>NC_079147.1:103885534-104485534 GCF_945859685.1 Eupeodes corollae
GACATCATCCGCCAGAATAATCATATAGTCTGGATAAAGCAGCAACCTTATGTTGAACAAGTCAATAAAGAGTCCTCCTCCTAAAGATTCAAGCAAATCGTTTATATACAATGCAGAAAACCAACGGTGATAGCAAGCATTCGGAGAGCTCTTTTTCCGTCCAAACAGCTAATTGTGTTTTGGATTATATGGCTTCTAACAAGTTTACAAATTTTGTCGAAACTTCTATTGTGTGTAGTTTGTAGATAAGCAATTTTCTCGAGATGTTATCAAATGCAGCTTTCAGATCGAAAAAAATGCATACACCTTCTTTTTATGTGCCAACTTCAGATGGACGATTGATGCCAGATTATAAATGTTATTCACCATAGAAGTTGTTTCCTAAAGTTCGCCTGAAATTCCTATTAAATCCTGCTGCCAGTTGCTCCAAGAAATCATCTGTTGCATGTATGAAGAACTTGTAGGTAATCCTGACCTCTCCCGGTGCTTTGTTTAGTTTAACTTTTTTTAGAATACTTATAATTTCATCTACAGTTATAGGCATATCCCGATCATGGATTAAGTTAGGTACAAAGAAAATCAGATTAGGGTTAAGAAGTGAACTACGATATGTTCTAAGCTCAAGAGCGGAAATTTGAGAAAAATTTGATGATCTTGGTAACGTATTTCCTTTGCCAACTTCCACCACTCTTTGCTCTCTTTACACTGCTTACTTTGAGGTCAAGCTGATTGTTGTATGTGGACTTACTCCTTTTTCAAATAGTCTTATATTCTTTCTGAGCTCGTAGATAGATCTCTTTCGCTTCGTGGTTTCCGTTTTCCGAAAAATATTGAGTAATTTATAACTTTTTTCCTGGTTTTTTCGCACTCATAATTGTACCATTTATTCTTCGGCTAAAATTGTGAGCTTCTGCTCTGATCATTTGTTGAGTCCTTCAGCTCGATTGGATCCTTCTGAATTATTAGATCGAAGATTAATTTTGTACTCAGTCTTTTTCCGATCATTCCACTGCCAGTACAAATATCATTCTTCGTCACCTTTGGTTCTTCCATTTAAAACAATTAAGCCATTATCTTTGCAAAACTCCAGAAACTCTTTTCCTCTTGAATTAATATTGGTATCTTGGGACCGTGTTTTTTCTAGCCTTACTTGAAAAACTGATTTATGCACATCTTCAATATCTTACTGCAGTTCACCTCACCTTATGGAAACTGCCTGCCCCCTCACCACAGTGCGGGGAAATTAGAAACCATATTGGTGGGCTGCTGAACAAGATATACTCAGGAGAGGTTGTAGAAGGCTTTTCAATCGAGCAAAAAAGACTAGACATCCCCAAGATTGGGATTCCTATAAAGAATCCCTCAAAAAGTATAAACTAGAATTGAGAATAGCCAAAAGATCCTCATGGAGATCCTTCTGTAACTCAATAGAAGAATCCGGGGAAGCATCAAGGATAAGGAAGATTCTCTCGACAAATCGAACCATGCCTAGTTGTCTTAAAAACTCAGATGGTACATGGACTAACTCTTGCGAAGAAACTCTAAACCTGCTATTAGACACCCACTTCCCAGATAGCTCCCAATCCGTTAATACAACATACAGTCCTGGGTCGGGTATTAACTTAATTTTTCCTCAAGGTCTGGTTACAAAAGAAAAATTGACATGGGCTCTGAATAGTTTCAAACCTTACAAATCTCCAAGTCCAGATCGAATCATACCAGCTGACCTACAATATACCATTGATATAACTTCGCCCATCATTGAGATGATCTTTAAAAGTTTTATAATTCTGGTCTATATACCTCAGCGCTGAAGAGATGTAAAGGTAGTTTTCATTCCCAAGGCGGGCAAATGCTCGCATGTCAACCCTAAGGACCTAAGACCTATTAGCCTATCATCTTTCATTCTCAAAACTCTGGAACGATTGATCGATATCCATATAAGTAACAACATTGAGAAGAGACTATCAATGTCATGACAATGCATGCTTACTGCAAAGGGAAATCGGTAGAAACAGCCTTGCACACTATGTTAAGAACTATCGAATACTCCCTAGAGAAAAAGGAATACACTATGGTGGCCTTCTTGGATATTGAGGGCGCTTTCAACAACGTTGACACATCCGCTATCACTTCTGCTATGACGACCTTAAACGTCGAATACTCAATCTGTGAGTTGATTAATCTAATGCTAAAAAGCAGGATCATCAACTCTAGCTTGGGAGATTTTTGCACAAAAAGGTCTGTCAGTAGAGGCACTCCGCAAGGTGGTGTTCTGTCCCCTCTCCTGTGGAACATAGCTGTTAACCAACTACTAATATCCCTTGAGAGGGATGGCTACAGAGTGGTTGCGTATGCCGATGATGTTGCTATCGCTGTCACAGGGGAACATCCTAATAGACTGAGAGACCTCCTCCAAAATGCACCCAATATGCTCACTAGATGGGGTGATAACTGCGGACTTAGTATTAATCCTCAAAAAACAGACCTCGTCCTTTTCACACGGAAATACAAGATCCCAGTAATTGTACCTCCTTCAATAAAAGGTATACCACTAATTTTTACTAATGAAGCCAAATACCTTGGTCTGATATTGGACAAAAAATTAAGTTGGAAATCCAATATACAGGAAAGAGTTAAAAAAGCTACAATAGCTCTTTTCCTGTGCAAGAAAGCTATAGGAAACAAATGGGGTTTTCAACCTCGCATAACCTACTGGCTATACACATCGGTCATCCGAAAAAATACTTATGTACAGGGTTGCAGTATGGTGGACTGCACTGGAGAAAGTCACATACTGCGATATACTCAGCAGAGTTCAGCGCACTGCATGTCTCTCCATAAGCGGGGCATTGAGAACCACACCCTCAGCAGCGTTAGACACTCTCCTCCATCTGACACCCCTCGACATCTTCAGTAAACAAGTGGCAGCGAGTACAGCGATAAGACTCGACGCCTCATCTCAATGGATCAACAACAATGTGGGGCACTCCATCATTTTGAACCTCTTTGGTTCTATACCAAAGTACATAGACTACACTATATCTAAACCCTTCCATCCAGAGATGAATGGGAAGACAAAAAACTCCTGGATAACAAAAGTATTCATTTTTATACAGATGGATCCAAGACAAATCAGGGAGTTGGTGGTGTGTACTCAAAAAAGCTTAATCTAAGCATCTCATTCCGCCTCCCTAATCACTGTAGCGTCTTTCAAGCGGAAGTTTTAGCGATCAAAGAGGTTCTCCCCTGGCTAAGAGAAAACCTGATATCAACTTCTGATATCCGCACCTTCTCTGACAGTCAAGCTGCTATCAAATCCCTTGACGGTGTCTCGACCAAATATTTAACGGCCCTCGATTGTCGATCGTCTCTTATGGAGATGGCGCAGCAATTTAACATTTACCTATGTTGGGTGCTGGGCCACAGACACAACACGGGAAATTGTAGATCCGATGAACTCGCTAAAAATGGAACCGTCATACCTATTTCACCTGAAAGGGAGAAGATAGGTATACCGATAGCTACATGTAAACTTATGCTAAAAGAAACAGCTTTTACGACTTCATATTAGCTCCCTAATAGGTGTCCTTACAGGACACTGTCTTATAGGCAGACACGCAATACGACTTGGCGTAGCCTCAAATGACTTCTGTAAGAGCTGCATGGACGAAGAAGAAGAGGAAACAATCTCTCATCTCTTATGCACTTGCCCTGCTCTTTCACTCAGACGCAAACTTCATCTGGGGGACTACTCTTTTGATAATCCCAGTGAACTAGCTAAAAAGGATATCAAATATCTTCTTCGCTTTATAAAAAGCTCAAAATGGTTTGACTAGTAAGAAGTAATTCTCTAGATTCATGTGGTATCACAACGGGCCTTTCTCTTGGCCTAAGTGTGTTTATTCTAAATCCGCAGCCACGTTAACCTAACCTAACCTATCTTACGTTTACATCGCCGATTACTATTGGATTTATAATTCTGTTGTCTATACAAAAACGGTCTTCTTAAATACAAATGCTGGGCGATTATGGTTATCAAATCATTATTTGGGTAATAAACTTACACGATCTTAAAACATTGTAAAAGTTTATTTTTGTATAAAATGGCAAACCAAACTGAGCATAAACCAAGTGAAGTGACAGCTGTCAAAACGACCAACCACCAAAAAAGTATTACCAGTCACCCGTTATCACCAGCTAAAAAAATTCTAAAATTATATTCTTAATATTAATAAATAATAAATTGTAAGTAGTATCAAAATACTCTGAAAAGTCATCCTTGACTTTTAAAACAATTAAATTCCTGAACTTCATTATAACAATATTGAAAGTTTTAAGAATCTCCCAAAAAATTTCAATTGCCTTTGATTAGTTCTTGCTTCATTATAAAAATATAAAATTTCTCTTATTAATCTTGACTCGAGCCGTCTCGACCAAAAGAAGGCAAGACAAGGCAATCTTTCTAATCCGTTTACAGGATGTAATATTGTATACTGGTAAAGTCCTTTTTTATACCCATAACCGCACATGATTTGATGTTTCCATAAAGTCAAAAACCCGCCCAACCAGTCTTTCTATTATATTCAAAATCCGATGCATATAAGAGGCCAAATAAGAAAAATATAATGACGGCCAAATAGAATCTGATGTGGTTTTGGTTAAAATAGGGTAAGTAGGGGCTGGGTTGAGGGGGTTTTGTGAGAATGAGGGCGATGGTTTTCAAAAATAAAGCCCGAAACGACAAAGGGATGTAATGCTAATTTGATGAAGTAATTATCCCAAAATCACAAAATCTAGACGTGCTGGTTCACAAAGTAATCCCAACGAGTTGTGTTTATGTTTGTCCTTTTCTTCATCAGGGTTAGGGGTAGGGATAGGCTGGCTATATAGGTTAATTCCAAGAATATTAAAATAAAAAATAAAAACCAAAAAGATGAGAAGTGGATTTTGACCAATTTTCTATTAAACCCTCAAACTGGGTTTTAACTTTTCTTCTTTTTTTTGCGAAAGGACCGGACAGACGGATGGCAGAGCGACAACGAGCGACGGACGAGCGGCGGACGTCCGTTCTTCGTCGTAGTCAAAGTCGTCTATGTCGACGTCTTTGTGGACAAAAATCAAGAATTTTAATCAAAAAGTTGACCCTTTTCCTGAAGGGTTAAGGCATAATTGGTGATATTACAAAATTAAGAACTGCACTCAATTATAACGATGGACGAATTAATTCCAGTCATCTGAGATGCCAGCGGCAAGGATAACACAATGTTGTTTCTTTGACTTGCTGATGGGTATTTGGTTTTATTATATTATTTTTTCTCTTTGAGTGATGAAATTGGTAAAGTTTGTTGTTGATTGACACATAAATTTGATGAGTTAACTTGTGACGTGAAGAACATTTGCGTAATAAATATCCAGGATTAAGGACTTTTATTTTGGGAAGAGAGTTGTATTATTTGAGTTGAAGCATAAGTATGAGTGAAGATGCAAAAATATACGTATGGTGATATGAATTCTCATGTCAAACATTACCAAAGCACAAACCCCATATGATCCGCCCCTCTTAAACAAACAAACCAAAGCATCTATACAGTTTATTGGTAAGTTAATCCAGGGGGTAAATATTGTATAATTAACCGACCAACGTGACCTGATTTAGGTTATGTCCTTGAAGACCTACCATATAGTGGTAAGTATTGAAATGGTATGAGATGAAGTTTCTGCGAAGACGTTTTATAATATCCTTTCCATAAATAGTTGTTTATGACATGTCACAGGGTAAATAGAAATTTTAAGACACAAAAGACAAGGTTATTATTTTTTAATACTTTGGGGAATGATAGACTTTCTACTTAAAATTTAATTCAAATAAACAAAACCGCAAGGGTTTGCAATCGTAAATTTGAAGAAATTTCTTAGTTTATGACACAAATTTTAAGAGAGGCAAGACCACATTACAAAACAGGGATAAAACTGTCTTAAAAATAATAAACTAAGAAAGCCAAAAAGCATTAAAGAAAGCATTAGTTTTTATATTTTCTTGATTTTTTAAGTTAATATTTTTTAAAATTGATATCTATAGGATAGACGTTAAAAAACCAAAGACTTATCGCTTTTATTCTGTGGGTCAATAAGACCTTCCGAATTGATTGAGGCAAAAGAAATTGATTGAGATACGTTATTAAAAAAAATCTCTATAGCTTTTGAATACATAACTAAAAGCTCAAAACGGTTAGACATTGGGTCTAAGTATTTAAAAAACCCTAACAACAACATTCAATTCCGTTCGTTATTTGTTAAGAATCAATTAAAGCATCTTTCTTCAACCTTTTTGATTGTGAACACAAAAATAAAATGTCTACTAATCGAGCCTTCAGTCCCGAAATCTGTCAAAAAATAATGATTATGAATGGATGTCAAGTGCAGTATAAGAGCTTCTAAATAATAGTATAATTCGAAATAAAACTTGCGTATATTACGACGACGCGACGCCTTAAAAGGCATCAGGAATTAATTATCGGTTTAGCAGAAAAGGCTATTTAGTTACGTTGTTGCTAAAAAGGTAGGTCACACAAGGCCCATTGTGATACTACATACATTTCAAGGATTTCTTCTAAGCTCAATGAAAGCAGTTTAGGTTCCGTACGAAACGTGAAAGACTGATTATGTGAATACGAATGAGATCGTTATAAAGGCAGATGGGCAAAATGTTAATCGAGACCTCCTCACTAACGTCGTTTTAAAAAAAGTTCTGACCAATTACGCCACTGGCCCAAAATCCACACCAAACAGTTACTTTTTGAGGATGCATTATCCTGGTCAACCTCGCCGTCCCATATACGGCAATTTTACTTGTTAACACAGCCATTCATACAAAAATGAGAATCTTTACTGAAGATAATATTTCATCCAAAATTGGTGTCCTCTTCCAAACGATTCGAAGCACAGTCAGCGAACAAACGGCGTGGAGCTCCTGGGTAGTTGGATCTTGTACGGGTGCAAGCCCAAATCCCGATGCGAAATTTAATAAGTTGAAGTCTGTGAAAGGCAGAGTTCTTGCGCATGGCGAGGAATAGACTGCCTCGGGTTCTGCTGTACACTTTCACGGACCGAGGCGATGTTCTCGGCCAATTTGCGTTTCTTGAATGTACAAGTGTTGCCGCAAATGGGCGCAATGCCCGCAAAGTTTGCGTTAACGAACACTCATTTTAATAGGAAAGTTTTAACATTTGAACGCTCTGTTCAATCGTGTAACTTGCCATAATTATTTGGCATGAACAGCTGAATAATAGAAAAAAGATTTGACAGATGTCAGCAAAACCAAATGGCCGCCTATTGGCGCCAAAATCTACCCACACCAATAGAAAAACCTCTAAGAAGAATACTCACTTGCTTTTGCTGGTGTTACAGTCTTGTGTGAACTAGGGCCTCACCCAACAAACTTCTCCATCTAGCTCTGTCCCTAGTTAGATGTCTCCAGTTTCGCGCTCCAAGTTGGGTGAGGTTACATTCCACTTGTGCGCGCCACCTGATCTGCGGTCTTCCTCTACTGCGCTGTCCTGTGAGTGTGGATTCGAAGACTTTCCGGGCCGGAGAATTGGTTTCCATGCGCTCTACGTGACCAAGCCATTAGTCGTTGGACTTTTATCCTTCTGACTAAGTCTACGTCGCTGCACAGCCTGTACAGCTCGTTGTTCCATCTTCTTCTTCACTCACCTTCGATGCATACGGGACCGTAGATCACACGAAAAACTTTTCTCTCGAACCGACTCAAGGTGCTTTTATCCGCTTTTGTTAAAGTTCATGCTCCTGCAACGTATATCAGGAAGAGGGTGATAAGGGTCTTATATAGCGATACTTTGGTCCCTCAAGAGAGGACTTTACCACTCAATTGCTTTGTAAGCCCAAAGAAACAGCGGTTAACAAGAGTTATTCTGCGTTTGATCTCAGCGCTGGTGTTGTTTTCTGCGTTAGGACCCTAGGTAGACGAAGTCCTTCACTACCTCAAAGTTAATTCTGTCGATTGTGACGTTTTGACCAAGACGTCGGTGTTGTCGGTCCTTTCTTAATGACAGCATGTACTTTGTTTTGCCCTCATTAACCCTTAAACCCATTTTTGCCGCCTTTGCCTCAATACTGACAAAAGCCCCATTGACATCACGCTGAGTTCTTCCGATTATGCCAATGTCATCAGCATATGCCAGTAATTGGAAAGACTTTTGAAAGATAGTGCCTCTAGTGTTGACGTGTGAGCTCTGCACTATTCTTTCAAGTACGATGTTAAAAAAATCCATGACAGCGCATCAGCTTGTCTAAAATCTTTCTTGACATCGAAAGGTTCTGTTAAGTTGTTTCCAACCTCTGTGGAGCAGCGTGAATTCTGCATGGTCATCCTGCACAAACGGACGAGTTTGGCAGGGATGCCAAAACTAGACATGGCTCTATACAGTTTGTCCCTGTAGATGCTGTCAAATGCGGCCTTTAAATCGATGAAAAGATGGTGGGTGTCGATTTGGTGTTCTTGGGTTTTTTCCAGGATCTCCCGTAATGTGAAAACTGATCGACTGTGGACTTTCCTCGTCTAAGACCACACTGATAAAGACCTATCAGTTTTTTGACGACGGGCTTTAGACGTTCACATATTACGGCAGAGAAGATTTTATAGGCGATGTTAAGTAGACCGATTCCTCTATAGTTGATGCAGTTAAGAGCGTCTCCTTTTTTTCAGGATCGGGCAAACAATTATCGGGCATGCTTTCTTCCGACCATATTTTACAAATGAGTTGGTGCATGCTCCTAACCAACTTATTTCCAGCTGCTTTAAAGAGCTCGGCATTCAAGCCATCCGCTCCAGCGTCTTTATTAGACTTCAGCTTAGATATGGCAATCTTTACTTCGTCTAAGTCGGGAGGACGGGATTGTGGGCTTTCGTCGTCTATGTTGAATGGATCATCCTACCTTACAGCGGAATTGAGTTCGTCGTCGCCGTTATACAGTCTTCAGAAGTGATCCTTGCATATCCTTAGCATTGACTGCGGTTCCACTTTCGTCTTTACAGCCTTCGGTTCTAGGTTTATGTACCAGTGAATTTCGTTTCACCTGTTCATAAAACTTTCGAACCTCATTCCTGCTTTTATACCTCTCAACATCTTCGAGCGCACGCTTCTCATGCCCTCTCTTTTTCTTGTTGTTTGGCTGCATTCGCCTGCCGACATTCCTCATCAAACCAGGGATTCCTTGTTGGTGGCTGCTTGAAACCCAGAACATCAGAAGCGGCTTCTCTGATTGCATCTCAACAATGTTGCCACTGGTTTTCGATACATTGTGTTGGCGGCACAGAACTGCGAGAGAGGTTACTTGTAACTCGATCGGAAAAGGATTTGGCGATCTCTGGCGATTGTAGCCATTCGACGTTGTACCTTCTCCTAGCACCTCCCTGTTTGGCCTTTGGTCTTTAAATCCGAAGTGCTATCTTGGCTTAGTCGATGTTAGCTCCTGAGAAAGTTCGTACATCCATGATGCTGGAAGCGTATCTGGCGTCGATCGCAATATGGTCAATCTATTTGACGGTAGATTGATCTGGAGAAGTCCAAGTTCCTTTGTGGATGTTGATGTGTGGAAAACGCGTACTGGCTACCATGATGTTTCGCCCCGCAGCAAAATCTATGAGCCTGAATCCGTTGTCGGAAGTATTGTCGTGCAGGCTGTTCTTCCCGATTATTCCACCAAAGATGTCTTAACTTCCTAACTTGGCATTAAAATCGCCCAGGACAATTTTAATATCGTAGCTAGGGCACTGCTCATATGTTTTGTCTTGGATCTCTAAGATCTTTGGTGTTGTCGTCTTTTTCTTCTGTGGGGGCATGCGAGCATATCAGGTTAATGTTGCCGAATTTAGCCTTGATGCATATGATCATAAGGCGCTCATTGATGCACCTCCAGCTCAAGACTACTTGCCTAAGTCTGACTCCAATGAGGAAGCCACATCCAAATTAGTTTTGTGGCTTGAATACACCCAGTTTTAGTAAAAGTCGATTTTTAAAAATTGGATACCAAAAGGAATTGATCGTGTGAGGATGCATTTATTTGTATTCTTATTTAAATGATATGATTCTATAATTGTTGGTGTTGCTCTTTTAAAGTCGCCCCTAAAAATGGTAAGAATCGGTTTTTATTTTGCGTTAATACAGTTCATTAAGAAAAAGTAAGAAAATGACTGAAATTAAAGGTTTTCCAATAATTGCTTTCATTGTGTATAGTCCGCCATTAGAGGAGCTGTCACTTCAAAATCTGTCATCTTTTTACATTTAACAAGGTAAAAAATCAGGCGAAATTGTTAAACTTCACTAAAAAAAAATGGTGAATATTTTTCACACACACTTCGCAGTGCGCAGTCTTGCAAAGAAATTTTCCTGACCGTGTTATTTCTCGAAAAGAAACATTATAAATGCATGCACTTTAATTGAAATTTACAAATTCTTTTTCCACAGTAATAAGCTAGGGTAACGTACACCAAAATTCTTGAAAAAAAACTGAGTCTCTATACAAACTTTGGAAAACCCCCATACAAAATATCATATTTGATTACTATACACATACAAGTTTGCCTACGTTAACATTATGTATTTTAACTTCAAGGATCATGTAATGCTTGTCGTTCGAACGAAATTGATTCGATATTGATTTCATAACCTGTGTGTTTCTGAGTTCCATTAGAAAAACATATCAAAATTTAATAAAACGAAGTGCACATATGAGTTATTTTCACTTCTATAACTTGGGTTTTTTTCCCATCTTATATACGCTTCTACACCTCCACTCAATACACCAATATACCAACGTTATAACAGCCATCATCTCACCAACAGCCAGTATCCTATCACCATCACCATCATCATCAAGGATCCTCTGAAGCAAAATATTTTCTTTCATGTCGGATAATTTATTATTTCTCGAAAATATGCAGTTTTCTGTGAATTTCGCATTCACTATAAAATAGTGCTGTCGATGGGGATGGTTATGGTGTTACATTTTACAGGGTGTTTCAAAAGTGACTTTCTTGTTTAAAATAATAATAACTTTTATAGATTTAATTTTGTATTAATAAACACTAGTCGGCTTAATTAAGTTTTTTTTTGTTGCACAAACAAAGCAATTCATTTTTAAAGGAAATGCTTGTCCTGAATTCAATTACTGTAGGTTCTCCAAACATGCAACCTTAAAAAATTGGACACAAACGGGGTATTCAAGGCTAAGTTAAAACTCAAAGTATATCTTAACAATATGTTTTATGATGTTTTTGCAAAGTAATCTTTGTCTTCTTGGATAAGTTTTATAAATTACTTAGTTTCTGGAAATTCTCATAGGTTATGAGTCTTTATGTGACTCTTTAAAGAACTAAACTAAACTAGACCTTGAATTTAGCGTTTTAGTAGTTTTGAAAAATACGTTTTGCAGTGAATTTCAATTGCTGATCGCAGATCAAAACTTCAGATTTAAATACGTCCTCAAAATTTTAAAACTAACCGTTGTAAACATTATTTTTATATTATCAAAGGGTTATCCATTTTGCGGTTTCAAAAGTAAACGTCAATAAAACCCATACACTACATCATTTAAATGACGATTACGCCAATTGTTGCAAGCATCGATTCTTTTCAGGTAATTTTCGAACACTTTTGATACATATCGGGTGCTCAAGCGTTAAAGGTTAATCAGCATAAACACGGTCTTTTGCGTAGCCCCACAAAAAAAGTCCGGCTATGTCAAATGACATGATCTTGGTGGCTAGTTGATATTGCTCGAGTTTTGTGGCATTTGGCACAGTTTTGATTTTTTTTTTATAATAAGCGTACACTTAAAGGGATAATAAACACTACCCTTATTTTGTAAACACAGTGTTAGCACTAGGAAAAGGAGAGAGAGGTTGAAAGAAGATGTAGGTGGCTTTGAATTCCTGAATATTGCTATGGCTGAGAAAGACAGAGCGTGGCAAAGCATTCCACATTCGCATAGTACGACTAAAGAACGAATCTCTATACTTGAAAGTACCACCGAAGTTGGGCTAGAGTCTATATTGATGAGCATATCTCGAAGCGCGAGTATTACCGTTGAACTATTTAAGGGAAACAACGCAACTGGCTATTTCTCTAGAGCATTAACCATTAAAATAACGGTAAAAGATAGTGAGACAATGTTTAAGTGACGTAAATGATCTTATGATTGTAATATCACCAATCAATCTAAATGCTCTACGTTCAATACTGTATAAGAGGCTTGTAAATTGCAAGAGCACCACCCCAGATATGGGAGTTGTATACTCAAGCTTTGGAGTATATAAGTCTTGTAGATAACAGCCAGATCAGAGGGGGAGAAAAACTTCTTGCATCGCCTTAGAAAACCCAAACATTTTGCGGCATTTTTGGCGACAACGCATATGTGATCGTTCCACAAAAGGTGGTCTCCTCGATACAAATAAGATAATGGCAAGCGGGGTATATCTCGCTTTAACGATACATGCCAGTATTGGGTTTTCGAAGCATTGAATTCCACGCGGTTTCTTATTCCCCATTGTACAATGCTGTTTAGGCGGGAATTTAATGAGCTTATCATATTTCATCGTTGCAGTTCCACATCCGATGAAGAAGGATGTGAGTCTAAAAACGAATATGGACAGCTAAGAGTACTGTTGTCAGTGAAACAATGTATTGGTTTAAAAATTGCAGACAGCAAATCATTAATAAAAATGAGAAAGAGTGTTGTAGATAGAACAGAGCCCTGAGGCACACCAGCATTTATTTTATGGACTTGAATCCATCCAATACTACTTGTATTGAACGATCCAAAAGGTAATTACTAATCCAATGAAGCAGAGATTCATGCAAACCGAAAGCACGCATTTTCGATAATAGAGCCTGATGCCAAACCCTATCAAGTGCTCTTGATATCAAGTGCAATAATCTTATTTTCTCCGAAACTATGTAAAGATTTGTTCCACAAATCGGTGAGATGAACCATGAGAATATGAGTGGACCTATTGCTTCGAAAGCCGTACTGACGGTCATTAAGAAGCTTTCGATCTTCGAGATATTTCTTGAGCTGATAATTAATCAGCGTTTCCATGACCTTGGAAGGAAGGGACTAGCTGCTATTGAGTGAAAGTTGGAGGGAGAGGGGAATTAGCCTTTTTTAGGACAAATGTTTTTTTCCATCGGCACGGATATAAACCTGTAGAGTAGGAAAGATGGAAAAGTTTAGTCAGTGTTTTTGCCAGCGTTGAAGAACACCTCTTCAGAACAAAAGCGGGGATACCATCCGGACCAGCGGATTTATGTGTGTTTAGATCTCTTAGGACTCTTGCCACAGTACAAGTGCGAAAAAAGATTAGTCCCATAGAATTACTAACATGCTCAAGTTCAGGCGGAGTTTTAACACTCACTGGCAGCGTTGAATTGGCGGCGAACTGCCTAGCAAAGAGATTTGCTTTCTTTAAAGAGCTAACAAATGGAGTGTCATTTACAACGAGCTACTGAAGAAAATTTTGTTCAAAAAATTGTTGTCCATTGCCTTTGGTTCAAGAACCTATGCGACGGATTTACGACATTGTGAATGGTCAGCTGGCTTAAGTTGTTGTGTGAGCTTGACTTTATATGGATTTAGGTATAGATCTAAATGAAAAAATACTCCATTATAATGCCGTAAGCAGCCCTAATTCCTGACGATGACATTCGGGTTTACGGTGACACTCTAGTTTGACAGTTGTCGAATTCCAGCCCTATACTTTTGAAACCGCAAAATAGATAACTTATGACTTATAACTCTCAACCATTCCTGTGTGCGAGCTGTTGTCAGGGATGGATGGGACCTAAAGTTTTAAGCCCATTCCAAAAGGTTAATTTTAGAAAGCACTTTTCATAAAAAGAATTACTCTTGGAGGATTTGTCAATTCCTCGCTAGAGGCAGTACCCGTGAAGAAATATTTGCACCAAAGTATTTTTTCAGTTCCCTACAAAAAGGAGTCGTCTCTTGGGCACACTGGTTATGACGTTGGTAATGAACTGACGCTAAATAACTTCTTTTTTTTTAAACAAGGCACAAAACATCGAGCTTCGGCTGTGTGGCACGAAGTGCCGGCCGTCATGTTGAAACCAAATGTTGCCAATTATCCTCCTCTTGAATTGAACAAAATATCGTTCAACATGGCCCGATAACGATCGCGATTGACTTTAACGACCATTTCTTGCACATTCCTACACCAAAATCCGTCAACAGAAAAATTTTAAGGCCTCCTTGAGCACCGAGAGACTTGATCGTATCTTCTTAAACCATAAACATAGCGCACAGTGTTTTTAAACTCAAAATTCAATTTATTCTATTTCAGAGTCATTAAGTATTGTGTTAGAAAAATGTTAGAAGTCAAACTGTTTCCTACTGATCACGAAGGATTCGGATTGGACGGATTGAGGAACAATCCATTTGTCTTAGACAACTTATTATATTTTGCAGATCAGAGCTAATTGCACTAACGCAGTCTTCAATAAGTCTGAGGGAAGAGCTTTTGACTAATTGGTCATAATCAGCAAACATGTGAATAGAAGAAGTTATCATATGCTGGAAAGCTAATTATTATATAGGAAGAAGAATATAGGTCCAAGAATGTAGCCATGTGGAACGCCTCTGGAAGTTCAAGTAAAAATTCGAGCGCTTGTTTTCTATTAATAGGGTATGAAAGAATTAAATTAGCAGAGCAAATCAAAAAGTTATTTATGGTCTAAGGGTGTCAAAAGCTTTAGAAAACTCGAACAGCACACAAATATTTATTTTTCCATTGTCCCTAACTTACTTCTTCCCCTACGTTTAATAGCTTCGTTATACAGCTATGCTTAGGGCGAAAACGGAATTGAATAGGAGCGAGAATGTTTTGAAAGATTTTGATATGCATGCTAATTTGTTTTTGGATAATTTTTTTTTTCAAAGATTTTGGACGAAACAGGACGATATTCACTGGTACAACAATTTTTAGGAATGGGAATGACTTTTTATACAATTCCTACAGCCATTGGAATTGTGTGTTTCACAAAAGGTAAATTCATTGTCAATGAAACTTTTATGAAAACTGGATCAATTCATCCACTCCAAATTTCAGCACCAATATTCTTCTTTAGCTCCGGAATATTGGAGGGTTTACTTTTGAATACTTTATCCTTCAAATAATTATGCCGAATTCTTGGAAATCATTCTGTCAATAATGTAGTACCCGTTGCATGATAGTGAGTGCGTTGGACTTTCATGCCGGAGGTTTTAGGTTCAATCCCTCCTTCTAAAGTTTTTTGTTTCACGGGTACTGCCTCTTGGGAGGAATTAACAAATCCTCCAAGAGTAATTCTTGTCATAAAAAGTGTTTTCTCAAATTAGCCATTCGGAATCGGTTTAAAACTGTAGGTCTCCTCCATTCCTGACAACATTAGTCGCACACATAATGGTTAAGAGTTGTAAGTCACTAGGCTCTGGTTCTCTAAGGGCTGTTGCGACACCTAATATTTATTTATTTTATTCTGTCAATGATAATTTCTATAAGTGTGCCATTGTCTTCAATTTTTACCAAAATTGTATTGAAGAACTTAAACCGAGTAGAAGAGACCCCATTCGTGTCAATGTTTAAGACTCTATACAATACTTGCAAGAATGCATTTCACATTCACTTTAGTTCGGACCGTGAGAGAATTTCCATATCGGTAAAGTTTCCACTTAAGCTTCTTATTGACGGAATCGTGTGAACAGGGCCTTAGATGTGATATAAAATAAAATTTGTTTGGTCCTCTAAAAAGGACGATATTTCATATATAAAATATTAAAAACCAAGGAGTTGTGTAATTTTTTTTAAGTAAGCAAGACGCATTTGACCCACCCTGTATATCTTGAAGGTGGAGTGTGTGCCCTTCAGCTATATGAAGCATGAAAACAAATTCACTTATTTACATATGAATGGTTGCGTTTCCTCATCTCCTCAATAGTAAATAAATACAGCATACAGCATCATGCAGCGTGTTGCAAGGACATACTCTCTCCACACATATGTAAAATGGCGGTAGAGGGGAAAATGAAAATTGCACCATTGAATTTCTTTTGACGTTTTGCTTTTATTTTCTTTTATTATTACGAGGATGGCAAAACTTACATTTACATATACGAGTATTCATAGGACTCGTATATATTGTATGAGCTCTTACATTCCGGTCGTGTTAAAAGTCGATACATATTACTATTATTATTATTGACCTAGAGCTTTTGTCAAGACCATATTTTTAACTGAAAAACTCTACGTCATGTAAATGGATGCAGCTCCACGCGTGTTGAAGTCAAATAACTGGAAGTGAAACGTTCAGAAAATATAAGTTTTATTTTTGAATATACTCGTAACTTAAAATTCATTGATGATGAAAATAAAAAGACTCGTCCTTGGGATGTAATCTCAGGTATTTCATGGAAAGCTTAAATGAGAAAAGATGCAACTTTTTTTTTGGAAAGTAAAAATAATACGTAAAAAAGGTAAGCCGGGTGGTCGAAGGTCTCACGAAGGTTTGAGGAAAGTCATAAGTACAAGTAAACAACCTTTGCCAGAAAATGAAATTAAAGTCAAGGTAAATGTGCATAACGTACTTGTACGAATATAATTTCTGTTTACAAAATCGTATTCATGCAGTTAATTGAAAACTGACGCACAAAAATATGCGTTGTGTAAGGTCCTTCGTATCTTTAAACCAAAAAGGCTATGTGCAATCCATTAAAACGGCCTTTAAAACTTGCATCAGTCGAGGTATTGAAGATTGATTTTGTAGTAATTTTTATTTATTTAAGACAAAAAAAAGTATGTTTTAGATTCTAAATTCCTACCAATCACAATTGTTGAATACCTTCAAATACAAAACATAAAATAGATCAATAAGTTCAATTTTGGAAGTTTATACAGTGCAAAAAGTAGAAGTATTTTTTTTGAAAAAGTCATCGATTTATATGGAATAAAATACAACATCCGCAGTAGAATCACTGTAGATAGAAGGTAAAGTGACTATGACGTCATTTTCAGAATCAAGATGAACTCTGATAGTTCGTCAAAATTTCTTTTCAATTTTGTTCAACTTGTGTTTGCTAAACCAATTTCTTATTTGTTTTTCGAATGAGTTAACAGTTTTTTGTAAATAAATGTTTTCAATTTTTTAGA
This sequence comes from Eupeodes corollae, assembly GCF_945859685.1. Taxonomy (NCBI): domain Eukaryota; kingdom Metazoa; phylum Arthropoda; class Insecta; order Diptera; family Syrphidae; genus Eupeodes; species Eupeodes corollae. The sequence continues at coordinate 103,902,756 of NC_079147.1, forward strand.
GTAAGATCTAAAAATAATCTTGGTAAGTCTACGCGTGAGTAGTTGTTACCTTATTTTATAGTCTTGTTAAACTGAATTATAAAACACAGTTTTATTTTTGTAAACTATCTCGCCATCTGATGCATGCGAAGATCTACGAATATTTATACACTTCGAATATAATCTGCGAAAAAACACCCTTTCCTTCAGTTATTAATTTTGTCACCTTCATTTTGAAAAGGTTAAATATTTTGTATTAACCTCACATTATAATTTATTGTAATTGTTCTGATTTGTCGTATTGAAAATAAGAGTTTAAAAAAGAGGCTGGGATGCGACCCACACTGATAACTTCCCATCCCGTCTGTCGATTTGTCTTGCTTAAAAGTTTGTCTATATATTTACCGCACTCACCCAAAACCGAACACAAAAAACTCCGCGATTATAATTAAATTCAACACACCATTCGATACAAATTTTGTGCTTACTTCGTTGGCGAATTACCGAAAAACAAATAATAAACACCTTTGCTCAAACGATATAAACCTTGCTTTCGATAGCACTCCCGCCTCTTCGTCATCTTCTACAATCTATATTCCTGAAAGCTTAACAGAGCACAACAAGCTCATCATGCAACGTGCACTTGTTTTGAAGAAAAGTAAACAATTGTCCACTGTCTATACTGCTCGTGGGGTGGTATTTGTAAAACGTCATTCAGATGACACAGCTGCGAAAGTTGACTGCATCGAGGGACTTGATGACGTTGCCAGATCAGCAGTTTCTTATGAAAATTAATATTTATAAATACTTAAATTAAATTAAATTTGAATAATCATTTGTTATCCTTATTATTGTATATATACTGTTTTTTGTATTCTGTTTTCTTCTTGTTGTGTATAATGAATAATTTTAGTTCTCTGCGTTCTATGGTTAAAATCCTGAGTTAGCAGAAATGTGACCTCAGGATTTGTCATATTAATGCGCAAAGCTTATTACCGAAAATTGATGAGTTCCGTGATCTCTTTGTTAATTCAGATGTTGATGTCGTTTGTGTCACCGAAACATGGTTGAGAAATGAAATAAGTGACGAATTGTGCAGATTAAAGGGCTATCGTACTTTTCGGTTAAAAAGACTTGATCGTGTTGGGGGTGGTGTGGCAATATTTGTTAAATCTGTTATCAAATGCAAACTTAAGTTTACGTCCGATGCAGGTAGCAATTTTGAATATATGTTCATTGATCTTCTGGGCAGTGACAGTAGTCTACTTTTAGGGGTTATTTATAGGCCAAATAGGAACATAGACTTTTCACCTCTTTTGCCAGTAATAGAAGAGACTTTAATTGCAACTTATTGAATACCAATACTTTGACTGATAGCATGCGATCGCTCAGTTTAAGTCCAGTTAACACCACTAATCCAACTCATTTTTTTGATAGTGGGGCAACTCTGCTTGACTTGTTTTTTGTAAGTGACATAGACGATGAAGCCTTGTACGATCAACTTTCCGTACCTGCCTTTTCAAAACATGACTTAATTTTTTTAACAATCAAATTTAATCTCGAATATTCTGACAAAAAATATCATACCGTGACTTCAAAAGCATTAACTTACAGTATCTTGAAGATCATACTAGACTCATCAATTGGGAGAGTATATTTTCTATGCATTCCACTAACGAACAATGGCAATTCTTAACAAATAATATCCAAACCCTTTTCGATACACATGTTCCTTTGAATACAAAAACTCTAAATTCTAATGATAAACCATGGATCACGCAAAATATTAGACTGTTGATGCAACAACGAGATAATGCATATAACTACTGGAAGCGATATCGGTTGACCGAATTGCGACGCTTGTTTTGTTCACTACGAAACAAAGTCACAGCTGAAATCCGTTTAGCCAAATCTCAAATTTTGTCTAATCAACTGAGTTCTTCATTAAACGGACGTAAATTGTGGAGGAACTTGCGAAACGTTGGTATTGGCAAGGCAAGAAATATGCCTACTAACGATGTTGATGTAAACTCACTTAATAAAACTTTTATCTCAGTTTCATCAACCGGGGCGACTTTCTCTGATAACATTTCATTTAGGGAACATTTAGATCACTCTTGTTTCAGTTTTTGTTTGGTGAATGCTGCCGATGTTGTTGAAAGTTGCTTTCAGTAGAGTCAAGTGCTGTCGGTCTGGACAATATTAACCCCAAATTTTTAAAAATAATCTTGCCAATTTTGTTGCCTTACATTACATACGCATTTAATACTATTTTGATGTCTGGAGTTTTTCCGGACATTTGGAAGTCAGCAAAAATCATACTACTTCCTTAAAATGCTAATGGATCTGAATATAGACCTATCTTAATTCTACCCTATTTGTCTAAAGTCTTTGAGAGGATTTTACAGTGACAAATCAACGCTTACCTTACAGCAAACTCTTTGCTCACTCCAAAACAATCTTTGAGTGACCGAAGAAATAAGACAAGCGCTGGATAAGGGTGATGTAACTTTCTTAGTCTTGCTCGACTTTTCTAAGGCTTTTGGCACTGTCAACCACGTAATTCTGTGTAAAAAACTTATGTTGTAGTTTAATTTTTCGGCAAGCTCTGCTAAGCTCGTTTATTCTTACTTGTCTTACAGAAAACAAGCAGTTCAAATTGGTGACTGTCTGTCTAGTTTTTTACCTATTTCGTACGGTGTTCCTCAAGGGTCGATTTTGGGTCCTCTACTATTCTGTATCTACGTAAATGAACTTCCAGGTCTAATCAAAAACTGTTCCTGTCATCTGTACGCCGACGACTTTCAACTTTATTTCAGTTGTCCCCTGGGACTTATATAGCATGGCGCCACTAATATCAATGAGGATCTTGATACTATTTCAAACTGGTCTCACTTAAATGGTCTTTTTTTTAACCCTAAGAAATCTAAATGCATAGTAATCTCCAAAAAGATTCTTGATCTCTCTTACTTTCCTTCGATTTTGTTAAGTAATGCCCCCATTGAATATGTTGAAACTGCCAAAAATCTTGGTGTTAACTTTAATCTTTAACTTGGGATAACCATATAAATGGAATTATAGGTAAAGTTTATGGTGCCCTACGTACTTTATGGGTAACCCAGTATTTCACACCAGTAAACACACGCATGCTGCTTGCCAAGCCCTTGTTATGACCAATTTTAATTTATGGTTGTGAACTATATCGCTATTGTTGTTATGAAAGTAAACGTAAACTTAATGTCACTTTTAACAATATTGTTCGCTATGTCTTTGGCTTACGAAGATATGATCGTGTATCCAATTTAGCTACCCTGCTGCTTGATATGACCTTTGATAACTACCTTGAACTTCGTAGTTTGTTACTATTTGCTGATGTACTGCTTACACACCAACCACAATACTGTTTTGACAAGATACATTTCCCTACCTCTAGTAGATCTCGTCAATTGATTTATCCTCGCTTCACATGTTTAACATCCGAACGTCAATTCCTTATAAACTCAGTCCGACTCTGGAACTCTCTTCCTCGCGCTATTACGGAAATCCAAAACGCAACAAGAACTAAAAAGGCTCTTAAAGATCATTTTCCACATAGCATTTAAATACTTGAATTATTTTTTTTGCAAATGTATATTTCTGATACTATAACCTGTTCTTTTTTCTTTTTTTCGCATTGCTTAAATTATTGTAAAAAGTTTAAAAACTAACAACAATGAGATGCTTAGCCGAAAACCAATTTATACCAATTTTAGTAGCATTTCTTAAAAGTTTTTATTTCTAAATACAAATTGAATGAATGAAATTAATTTGAAGGAAATGTTTTCTATTATTCACGAGATATCGAGAACCGAACAACAATTTTTACCAATTTTTCCTACTATGTTTTGATTTTTATAAAAAAAAAATTACTGAATGTTCAAAACAATATTTTTTATAAAATAAAATTTATTTGAATTCTATATCTTAAATTTTTGAAAAAATATCAATGTTAACTAACTTTTAATAATTTTTTTAAGGTATTTAATCTTTTGTAAAAAAAACTGTCTTTTCGATTAATTTTTTATTTCAAAACTGTACTCATTTTGTATCACGTCATATTATATAATAAAACATTCAATTCAAGTCGCTAGCGTTATTGGTTCTGAAGATATTTTGGGTCGACCACAATGTTTACATCTTCTTAAATTGCTATGGTTAAAAAATCACCCACTCATAATTTTTTGAGAGTCCTTTATGCATATTTCAATATTATTATCTGTAACACAAAATATATTTGTAGTCGATACCTTTGTTTTTGAAATTTGGACGACAAACAAAGCTTGCCGAATGTACGGACATGCGCACGTGGGTTCAAAAAAATTTATTTAGATTATAGGGACCTTCAAAGGTGGAGAAGTGTCCAAATTTTCAATTAGGCAAATTGTACCGGTTACAATAACTTCCTGTTTTCGACTCAGCAATCTTAAGGCAAAGTCATTTGTTTTTTTAAAATAAATGTTGTTAAAATATTTATAACTTTTAAAAACACAGACAGACGGAAGCAAAGGGTAAGTTATCAGTGTGTGTTCAAGCATCATTTTTCATTGAATGAACTTGGAGTGGTTCGTAGTGTTACATCACATCCGCGATAATCAAATTGCCCATTAGTTAAACATCCTCTAAAATCCCAGAAAACTTTCCTCGATAAAATTAAATGTGTCACATCTTTAAATTGTATCGTTTTTTAAAAAGATTTAAGTATCACAAACTATAATTAAACTCCTTAGTTTAAAATATCACAGAACCTAATATTAAAATTAGTTATGAGTTGAAGTAATTTTTAAGTATTTCGTTCTGAGATTTTTATAAATATTTTTCATCAGCTAAATTTACGAAATCCCTTTAAACAAATTCAAATTTTGTAACTTGAGTTTTCTTTTAAATCTCGAATTTCATATACTTTTCAGTATAGTCGTTTTACACAAGATGTGTTTGTGCATGCCATATTTCTTTTAAGAGACAAAAAGATACACTAGCCCCTTGTGAAAACCATTTGGTTTTTCTATAGTATGACTTACAAGACACTTTCTATAAATTACAATAAAACGTATCGATTCACTTAATGGAAATATTTTAAGCTACCAAATACTGTTCTAAAATTCTATAATTTTAAGACCATTAACAAATAAAAATGTTTGAATTTTCAATGTTGTCAATTCTGAATGTCTAAGTATTAAATTAAACTATGTTTCATTTCTCAGGATTTATTAACCGTCGTATTAAGTGAACATTTTTTGAAGTTTTAAAATTAAGATTTCAAGAGTTCAAAATTTTAATTAAAACATAATCGAACTAAGAGAAGCAACCTTCCTTTTCACAAACTAGCACCTGAATTCTTGTAAGATTTTAAAGAACTTCGAAAAATATAAAAAATTTTAAGACAAGTTGTTTTCTGTGGAGACGTTACTTCGTTAGTCAACATCTAACATCATTGTTTTTAATCAGAATATTCTATGAGATTAATTTTTAGAATTTCTTTGTTCATAGTATACAATTATTTAAAATTATTATTATTATTATTTTAAACAAACATTCAAAATAATGTTGTACAATATTAAAATTCAAAATTAAATAGCATTATTTTGACTAGAAATATTTGAGACCAAATGTTCGCCCTGTTTTTGAAGCAATGATGTACAAGAACACTTACTTACTTACTTAAGATGGCGCTACAGTCCGGGACGGACCTGGGCCTCAACCAACATGCGTCTCTAGCCAGCTCGGTCCAAAGCTAGCTTCTTCCTGTTTCACACGCCGAGTTGGGTGAGGTGTTCAACTGCGTGCGCCACATGAGTTGCGCTGGCCGTCCCTCGGGATTGGATTTATACACCTTCCGAGCTGGAGCGTTCAATTTCATTCGCTCTACATGACCTAGCAATCTAAGACGTTGGACATTAATTCTGTTAACTAGGTCAGTGACGCTCTACAGCCCGTATATTTCGTCGTTATGTCTTTTCCACCATTCTACATCTATGCATGCGGGCACCGAAAATCACCCGAAAAATTTTTCTCTCGAAGCATCATTCGTTGTTAAATGTCCTTTTTTGATGAAAGCACTTGGTCTTGCCCTCATTAAAGACTAAACCCCGTTTCCGTCGCAATTCTCAAAAACGCTCCACTGACACCACGCTTTTATCTTGCAACTACATTAATATCATCTTCGTATCCGAGTAATTGGATAGACCTTTGGAAGATTGTGCCTCTAGTGTTGACGGTTGAGTTTTGCACAATTCTTTCCAGAACGATGTTGAAGAAGTCGCATGACAGTGCATCGCTTTGTCTAAAACCTTTTTTGACATCAAATGCATCGGTGAGATCTTTTCTGATCTTGATAGAGCATCGTGCATTCTTCATCGTCATTCTCCATAAGCTGATAAGTTTGACAGGGATGCCAAGAACTAGACATAGACTAGAGCTCTTCCCTATAGATGCTGTCATACGCGGCTTTAAAATCGATAAGGAGATGGTGGGTATCGATTTGAAGCTCCTGGGTTTTGAGTGTGAATATTTCGTCGATAGTGGACTTTCCTTGTCTGATGCCACACTGATAAGGACCAATCAGGTTGTAGACGAACGGCTTCAGACGTTCACATAATACGACAGAGAGGATCTTATATGCAATGTTAAGGAAACTGATACGTTTGTGGCGCAATTTGGAGGGTCTCCTTTCTTATGTATCGGGCACACTATGCTGAGATTCCACTCATCGGGCATGCTTTCTTCCGACCATATTTTGCAGATGAGTTGGTGCATGCTTCCTACCAAGTCATCGCCAGCTCCTTTGCATAGTTCGGCAGTGATGCCGTCAACTCCAGCAGCTTTGTTTGACTTAAATTTTATATATAGATATCTTCACTTCGTCAAGGGTAGGTAGGCGGAATTGTTGATTTGCGTCACCGAAGTTGAGTGGTTCTATCTCCCTTACAGCGGAATTCGGTTCGTCATCGCCGTTATATAATTTGGAGAAGTGATCTTTCCATATTCTCAGCATCGACTGTGGTTCTACTACGATGTTCCCTTGATCGTCTTTACAGGCTTCGGTTCGTGGCTGGTACCCTTGGGAATTTTTTTTTAAATGTTGGTAAAATTTACGAACCTCATTCCTGTTGTGACATCCCTCTATCTCCTCGATCGCGCGCTTCTCATGATCTCTTTTTTTCCGTCTAAGAAGCCGGTGTTCCTCTCTCCTTTTCTGCTCGTAGAGCTCGCGAGCAGCTCTAGTCCTTTTGTGCAGCGCCGTTTTGTATGCCTCTTGTTTCGCTGCGTGCGCTTGCCGGCATTCGTCGTCAAACCAGGGGTTTCGCTGTGGTGGCCGTGTGAAACCTAGCACTTCAGAGGCGGCATCTCTGATGGCTGCAAGGCCACTGGTTTTCAATGCTTAATGCAGGAAGCATAGGACTCCTTAAGAGGTTATTAGAGACTCTTATGGAAAAGGACATGGCAGTCTCTTGCGATTGTAGCCGTCTAACATCGAATCTTCTCACAGTGGCTACAACGAGGTTGTGGTCCGAGTCAATAGTAGCCCCTCGGAATGTTCGGATATCCTGTATACTAGATAAGTGTCGTGCGTCGATCGCAATGTGGTCAATCTGGTTGACGGTTGATTGATCAGGAGATTTCCATGGACCCTTGTGGATATTGAGATGTGTGAACTGCGTACTAGCTACCAGAACGTCTCGCCCCGCAGCGAAATCGATCAGCCTGAATCCGTTGTTGGATGTGTTGTCGTGCAGGCTGTATCTTACGATTGTGCCACTAAAGATGTCTTTTCTTCCTAGCTTAGCGTTAAAATCTCCTAGTATAACTTGGATGTCATAACCAGGGCACTGCTCGTAAGTCTTGTCCAAAAGCTCAAAGAATATGTCTTTGGTGTCTTCATCTTTCTCCTCTGTTGGGGCATGCGCGCATATTAGGCTTATGTTGTCGAATTTAGCCTTGATGCGGATTGTCGTGATGCGCTCGCTCACACTGTTGAAACTCAAGACTTTTTGCCTGAGTCTAGTTCCAACAAGAAATCCACATCCAAATAGACGCTGACTTTGTTCTCGGTAGCAGTCGCGGTAGTATAAATCGCAGTCTTTTAGTTTTCGAACAATTTTTAAAGCAGTTTTGGCAGTATATTAGGAATAACCCACCGTTCGAATGCTCTTCTTAATCTTCTCTCCCATGGCGTCAATCATCTCGAACTGATCTGCGTAAACAAGGTACTTAAAGTTTCCTTCAACAAATTGATTGTTCTCTAAGCTGTTATTCACATCAAAATCTTCCAATTAAAGCACGATAAAGTCATTAACAGCTTTGTATCGTTCCCCATTGACTTTAAACTTATGGTAGGTTTATTTTTTGAAGAAATGAGGACAAATCGTTCCCTTTGCTCATAAACCACACCAAATAGTGACATTTTGAGGGTGTGACAGTGGCGGGCTTCTCAACAATGGCTTGTGGACTATGATCACTTCAAATACGAGCATTTTGCTTATTAACATATCCTACTATTAAACCAAAAATAATCCTTATCACTGAACAAAATTTTGTTGTAAAAATTGGGATAAGTGATAATCTTGATTTGATGGTCATTTTGCATTAATTCTTACACCAAGTGGATTTTTAAGCCCTCAAACCAAGATCCTTCAAAATAATTTTCCATAAAGCGCACTATTATTTTGGTAATGAATAAACATGATTTGCAAACGTTGTTAAACAATAATTCAAACTAAGCATAGGTATAGTGACAGCTGTCAAAAAAAAACAACTTGGAGGAATCGGCAAATTCTCCGATTGTAATTTTTTTATAAAAAGAGCTTTCTCAAATTAGCCGTTCTTGTTCAGAATGAAAACTGCAGGTCCCCTCCGTCCGTGAAAAGATTTACACACGGAAATGTTAGAGCTATTGAAAACCACACTTCTAAAAAACACCTGCTTCTTAGAATTTTAATATTAGTAGAAAAAACATATAGACTTACTTGTTACTAATACTGTGTTAATCTATCTAGAGCACATTCACTTAAGCTTATGCAACCAAAGAGGCATCTAGACAAACCACTAACACAGCACCATCAAATGCAATTTGTTCAAAAGAACTACTTAACTTTAACAGAGCGCGCTTTTATGGGAAGCACGACTAACGCTACCGAACGACTCGACTTACAGTGAACGGACAGACGCGACGTGACGCAACGCAACTAACAACATTCAAGCAAATTTCCTTCCATACAGCTGAACAAGCATGAAAGTACTTCTTCTTCCCGGTCACCGTCGCGCCGCTCGGTTGTCCTGTCATCTCTCTGTCTTCTACACTCTCATAGTCGTACTTGTACTTAAGGACAAAAAGGAATACTTAAAAATCGAATAAATTTCATTTCGGGGGATTTTCGGTTTCAAAAAAAAAAAAAAACAACTCCACGCGCCTTTCTTCGCGCACCAACACATAATGTTGGCTCTGGTTCAGGCTTTGGAACTGGCTCTGGCTCTAGCTCTATAAAGGATAACGAAATTCTGCTGAGAGAAAAGATTTTCCTTTTTTTAATTTTTTAGTGCATCTGCTCGTCGTGTCGCCGCCTCGTAGTCACTCGTGTATACTTTAAACAACGTTATAGTGCACCAGGACCAGCTTCACGGCATTTTAGCACATTTCACTCCAATTGAATTGGCGCAATGAAATTAAATTGTATTTTGCTTTTCATCTTTTGCCCAACTGTCTTTGGCTAATAGAACACAATATGTAGGTATATGCTTATGCTTATGCTCTGAAAACAGAACAGCTACAAGCTTGAAAATATTTCCATAAACTCAAGGCAAAGCACGACAAGGCAATGCAATGCAAAAGCATGCCAAAGTGTGAAAACTGAAAACTATAAAATTCTGAAAACTCAGAAAAGGACCTCACTTCGCACAACCCAACCCAACACACAGTAGGAAAAAGCAATAATTGCTGCTTAGCAGACTTCTTACGACCAATACGAATAAGAACGACTATGACTATGACTATGACGACGAAGACTATAAGGATAAATGGTGAGATATTATAATACGAGCAAGGACTTGTAATTTTGTTTATAAAGTAATATCTCCAACGATAAAGGATATTGAAAGGAAATGCATAACAAAATATGTTGTACAACTGTAAGCAACCATTTCTTCCTTCTTGTTGTCTTATTTTTCTTTTTCAAGTCCTTTTTTTGTGTCTTAAAAGAAAAGCTGGAATTACAAGGATGACCGCATACTTTAAGGAAGGTTAGAGAAAAGGAAATTGCATTATGAAGGGTTTCCTGGTGCAAAGGAAAATAATATAAAATAAAATTAAAATAAAATAAAATACAAAAAAAAGAAAAAAAGGACGAAAGGAAAGGAAATGACTTGCAGTGAAGTTTGCTTAGAGTGCTTATTAGCTGTGTAATTGAAAGGATTTCGCATGGCATAAAGGACTAATAATACTTTGTCGCCACTTTATTAATGGATAAATGAAATTCCTTGAGCTTCTTTCTGTAATATGTAGGTATGATGTATAAAATGTATAATAGAGAGATGGAAAGGACGAACGTACATACAAATGTATATAGAACTTTACGCTTTTTACATTTGGCATTCACAAAGCGTTTACTTTGCCATCTTAGGATTAAAATTGACAAAAAGGTTTAGAAGAAAATTGCTATGAGGGAAAAATAAAATATATAATACCTTAGGGAAAAAGGATAGCTATATTTTTGTAGTTGGGAGAATTGAAGGACACTGTTTATTTTCCTTATTTTATTTTTCTAATTTTGAAAGTACTCAGTTATAATATTTGGATTTCATGAAATTGACATTTTAATAGATTACTTATTTTAAGCATTTTACCTTTGGAGCCTTTTGTAAATTCTTAAGCAAATAACTGAGTCAGAGAAGATGGTTGTGGTTAGTTGATGAATTTTTAAAATAAGATACATGCATCGCATTTCCATAATAATAAGAAGACATTTTTAAAAGTTCAAATCATTCTGAACTTCAGAAAAAAAGAAACACAAAGTTCATTTGATCAAGTATATCAAAGAGTTTTATAAGGATTTCTTGCACCGAATTTATTTGTAGAATAAAAAGGATCAATATTAGAAAAAAATGAAAATATAAAACACCCTTTTTCGAATTTTTCTTACGTAATGTTTTGAGATTGTGTAAAATCTTAAAATCAGTATTCCAATCATCTGAAAGTCTGTAGGTATTTTAAGCCCATTGTGATACCGTGTGAATCCTGAGGCTTTCTTCTGAGGTGGTGAAGAACTGTTTCTTCCTTATCCGCATCCATACAGTTTCTTCAAAAGACGTTTGATAAAACGAATAGCCGCGTGGGGTGATTTCCTTTAAAACAGTGCCCGGTTATGACACTGATAATCGAGCTTATATGCGATCTGCTTAGAGAAAGCAAGCCCCTTGAGCGCTTTAATTCTAGTGTAGGCCAGATGTTTTTTTTTGACCCGACACGTGGTTTGTTTCTTTATAGCATCTTGCATTAGCATTAGTTTACATGTAGTGTTGGTTTGTCAGCATTAGTTAAACGTGGCAGAAAGGGTTGTAATATACCATTTCTGGTCCATCTGCCTTACAATTTCCTGAAATGTCTCTATGGGCCGGCACCCAGCAAAAGTAAATATAACACTGTCGTGCCATCTTTATTAGAGATGATCAAGTGTTATAGAGCTTGTAGAGACAGAGTCAAGAGATTTGATAGCGGCCTGACTATCTGAGAAAATACTGATATCAGATGTTGATATCACGTTTTCCTTAAGCCAGGACAAGACTTCTTTTATCGCCAAAAGTTCCACCTGAAACACGGAATGATTGGGAAGACAGAATGAGACACTTAATTTCAGTCGTTAAGAGTACACACCTTTATCATTTAGTTTTGATCCATCTGTTTAAAAGTGGACTGACTCTTCTCCTAGGTATGCCCTATCCTCCTAGAAAGATCTGGAAGCTTTTTTCAAATTGCTGTGGGGGATGGTGTAATTTGCACACTTTGGAATTGATTCTTACTAACTTACTTAAGGTGGCGCTAGAGTCCTGTGTGAGCTAGGGCATCACCCAACAAACTTTTCCATCTAGCTCGGTCACTAGCTATATGTCTCCAGTTTCGTGCTCCAAGTTGGGTGAGGTCACTTTCCACTTGTGCGAGCCACCTGATCCGCGGTCTTCCTCTACTGCGCTGTCCTGTGGGTGTGGATTCGAAGACTTTCCGGGTGTTGTTTTCTGCGTTTACAGCGGAGCCTAGGTAGACAAAGTCCTTCACTACCTCAAAGTTACGTCTGTCGATGGTGAAATTTTGACCAAGACGTCGGTGTTGTCGGTCCTTTTTTGACGACAGCATGTACTTTGTTTTACCCTCATTTACCGTTAAATTCATTTTTGACACTCACAAAAGTCTAATTGACATCACGCTGAGTTCTTCCGATTATGTTAATGTCATCAGCATATGCTAGTAATTGGACAGACTTTTGAAAGATAGTGCTTCTAGTGTTGACGTGTGAGCTCTGCACTATTCTTCCAAGCACGATGTTAAAAAAATCGCATGACAGTGCATCACCTTGTGTAACACCTTTTTTGACATCGAAGGGTTCTGTTTAGTTGTGTCCAACCTTTATGGAGCAGCGTGAATCCTCCATGGTCATCCTGCACAAATGGACTAGTTTGGCAGTGATTCCAAAACTAGACATGGCTCTCTACAGCTCGTCCCTGTAGATGCTGTCATAAGCGGCCTTGAAGTCAATGAAAAGATGATGGGTGTCGATTTGGTGTTCTTGAGTTTTTTCCAGGATCTGCCGTAATGTGAATATTTTATCGACTGTGCACTTTCCTGGTCTAAAACCACACTGATAAGAACCTATCAGGTTGTTGACGATGGGCTTTAGACGTTCACATATTACGACAGAGAAGACTTTATAGGCGAGGTTAAGTAGAATGATTCCTCTATAGTTGGTGCAGTTTAAAGGGTGTCCTTTTTTCAGGATCGGGCAAACAATACTGAGGTTCCATTCATGGGGCATGCTTTCTTCCGACCATATCTTACAGATAAATTGGAGCATGCTCCTAACCAATTTATCTCCAGCTGCTTTGAAGAGCTCGGCACTCAAGCCATCTGCTCCAGTGGCTTTGTTATACTTGAGCTAAGATATGTCAATCTTTACTTCGTCTAAGCCCAAAGATCGGGATTGTTGGTTTTCGTGGTCTATGTTGAATGGATTATCCTGCCTGCCATCGGAATTCAGTTCATCGTAGCCGTTATACACTCTGCAGATGTGGTCCTTCCATATCCTCAGCATTGACTGCGGTTTCCACTTTCATCTTTGCAGCCTTCGGTTCTAGGTTTATGTGAACTTCGTTTCACGTGCTCATAAAACTTCCGAACTTCATTCCGGCTTTTAAACCTCTCAAAATCTTCGACCTCGCGCTTCTCATGCCCTCTCTTTTTCCTTCTGAGCAGTCGGCGTTCCTCTCGCCTCTTCTGTTCATAGAGCTCACGAGCAGCTCTCTTCCTTTTATGCAGTGCCGCCGGCTGCTTTGCGTGCCTGTTGTTTGGCTGCATTTGCCTGCCGATATTCCACATCAAACCAGGGGTTCCTTGTTGGTGGCTGTAAGAAACCCAGCACATCAGAGGCGGCTTCTCTGATTGCATCCTACTGGTTTTCGATACATTGTGTTGGCAGCAGAGAACTTCGAGAGAGGTTACCTGTAACTCGGTCGGAAAAGGATTTGGCGATCTCTGGCGATTGTACATCCGAAATGCTGGAAGCGTGTCTGGCGTCGATCGCAATATGGTCAATCTGGTTGACGGTAGATTGATCTGGAGAAGTCCAAGTTCCTTTGTGAATGTTGAGGTGTGGAAAACGCGTACTGGCTACCATGACGTTTCGCTCCGCGTCAAGTATACATTTCATATAAAAATATAAATACATAGACGTATTTTCGTATATTAAAATATGTTCTGCCATTCCCATATAAAGAAGAACCTAGACTTAACATTTTATACTAAATCCCATTTGATTTAAAATCAGTCAACATCACTTAAGGTTTATAATCTTAATCTCTAAGCACGTTTATAGGCACATACATATGCATATATTTTACATATGCCTATTCCTATATAATCTAAAATGAGTACCAATGCCAACCGTCATTAACATCACTGTAACAAATATAAACAAACACTCATGGATGCTATAAACACATAGCAACACAGGATATACAGCCATTGACAAAAATAATAGGAACATCTCTTAATTTTTTGAGTCTAACTGCCATTTTTTAATTTCGTAAAACTACTATTGAAAATTTTATGCCTGAAGTCGCCCAATATTCCGAGCAATAATGTCCAAAGAGACATTTCAATATCTTAGAAAACTTCTGCGATTTGATTCCAACAAGGACCCAAGGGCAAATTTTCCCCAATTAGAAGATTATGGGACAAATGGGTTGAATTGCTGCCATTGTTCTATAACCCATCGTCCTGTGTTACTGTCGACGAGCAACTTCTTGGTTTTCAAGATCGATGCTCATGTGGGCAATATATGCCAAATTAGCCTGAAATTGTGCCGAAACTTCCTACATATGGAAAATTCAGCCATATTTAGGAAAAGAAGTTGGAGAGAGGTTTAGTAGAAGGATCGAAGGGACACAACATTACTATGGACAACTTTTTTACATCTTATGAATTGGGCCAAAAACTGCTACAGAAGAACTTGTCGATGGTCGGCACCCTTAAGAAGAATGAATGGAGTATACCCCCAAAGCTTTTACTTGAAAAAAAAACAACCTTTATCCTTTGCGTCATTTGCGTTTACCGACACCACAACATTAGTTTCGTACATGAGTAAGAAGAACAAGTGTAGTATAGTATGAAGCACAATGCATTCCACCGCTGTTGTTGGTCCTGAACCAAAGAATATACCAGAGATAATCCAATTCTACAACAAAACAAAGGGCGGTGTTGATAATGCTGACAAAATGCTTTCTAGATTCAGTGCAAAACGCAAAACAAACCGCTGACCAATGTGCGCCTTTGCATATATAGTTGATATTTCGGCATTGAATGCCTTTATTATCTATTCGCAAATCGACCTGGGATATCAGGATAGATCCAATGTTTGAACTTGGAATTGAAAGTCTATTTTTAAAGGATAAGAACCACATTAAGAAGACTGTTATGTTAAAGAAGCTCTATTTTCAAAATACCAAAATATATCAATAACGTGACCTTAATCTTATTTAGAACCATTTTATTGAGCGTACAATTGAAGAGTAATTCTGCTTGGCTTTATCATTCACGTCAGACAACATTAGAAGAAGTGTGCTGAAATTTTTTCAGATTTTGAACACCTTACTCACCTTAATAGTCGAGCAGAACATTTATGACTTGTTCCATACTTCTGATTGAAATAAGTTTAATATGAGTTTTCTATCTCCTCTAGACACTCTTTGGTATAGTTTATTTCTCTTGTCAAAACTCGCCAGCTAAAGAAGGAGCTCCTAAGATAACCGTTTGCTAATACGAAGAAGCCAACTGAGACCGTCTCGATAATTATTTCAGGATATTTAACTAAGCACTATATGCTACCTTGACAGTGACTTTGACGTTTGCAAATGGTTTGATTTGAGGTGTAAAGAAGTAAGTTTCCGTTGCTTTAAAGCCAACCCAACCCCCAAAATGGCGAATTGCTTATCTCCCCTTTTCTACGATCGTTGTCAACGAAACTACATTTTTTAACTCTCTAGAAACACCTAATCTCTTTGCTAGAGTTCAACGCTGCCAAAGAATATTAAGACTGCGCTTAGGTTTGAGGGCGTAGATGATTTTATCTAACCAATTTTTTTTTTAAACACACACAAATCCGCTGGGGCACTATTGTTCCTTAGAGGTGTTATTCAAACTTGCCAAAACCACTGCGTAAACTTTTTTATTTATCCTACTATTCAGGTCTCGTTCGGAGTACATGGAAAACGGCGTTAGTACAGCCCATACCCAAGAAAGGTGAATCCTCCTCCCCCTCTAACTATCCACCGATTGCATTTACGTCCCTTGTTATGAAAACACTTAACAATTATCTCGATGATCGAAGGCTTTTTCATGACCAATAAATGGCTTGCGAAGCAATAGGTTGAGGTTCATTTGAGCCTTACACCGTTTTGGAGAAAGTAAGATTATTGCCCTTGATATTAAAAAAAAATTTATAGGGATTGGCATTAGGCCCTCTTATTTATTGAAAATACGTGCCTTCGTTGAATTAGACCGTTTCAGACCGTTAAATAAAATAGATAAGTAAAAGATAATAACCCAGTAAGTCTGAAAACCACAACATAAATGCTGGTGTGCCACAGGATTCTGTTTTGACTCCAACATTCTTTCTTCTTTTTATAAATGATCTCCTGTCTCTGATTTCTAATCTCATTAATCATTTTACGGACATAGCACTCTAAGCTTTTTATATTTGTTTCCAGACTCACATCCCTCCTCTTCGGATGTGAAACCTTTAACCTTTAGATAATTACTTACAACACCAACACCTGACAGTTAGCCTTAATTTGTTATCAAATTCTTCCACTTATTGTCATTGGACATTGCTTTTTCGCTTAGTTTTTGAAAATTACCAAAAGGATTTACGCAAGATTCACCCTCTCTTCTTTAGCGAAATGCTTCGAATGAGTTCCTCTTTCTAGGCTACCAAGGCTTAACAAATGCACCTATTTGTTAACCTTTGGTCTGGGCTTCGCTCATCATATTGATTTTTCTGGGTGAACAATGAAAAAACAATACCCTATGCATACAGGATAAACCACAGCCACGACGATCCTGGAAGTAACCAAGGGGTCGCAACATATCCCGTGGTACCACGTCTTCAGTGGTGTGTTTATTTAGGTCTTTGATGGGGTGCCATCTATAGGGAAGATAACCCTAGAAGTGGCCGCCCGGCTTCATGTGGGACGCAATCCACCGAGCTTTTTCTACAATTACATCCTTCCTAAAAGTGATTTGTACTTCCACTCCAGACTTATTTTTATATTATATGAAATACCGACGACTTATAGTCATTCGATTTGTGTATTAACTGATTTCTATCGATTTTTATAATTTATATCAGTAAGTCAAGCCTGGAACCCAAAGGCAGGACGACAGATTGCTGGCCATCTTTCGTAAGATTAAATCTTGAAAGGAAGCCAACAGTAGCTTCTTGCGTTCGCTCACAAGTTAAGAATATTTTCAGTGCAGTTATAAGCAGTGCCTTTTTCAATAACCATGAATTGCAACAGTATCATTCATCAACGAGCTGCACTGATTTCTATAACTTGTGCTTAGGGGCCACCAACGTGGAGGTGCAAGCAAGCACATGGAAGTCAGTTTAACCCCACAGGGACTGTACAAAAATGGAAAATTCAAAACAAGTGGAATTAAATACTTCAAAAATCGTGGTACAATTTACGAAACCTATTTACGTACAAAACTTGAGTACAACTTAAATAAAACTAACGTAAGCCTCTTGGATAGCATTCAAAGAAGATTTTTTCAAATGATTGTTAACAATAACTTCACTAACTTAATTACGTCAGTCGATCATTGCCGTGCAGTTAATTGTCTCTCATTGCTTACTTACTTTAGGTGGCGCTACAGTCCGGGGTGGACCTGGTTCTCAACCAACATGCGTCTCCAGCCAGCTCGGTCCCTAGCTATCTGTCTCCAGTTTCGCACGCCAAGTTGGTTGAGGTCCTCCCACACCTGGGTGCACCACCTGAGTCGCGGTCTTCCTCTACTGCGCCGCGCCGTCCCTCGGGATTGGATTCAAAGACCTTCCGGGCTGGAGCGTTGATGTCCATCCGCTCTAAATGACCTAGCCATCTAAGCCGTTGGACTTTGATTCTGCTAACTAGGTCAGTGTCGCTGTACAGCCCGTACAGTTCGTCGTTATATCCATCTATGCGTACGGGACCAAAAAACACCCGAAGAATTGTCTCACATGCCATCTGCATTTCCAAGCTTAACAAAACTCGCAAAACTTGCAATTCTATAAATAACCATCAGCTTACACTTAAAACCAACTTCGGTTGTTTAATAAAGTACAGAGATTCATTACTCAGACATCTTCTTTCCAAGGAGGTAGGGGACCTCTTTTCCTCAAGTTCACACTGTGTCTCTGACATATATAAATTATTTAAAAACCTTTGAATCTTTGGAGATTTCTTATTGTACTTAAGGACTCCTTAAGAATAATGTCGTTCCTATGTAATGAGATTATGGAAACTATAATTCATTTAATTAGGGATATTTTAGCTAAATATCAAATACAAAATATCAAAAAATTAAATTAATTAATATATATTTTGTTGAAATATACTGATTTAAAGGACTCCGAATATAATTACCTTTCTTCAAAATTAAATGGTTAAATTATGAATTTGTTGCCTTACTATGCACAAGTCGGAAGGACGTTATAACCAAAAATTAGTGTGTGTGTACCTATTATTTTGTCCATAGCTGTATGTAAAAACATAATAAATACCTATATCTTAGTATCAAATTTCATTTCGATTAATATGCCGTTACTTGCCTTGTGCCTTAAAGATTGATTATCCTTAAAGCTTTTAGGGTGCTGCGTGTGTTTTGCGTTGGAATAATAAGTAGTCTAAGTCTGCTTGTGTTCTAATTCGATTTTATTAGCTTTTTTATGTGAATTACATGCACAGAAGAAATTGTTTACCGCATGAGTGATAAAAACGGTATGGCAGTTTTGTTTTCCCTATTTTTTTTTGTTGGAATTTTGTATTTTATTTTTTGTATTTTTGCATCCCCAAGTAAAAGGAAGACTTTGTAATGGGATTTAAATTGAATTAAGTCAGGAGAAAAAAAGGACGACGACGACGGGTAGGTAATTAAAATTAAATAGGTACCGAGTACAGATATGAATTTGTTAATGTGAATATACATATACATACGTACATATATGTAGATATGTATGTGTGATGTTGTTAATTAAGAATGCCTAAATTTTGTTACGACAATGAATCTACTTACGTAAGGAACAATTTTGTTGACAAAATAATAATGATGCAAATTAACAACAAACGAAATTATGCTTTAAATCCTTAAAAATATATCAGGAAATCAGTATGAGTATGTTAAGTAGTTGAAGTAAGCAGAAAGCTTACGATAGTTATGAGACTAAATATTTCAAATACGACTCATTCCACAACATCATTCAAGGTAATCAAAACGCATTTGAGTTGGGAAACCACTTTTTGTCACTTGGAGACTATAAAACAGGGAACTTCTTGGTGATTTTTATAAACAATTTTCTTAAATGGTTTCAAACGTGATTACCATTATAAACTTTCCACAGAAATTAATAGTTACGATTTGTTGAATTGAAAATTTTTACATTTCTGGACGTTACAAGGTCAATAGAATTAAAATTAATGATATTTAAGGAACATAAAATTGTCCGTGGGTAAAGCAGAGATTTGTGATGTCAAGGCCTTAAAACCTTCAGTGTCTGTCTCTGTGCCTTATTGATAGACATAGCAAAACAAAGCTTTATAGGAATTCGCTTAAATTCGTTATTCATTAGTAATCATCGGTATCCTGGGGATGAAAACGACTTGACCTTGTGCTGAAACGGAATAAATTTAGCTTCTAGTACCATTGAATAATTTCGGTGAATTTAAATTCCTCATAAGTATTATTGGAACCATAATTGTAAAGTCTTCTCTGTCGTAATATGTGAACGTCTAAAGCCCATCGTCAACAACCTGATAGGTCCTTATCAGTGTGGTTTAAGGCCAGGAAAGTCCACAGTTGATCATATATTCACATTACGGCAGATCCTGGAAAAAACCAAAGAACACCAAATCAACACCCACCATCTTTTAATCGACTTCAAGGCCGCATATGACAGCATATATAGGGACGAGCTGTATAGAGCCATGTCTTGTTTTGGCATCCCTGCCAAACTAGTCCGTTTGTACAGGATGACCATGGAGAATTCACGCTTCTCCATAAAGGTTGGGAACAACTTAACAGAACCTTTGGATGTCAAAAAATGTTTTAGACAAGGTGATGTGCTGTCATGTGATTTTTTTAAACATCGTGCTTGAAAGAATAGTGCAGAGCTCACACGTCAACACTAGAAGCACTATCTTCAAAAGACTGTCCAATTACTGGCATATGCTGATGACATGACGTAATCGGAAGAACTCAGCGTGATGTCAATGGGCTTTTGTGAGTATTGAGGAAGAGGCGGGAAAATGGGTTTAACGGTTAGTGAGGGCAAAATAAAGTACATGCTGTCGTCAAGAAAGGACAAACAACACCGACGCACGCCTTGGTCAAAACGTCACTAGCGCTGAGATCAAACGCAGAATAACTCTTGCTAACCGCTGTTTCTTTGGAATAAGAAAGCAATTGAGTGGTAAAGTCCTCTCTCGAAGGACCAAAGTGTTGCTAAATAAGAAATAAAATAAGAATAAGAAAATAATAATCAATAGAAAGATAAGTTTGTTGATGAGCCTGAAACATTGAAAGAATTGTATTATTTATGCTTATAATAGAATCGTTTTAAGAATCGTTTTATTACCACCACCCAAATGTGCGCTCATATTTGTGGTCAATCTTGAAAGTTTGACAAAAGCCCACAGAAACGACGAAAATCATAAGCGAACAGTATCACAATACCTCCCATCGGACGTTAATCAGCTCTAAAATGTGTACGATCCAGAGCTTCAGGCTCACCTTTATTTGCCATAGTCGATTTGTCCCACACAATAAACGTCGTTGCTGTAAGCACTTTAGCTAATGAGCTTTATTTCGAGATACTACAAAATTGACGCTCTTGGCTTTGCAAATCTAAAGTCAATTTGAAAGTTGCGTGAGCAGTTTTTCCATTATGTAGTAATGTTTGAGCAATGCCAGATGATGCTACTGCTAATGCAATTTTTCCTTGCATTCTAAATTAAGAAAGATGAAGATGAAGAACGTTTTTCCAGTCTTGCCAGGTGTATCAAGAAAGAACATTATAACACTGTTTTGCATCACGTTGTCGATTATAGTGTTGTATGCAAGTTACTGGTCGTCGGTTAATTTGTATTCATTTTCTTGAACGAAAATTAAAAGTTGGTTGGCATCATACGTTGTTTCTGAAAGATAATCCATGTCCTGAAGAAGTTGTCTGTGACGTTCTTCAATCCGTGTAGGAGATTCCATATCAAAGACTGACACCATTCCCCCTGAACAGCAGACACCTGACATAAATTGCACTTATTATGCAGAGGCATAGTGTGAGCACCAAAAAGAGGAGGGAGGGTTTAAAAGGGAGATATCGGTGCACATTGGATTTGAATTCCTGAATATTGCAATGACTAGGAAAGACAGAGTGCGGTAAGGCATTCCACATTCACGTAGTACGGCTAAAGAACGAATCTCTGTATTTGACAGTACGGCCGAAGTTGGGCTCGAGGGTATACTGATGAGCATTCCTAGAAGCGCGAGTATTACGGTTGAACTGTTTCAGGGGAGGAATGAAACTGCCTATTTCACTAGAGCATAAGCCGTTAAAATAACGGTAAAAAGGGTCAGACAAGAGACCTTACGACGATGTTCAAGCGAAGTAAATGAACTTATGATGATATTATCATCTATCAATTTAATTGCTCTACGTTCAATACTATCCAAAAGTAAGTTGCAGGAGCACCAGCCCAGAGATAGGAGTTTTATTCAAGCTTTGGACGTATTTAAGTCTTGTAGATAACAGCCAGATCAGCAGGGGTGAAATATTGCTTGCATCGCCTAAGTAAACCCAAACAAGTTTGAGCTATAACAGAGCCCTGGAGCACACCAGCACTTATTTTATGGTTTTCAGACTTGAATCCATCCAATACTACTTGTATTGAACGATCGCAAAGGAAATTACTAATCCAATGAAGCAGGGATTCATGAAAATCGCCTAATGCCCTATCAAATGCTTTTAAAATATCAAATGCAATAATCTTACTTTCTCCAAAACGATGTAAAGATTTGCTCCACTGTTCGGTGAGATGAACCATGAGATCACGATTGGACCTATTGCTATGAAAGCCGTATTGCCCGTCATTAAGAAGCTTTCGATCTTAAAGATAATTCTTGAGCTAATAATTAATCAGCGTTTCCATGACCTTGGAAAGAAAAGACGTAAGTGCAATCGGTCGGTAGTTAGAGGGTGAGGAAGATTCGCCTTTTTTGGGAATAGGCTGGTAAATGCCGATTTCCATCCGCTCGGAACTCCTGAGGAGTAGGAAAGATGAAAAAGGTTACGCAGTGGTTTTGCCAGCGTTGAAGAACACCTCTTCAAAACAATAGAGGAAAAAATATCCGGACCAGCGGATTTTTGTGTGTTTAGATCTCTTAGGACTCTTGCCACAGTACAGGTGCGAAAAAAGATGGGTCCCATAGAATCACTAACTCGCTCAAGTACAGGCGTCTTAACTTTCACTAGAAGCGTAGAATTGGCGGCGAACTGCCTAGCATAGAGATTGGCTTTCTCTAAAGAGCTAACAAAAGGAGTGTCATTGACAGCGAGCGTAGGAACCGAAGAAGAGGAAGAACTTCATGTTTTTTACAAATGAGCAAACTTTTAGTTATGTAAAAATTTGGTCCGTCGAATATGGGCGTTGCAGGCTTTCCTGGCTTGTTTGAACTTTTCCCGGCTTTCCTCAGTACAACGGAAACTTACTTCTTTGGCCCTAATAACCTCCTTACAGCTCGCATCGAACCATGTGTTTTCCTTGGGTCTGATACTTTTAACCCTGTTCGGTATAAAAGTTCTCATTCCCAGGAGAATTAAACTTGTGATCATATCTGCACTGGCGTCAACGTCACTATCGAGGAAGCATAGTGACCAGTTAAAGATCCTGAAGTAATTATTGCGACCGTCCCAGTTGGCTTTCTCGTATTGCCAAACGGTTCTCTTAGGAGCTCATTCTTTAACTGCACAGTTTTGACACGAGAAATTTGCTGATACAACACAATGATCAAATGTGCCTCGAGGTGGTTCAACTCAGCGAAGATTTCTGCACACACTCCATCGGGTGTTGTCTGGCCTGAATGTTGAAGCCATGAAGAATTGTGTACATTCAAATCGCCCGATTTTCAGCGTTGTACATTGAAATCAACGATTTCAGTGCGAAGATAGGATGAAACAATTCTTTTTTTTTCTAAATTTGGGCTTCGATAAAGGAAGCAGTAGTGAATGATTTGCTTATTGGTAGAGCTGATAAGCAACATCATTCCTAATGTATATGGCGAGGCCATGGTGGAAAAAGAATAAAGGCACCAAGCTATACCCATGAATAAAAAATTCAGCAGGATCGGAATCCTCACCTACAGTATGGCGTTATGCACGCACAGACATTTCTCTAAAAATCTTTTATTAAGACTCTAAAGACCTTGAAACGTCTAAAAATGTAAAAATTTTCCATTGGACAATTCAGACCGATTTCAATAACTTCCTTCCTTGTAATACAGCCATCGGGAAGTTAATAAAGAATGTAAGAAAATCAGCCTTGAAATTAGTTCAAAATGTTACCCAAAATATGTTTTAACCGTTTTGACATTATAAATTAAGACGATTGGACTAAGGTGCTCTTAAAAAGTTCGGTAATAGAAAGGAATACTTTTTATATTTGTTGCGTGTTATTTTTATGCCTGCGTGGTTTTCTATAATTAACAATTATTTTCTTTTCAGTGATTTATTAAAATCCTTTAATCCACATCAAAACAAACACGAGTTATTTGTATAAAAAAATCAAGTAATAAATAAACTTAAATACAAAAATATTACCTACAAAATTCTTTTTAACAACATCCTTTGTCATAATAACTATCTTAAAATTATTCATAAGATCCTTCATAATATACTCGTATCTATTATCCTACATACGAAGAATATTATCCCTCTAGAGTTTAAAATACTTAAACAATGGCATGTAGCAATTTAAAACTTTTTGTAGTAACACTTTCGGTTTCCTCTCTTGGAAACTTGCACTTCTATACACACCTACTATGTATGTACAATTTTTAAACCTATGTACATAAAAAAGGATATTCATTTTAAGCTCCAAGCTATGTGTGTAAGTATTAAGGACGAAAGTGTAACACACATGTAAAAACCATTTTAGCTTCTGGCACAGTTGTTGTGTTGTATAACAATCATTGTTGTCAGCAACAACAGTCGCCGCTGCCGCCGTTCGTTGTTATCGTCATCGTTGTCATTGCGCCAATGGCGCTGTTTTTTTGTACCACGGGAATGTCCCCGCCAGCCGCCATCCATCGACATGGCTATATCGCCATCAGGACTTGCGTCAATATAAATCTTTTCATAATTAACAGGCATTAACTTTTAAGAGTGTTTATTTTTATTATTTAATCAAGTCACTTGAGAGTATTTTTCTTTATTATTGTTTGTGTCAAAATCGTCCTTTTTATATATTGATGATTCTTTTATAACTCAATTAGTTTAAACCACTTGGTGTATCTGGAACTTTGTAGTACATGGTTACCACCTGCAGTCGTTTTGTTTTAAGAATTATTTTAACTTGATTCAAAATTCTGATTAATTATACTACAGAAAGGTGAGTGTGACGTGATATTTACGTATTTAAGGAGTAAGAATTTTAAATAGAAGACTTTAAATAGAAGACTAAAAATATTCGAAATATCTTGTTTAAAAAGAGGTCCATCTTACTAATCTTATCGTCGTAGACAATTTTTTTGATCAACTACACAACTGGAGCCACCCTGGAGTCAAAGTGTCTATATCAAATTATTTGCTAATAGTTTCACTTGGCCATCAACGTGCAAAAATTGTCGTATTTGCACACGATCTAGTTTATCTTGTCAATGCTTTAAGATCTCTCGCTTCTTTGGCATTTCTATCGAGTTGGATTGTCAACGTTTTGGCTGTCCACAAAAGTTGATCGCAGTTTGAAGAGTTTTTCAATTGGAGCGGTTAGATTATGGCAAGAAGTGGGGGCCATTTGGTTTTGCTGACATATGTCAAATCTTTTGTTAATTATTGAGTTGCTTATGCCAAATCATCATGGCAAGTACACCATTGAAAAGCCCGTTCAAAAGATAAAACTTTATTATCAAAATTAGTGTTCGTAAACACAAACGTTGCACGCATTGTTCCCACTTTACGGTAGAAAATTCATGACCATAGACAACGCCGTTTGTTCCCGGACTGAACTTCGAATCGTTTCGAAAGGGACCCCAATTTAGACCAAAAAATCATCTTTAGTGACGAGGCGCATTTTTGGATGAATGGTTGTGTTAAAAAAGCAAAATTGCAGTATATGGGACGACACCAGCCCACGCGAGGTTCACTAGGTAATTTGAACCGATGTTAGTGAGGCGGTTACCGTGATCAGCGAGCGCTATATAACAATTGTAACTAATTTGCTATGGCCCAAATTGAACCATATGAACCTTGAAGACATGTGGTTCCAGCAGGACGCCGCTACGGGCCACACAACAAACACCACGATTGCCGTTTTGCATGAACGATTTGAGGGTAAGTTTATCTCTCGTAGGGTTGTTGTGAATTGGCCACCAAGCTCATGCGATTGGACCCCGCTAGACTTTTTCGTGTGAGTTTTTTTTGCAGTCGCAGGTCTATTTAAATAAACCACAATCAACCGATGGCCTAAAAGTGAACAGGCCAATCGCTCAAATTCAGCCGGATCTATGCGGAAGAGTCGTTGAAAATTGGACCACTCGGATCCATGACACCATAAGAAACCAAGGCCTGCATTTAAATAAAGCCATATTCCAAACTTAATGGCATACTTGCACCTTTCACATTAACCCTAGAAAGATAACCATATTTTATAGACCATAAGTGATACACATGATTTATACGTCAATTCAACATAGGTTATCTTTCTAGAGTTAAAAAAATAATTTTGTTAATCCCTCACACACGGCTTGTATTATTCCATTTCAACATCTACCCGCTCTTATTGAAAAACCCTTTATTTTCAAAGACATGTCAAAACAATGAGATGCTTTCGAGCGCTTTCATCGTCAGTTAAAGGCTGCTATCATGGCTCACAACAATGACAACTGCATTGCAGTAGTTCCACCTGTTTTGCTTGGAATACGATCTGCCTTCAAGGAAGATGTAAATTCAAAGCCAGCAGAAGTCATTTATGGAGAAACAGTTCGACTTTCTGGAGAACTTCTCAAACAAACGTCACAAAATGATACAATTCAAGATCCGATAAACTTCCTTTAACGTCTGTTGAAAAATATTTCACATTTATGACCAACTGCAGCTGTCGTTTTGCTTTCCGCAAGGCGGGCCCTCTTCGTAAGTCCCTACAACCAACTTACACAAGACCATTCAAAATCCTTGCTCGTAGTCAGAAGACAGTGACTTTGAAAGTCAATGGCCAAGAAGTAAAAGTAACATTTGATCAAATCAAGAAGGGGCCAGGTATAGTCTGAATGTGATGAACAGTCTTGTGTTAGACAACTCTGTGTTAACCAGGTGGACGAGTTATGCCTTGAAATTCGGTCAGCAATGCAATAAATTGAGATAAGTTGTTGATTGTTTTGACACTGTACTGATCAACAAGTGCTGTTTTGCCCTTTTGACTGAAGTTCAGTGAATGTATCAATTAAACCTTTTGCTTGACAATCTAGTAGCAAATAATTCGCCGAAGTACTATGTTAAATCACTTACTTAGTAACTTAAGGTGGCGCTACAGTCCGGAGTGAACCTGGACCTCAACCAACATGCGTCTCCAGACAGCTCGGTCAATAGCTAGCTGTCCAATTTCCCACGCCAAATTGGTTGAGGTATTCACCCACCTGAGTGCGCCACCTGAGTCGCGGTCTTTCTATACTCCGCCGCCGTCCATCGGGATTGGATTCGAAGATCTTCCGGGCTGGAACGTTGATGTCCATTCACTCTACATGACCCAACCATTTAAGCCGTTGGACTTTAATTCTCCAACTAGGTCAGTGTAGCTGTACAGCACGTAGAGTTCGTCGTTATATCTTCTTCTCCATTCTCCATCTATGCGTACGGGACCAAAAATTACCCGAAGAATTTTTCTCTCGAAGCATCCTAAGACACTCTCATCTTTCTTTGACAGTGTCCAGGCCTCAGCGCCATAAATGAGAACCAGGATGATGAGTGCCTTATAGATGGTGATTTAAGATGCTCGAGAGAGAACTTTACTTCTCAATTGCCTTCTAAGTCCAAGGAAGCAGCGAAGAATTACTCCGTTTGATTTCAGCGCTGGTCGGCTGGTGTCGTTGTCTGTGTTAAAAGCGGTGTCTAGGAAGACAGAGTCCTTAACTACCTCAAAGTTATAGCGGTCTATGTGACGTTTTGTCCAAGACGTCGTTGTTCAATGTCCTTTTTTGATGACAGCATATACTAAGTCCTACCCTCATTGACCACTAAACCCATCTTCTTCGCTTCCGTCACAATGCTCAAAAACGTTCCACTGACATCACGCTTTGATCTTCCAATTATGTCAATATCATCTGCGTATCCGAGTAATTGGATGGACCTTTGGAAGATTGTGCCTCTAGTGTTGACGGTTGAGTTCTGCACAATTCTTTCCAGAACGATATTGAAGAAGTCGCATGACAGTGATAGAGCAGCGTGCATTCTCCATCGTCATTCTGCAAAAAAGGATAAGTTTGACAGGGATGCCAAAACTAGGCATTGCTCTGTAAAGCTCTTCCCTATGGATACTGTCATACGCAGCTTTAAAACAATAAAGAGATGGTGGGTATCGATTTGAAGCTCCTGGTTTTTTTCTAAGATCTTTCGTAGTGTGAAAATTTGGGCGATAGTGGACTTTTCTGATCTGAAGCCACACGAGAAGATACTGGAAGAGTGGAAGGCCAGGTATAGTCCTAATATGTTGAACAGTCTTCTGTATGACACCTCTGGGTAAACCACGTAGACCAATTATTTCTTCAAATTCGTTCAGTAATGCAGTAAATTGAGATGAGTTGTTGATAGCTGGATAGAAAAACAAGTTAAGTCAGATCCATTGTCAATTAAAAATTGATGCTTAGAGTTTTGGTCAGTAACGAAAACATGGCTTCAAGGAACTCTTCATTAATTTGCCGTCATTATTAAATGCTGTGGTTGTTTTTGCTGGAAACTACATGGTTTGTTTCATTTTTGCACTTTACGCTGACTTTTTTGTGAAACCAGTCAATCAACCAATCTTCTCCCTTGGTGGGTTTTGATCAGTTAATTGGGTATTTGTTTTTCACAGCTACATCAACGGCCACGATAGCTTTAATGAACTGTTAACTCAACAAATTGACTGGAGAGATGTTTTATAGCATCTTTAAGGTAAGGTTCTTCTCTGTTGATGTAGCATGGGCGGTAAAAAAAGATGAGGTGGAGAAACTTACTTCAACTACTTTGTCTGCTAATTCCGATAATTGGTTAACAGAGAGATTAGATCTCAAAGCCAAAATAGCTTGGACGTGTGATAGCAGTCCTCGTAACCAAAGCTGCCGCAAAAGGTAATCATGTGTAGCGGGAAGAAGAGCAAGAGAAGAAGATGGCGAAAGAATTGTGAGATTTCACGGTCACCAAGTTCTTCGTCACTTATAAGCTGTCAGGCAAGTTGCTCTTCTGATGCCGATAAGCGTTTGAAGAGGTTTGTTTTTAAAATATGAAGTATATTTAAACTGTTGTAGTACCCGTGATGTGATGGTGAGTGCGTTGGACTGTCATGCCAGAGGTCTTGGGTTCAAACCCTGCCTGTGCCGTTTAAAGTTTTTTTTGCAAAGGGACTGACTCTTGTGAGAAATTGACAAATCCTCCAAGAGTAATTCTTGCCATGAAAATTGCTTTCTTAAATTAGCGGTTTGGAATTCGCTTGAAACTGTAGGTCCCATCCATTCCTGACAACAACACTTGCACACATGAATAGTTGAATGTTGTAAGTCACTAGGCCCTTGTTGTCAAAGGACTGTTGTGCCACCTAATTAATTTTAATAATTTTTATAATTGATAATATTTAAACTTTTCTTTAAATGGTTTTTCGGTTTTTTCATAATTTGTAAAAGTGGCAACAATATTAAAGTTACAAAATAAATTTCAAAGCGAATTAATGCGTTTAAATTTTCGCACCACGCACACATCGTTGTCTCTTCTCTCTGGGTGTTTCCCTAAGGGATTTTGGTCGTTCAAGGACATATCTATCAAAATAATGTATATCCTTGTTATATGTGTCTATATATCTGTATTGTATATGTATGTAAATTTAGAGGTATCTACATACATATATAAATTTATAAGCCGGCTTCGCTATGTGGAAGATGACTAAGTAACTGTAATCCATATACATTCCACAAAGTGCTTAAATTAAATTGCTCACCACCTTATACGACCCCACATGTCTCTTGTCTGCTGCGTGCTTAAACCTTCCTTACACATACATTCATACATATATGTAGGTACAAACTCTACACACACCGGCACATTCGTCACAATGATTAATGAATGTTAATTTAATCGGGCGACTTTAGAATTTTTAGCAGAGTTCTTCTGTTAATCCATCTTGCCATGGGAATCTTAAGACCATTTTTCACGCTAGCTCTAACATCGCATGCACAAGGACACAAAGGAGATGATGATCATCAGCAGCAGAGAAAACCATGTTATGGGATTTGACTCTTTTTTTTTACTTTATGTTCTTTCTTCCTTTTTTCCAGAATGTGTCGGTCTTGAATCGAATTGTGAGTAACACGTATTATAGGTAGGGTACAGGAGGTCTCGAGTATGAGTTTATAAAAAAAGGAAGATTTTAAGAAAACAAAAATCGTTATTTTGAAAATAAAATTATGAAGAGAGAAAAACAATCACGACACAAAAATATCAATCATTTCATTTGTTGCTACCTAGCTTTAACTAAACTTGCTTAGATTTTTACAGGGTGGGTGAAAAGTGACTTTACAATTTGAAATATTAGTAATAACTTAATTTTTTAATAATAATTTAAATAAGTAAGGCGGCAGCGCAGCAGCTTGTAGAGAACAAGGGTCTAGTCTTAAGTTTTATATTTTTGTATTTATGACAGGCTTAGGCTATAAGACATAATATATTTTTGATATCATAGCGAAATTTTATATTGTATATTAACTACGTTATTTAAAATTTACCATATTCAGTCTAAAATGAAATAATAATAAATTGTTGAAATATACAAAAAAAGGCATTATATTTAAACATATTGAGCGCTTACTTACTTTAAGGCCTTCATGTTCGAAGAAACGGACAACTTATGTTTAAATAAGCATCTTCAGCGTTCAAACTTATTGTGCAGCGTATTACAATAGAAGGAAGTTCATTGATATAAAATGAAAATAGCATGGGACCGAATATAGATCCCTGTGGTACTTCACTATTATTTATTAGAAATTTGGAAAGAGCTTTATTGAGCTCGATAGCTTGTAGTCTATTGGTTAAGTAAGAGGTTATGAGTCGGACTGCACTTAAAGAAAAGTAAAACGTGCTTAAGAGTTTTTTCACAAAGTAAAGAATGCTTTTCAAAAGTTCAAAAGCTTACTTTTCTATTGAATTGGAAACTCACTTGCCGAAACAATTGAATTAAAAATATGAGTTATGCATGGTAGAATTGTTAGAAGCACTGGCAATACAAGTTTAAGAAATGAGGAATGCATTTGATTAAGAGCTACTGCGGACACTTTCGATCACATCTTCTGAACAAATAGTAGTGAATTTAAACGTTCGTCTACTTGAAGTTTCTCTATTATAAGCGGTTTCTGCAGTGGTATTGAAAGTGCAGTTGGATATAGAGCTGGAAATGAATTTCTGGTTTAAGTTGTTAATAACCAACTTTTCAATCTGATTATTTTGAGACTTGCAGGTGCTTAGTGAATAACAACTCCCAACCATTTCTGTGTGCGAGTATTGTCAGAGATGGAGGGGACCTAAAGTTTTTACACCAAATCCAAATGGCTAATTTGAGAAATCACGTTGGTGTTGGAGGATTTGTTAATTCCTCGCCAGAGGCGAGGTTGGGATGCGACCCACACTGATAACTTCCCATTACGTCTGTCTATTTGTCTTGCTTAAAAGTTTGTCTATATGTACTCGTATCAATTTTTACCAAATTTGTTTAACATTTTTTAGAGATTTTATATTTTATGAAAAAACGGGCTGTTGGATTTTTATATAAAAATTACTGAATATCGAAATCAATATTTTCTGTGAAATAAAATTAGTTTGAAGCCAATATTTCGAATTTTTGAAAAGATATTTGAGTAGAAAATCAATTTTTACCAACTTTTGTGAAATTTGTTTAGGTTTTTAATTTTTTGTACAAAAGCTGTCAATTCGATTTTATTCAAAATTTAACTGAATATTAACAACAATATTATTTGAAAGATAAAAGTAGTTTAAAGCCAGTATCTCAATGTTTTGAAAAGATATTTAAGTCGTAAATCAATTTTTACCAACATTTATACTTTTTTTTTTAGATTTTTATTTTTTGTAAAAAAACTGTCAATTCGATTTTTCTCGAAACTTGTCCTAATGTTGAAAACAATATTTCTTATGAGTACAAATTAGTTAGAAGCTTTTATCTCAAATTCTTGAAAAGATATTTGAGTCGAAAATCTTGTTTTACCGACTTTTGTTAATTTTGTTTCGGTTTTTTAATTTTTTTGTAAAAAAACTGTCAATTCGATTTTTTTTAAATTTTACTGAATATTGACAACAATATTTTTTAAAAGATAAAAGTAAATTGAAGCCAATATCTCAAAGTTTTGAAAAGATATTTGAGTCGAAAATCAATTTTTACCAACTTTTATGCATTTTTTTTTAGGTTTTTATTTTTTGTAAAAAAACTGAAAATTTGATTTTTCTTAACGTTTTTCAGAATGTTGAAAACAATATTTCTTATAAGATAAAATAATTTTGAAGCCCAAATTTCAAGTTTTTGAAAAGATATTTAAATTTATATTCAATTTTTAACAACTTTGAGTAATTTTTTTTTTATATTTTTATTTTTTATAAAAAAACTGTCAATTCAATTTTTCTCAAAATTTTATCAGATGTCAAAAACATTATTCTTCGTTGCACAAAATTGTTTTGGAGATGAAATCATATTTTGGTCGTAAAATTTTGAAGGTGACAAATTTTCGATTTATAAAAAAACCGTTAAATGGATTTTTTTTTTGAATATACTTGTTTGGTATCACATTACAGTTTATTATATAAAATTTAATTCAAGTCTCTAGCGTTTTTGGTTCGTAAGATATTTAAGGTTAACCAAAATTTTCACCTTTTTTTCAAACTGCTATGGTAAAAAAACCACCCACGCAATTTTCTCAAGAGCCATTTCTGCATCCTTCTGCCTTATTATCTGTATAACAAAATTTATTTGAAGTCGATATCTCTTCTGGTTCTTGAGCTATGGAGGACGAAAAAATCGTCGCGAACGTACACACATCTTTCTAAAAATCTTTTATTGCGACTCTAGGGACCTTGAAACGTCGAGAAATGTCATTAATTTTAATTTGACAAATCGGACCCATTGCAATAACTTCCTATGGGAAGTTAATAAATGTAAGTGGTTTAGACAGGAATTGAACTCAAGGCCTTTGCCATGACGATTCTACGCTTCTTTTTTTTAAAATCCATTGTTATTAATACACTTTTAAGCAATCTTAAAGCTTGACAAAATATAAAAAAAAACTATAGCCTGCTTAAACATAACTAACAACTAACTTACTGGCCCCATACGGACACTTTATGTTAAGTCCTACGCACTAAAAATCACGTCACAAGTACAATTATTTGTACAGATTTATTTTTTAATTACAAATGTATTTGTATAGGTTTTTTTTTGACAAAGTTTGGATTATAATGTGCCTTAAATAAGAACCAACTTAATGCTCACAGATGTGGGCTCTTAGTAAAGCGTTTTTCTCTAGACTTCTGGTGTCAAAGCATTTAAGTGTACTTATGTCATAATATAATTAACCCTTCAAATAAGTTAACAGAATAAAGTCTAATACACTTTATTCTGGAGAATGTTAAAGCCAATTCTGAATTTTTTGAATCTTTTACGGTCTCCGGAAAATTAACTATGAAGCACTATTGTTTCTGTAGCGCTAGCAGTAAGCATTTAGATTTTCTCTAATATCATGCTGCTGAAACCAGTAGTGGCTCTAATTCTTATCTAAATTTTATTTCGTTGAGAAACAAATGGAAATCTGTTCTTACTTAGGCTCGTTTTATATTACACGGTTTTGACCGTACGGCAAAAAACCGGACGACGACATTTTGTTAGAAGCGACAAGAAGAGCATATAGACCTCTTTCAAACAAGACAGTCAGATTTTTTTCTGTACGGACTTTGTTTTCACACATAACGTATATTTCCCATGAATCGTCTACATTTGGTTATATTTTAGATATTTTTTGATTTTAACTGAAGTTCAAGTGGCCACAAAAACGGGCGACGGCACGTTCGCCGTATATTTCAGTCGCTTAGACGGCTTGTTTAAATCATCCGTACGGAAAAAAACCGTCCAGTGTAAAAGCTTTGGTTAATTTTATTAGTTTACTATTAATTGCCCACGGATAAAAACCGTACAGATTTTAACCGTACAGACGAAACCGTCTCGTGTGAAAGATGCCATACGGTTTCATATTATACGGTCACGGCGTACGTGACGAAATGCATGTTTTCATATCATACGATTTTATTCGTGCGGCAGAGTTCGATCAGCCACTTCAAGGCACGATTACTAAGCACAGGAACCCTGCATATATCGTGTTTTACTGTACGGTTAAAACCGTATAATGTGTAATAAGCCATTTTTCCTGTTTATGCCGTACGGTCAAAACCGTGTAGTGTGAAACCAGCCTATTGGTTTCCGTGCGTTCTACGTAACCCAGCCATCTCTTGTTGATGTGGGAGCTTTACACTATTCTTTCCAATAATATGTATGTTAAAGAAATCACATGACAATGCTTCACCTTTTCTAAGGACTTTTTTGACATCGAAACAGCTTTTAAGCATTTACGAATAAATAAAATGAAAAATGAAGTGAGAGGTTTTGGTAAATTGTTTTCAGCCTTTTCTAAATCCTTCACAAAGGGACCAATTTGTCAGGGATGCCAAAACTAGACATGGCTCTATACAACTCGTCCCTGTAGATGCTGTCATATGCGGCCTTGAAATCGATGAATAGGTGGTGGATGACGATTTGATGTTTCTTGTGTTTTTGTCCAGGATCTGATGTAATGTGAATATTTGATCGACTGTAGATCGCCACGGCTGACTCGAACAGTTTTTCCTCGAGAGGCTTAACCGACAACCTTTTGCACTAATTAAGGCCATATGACAGCAATAACGAGCTGAATTTTCACATCAAAGGCATCAATTGTCTCAAACTTATCTGCATAGAGCGAGTTCACATAACTGCACAAAAATTGGTCCAGTGGTGTTAACTCTCCCGTTCTTAGAAGCCATGTCTGTCCCAGACCTATGACAACGCCAGATAATGATCTCTCATCACAATTTTCCTTCAAAAACTTGGTTGTTTTGTTGGCTTCGTGGTAGCACCGTCTTCTTATAACCAAAAGTAATCCACATCAACATTCTAAAATTCAGGCACGAAAAAGTCATAAATCATAGATCTGTACCTACATGGTTATTTTTGGAAGAAATATGGACCAATGATTTTCTGGGCACATAAAGTACACTAAATATTGACTTTATGAGCATTTAACCAGGATTGATCTTCTTTTGAGACCATTTACCACGCGTGCGATGGTTGCTTGGCATCAATTCTTACACTAATTCAATTTTGTAGGGGCGCAGACCGAGAGCCTTCTTCAAAATTCTTCATAGTTAGTTATAGTTAGTTTTATTGACTTCAAAAGATAAAAGAATTTCACTTGACTTCAAAAGCTACAAGAATAAAACATTATATTCTTAGTTGTAAGATTACACAAGTCCTTAAATGGTTTGGGCGAAGGCCGTTTACCAGACTGACATTTTTTTTTAATTATATATACGAAAAAAATCTAATTAGATACAATTCAATAAAATAATCTTTATGATTTTCAAACTTTAAAAACTTAAAAATTTTCGTCAACTATTCTGGTTCTATAGCGAAGAGCGTTTAATGAGTATTCAATTCCTACAGAAGGTCCCTATCTAGTTCTTCATTCAAGATGTTGATCGTTTTTTTTAAACCGAGTATCAAAAAAAATGGGGTGGCGCAACAGTCCTTTGTGAACCAGGGCCTTGTGACTTACAACTCTCAACCATTCCTGTGTGCGAGTAATGTTGTCAGGAATGGAGGGGACCTACAATTTTATGCCGAATCCGAACGGCTAGTTTGAGAAAGCACTTTTTTCATGACAAGAATTACTCTTGAAGGATTTGTCAATTCCTCGCAAGAGGCAATACCCGCGAAAATTAGTTTTTTTAAATTAAGGTGGCACAGGCAGGGATTGAACCCAAGACACCTTGCATGACAGTCCAACGCACTAACCATCATGCCACGGGTACTAAACCGAGTATATCTATCCCAAAATACCGCTTTCGGAACTCCTTGAGTATTGGACAAACTCCCAGGAAATGGAATACATATCCGCGTTCTTTGCGATTGCATAAATCGCACAATATTGGCAATTATGGACGGTGAAGAATGTAGTTCAAATTGATGAGTTCACCTCTTAGTTTGAGTAATAAGCTGATTTTTCGTGTACTGTTTTTGGCACGGAAGTAGGTGTTGTGGTTCAAGAAATGGTTAACTTTACTGTAGTAAGATCTGTAAATAGATGCTGTAGCTTCACTCATACACTTATCGTACATCATGTTGCCGACTTTTTTCAGCAAGTCGTCAAAATTCAAAAAAATCAAAATTCAACTTAAGCACCTCAATACTTTCGTTTGCAGATATTGAAAAAGTAGTTGAGCATTCAATTGCGAGTTTCTTCCACTCTTCAACACACGAAACTTCAGAATTGATAGCTTGTGTGAGTACTATTCGCAGAATGTAGGCACCCATCGCCAAAAATCTTGACACGCAGTTGGAATGTAATTTAATTGTGTCTAAAAAGAGAGGTCCTATTCCTGTTTCAAGATGTAACATAAAGTTGGGCCAAGTTCTTGGCAACTTGAAAGAACTTTTAATAAAAAAGCGGAGGAACTTTTCCACAGGTTCAAACGATCGATACCCCCATACTTGCGCTCCGTAGAACAGTATTGCAATTGCTGTAGCTCGAAATACTTTGTGTTTAGCTATGTGCAAAACGCTTTTTCTAAGAATGCAACTTCTCCACAAAGAACACATAGCACGCTTTGCTTCCGATAATTTGGATTGTAAATGTTTTTCTACATTCAAGTTAGATGAAATCAAAACTCCCAGATACTTGTATTCCTTTACTATAATTCTCCATAAATTAAGTGACAGCTGTTAAAGAGACCAATTCCGAAAAAAGTAGTTCCAGATTGAAAAACACTTGTCAAAAAAAGACCCGTTATAATGTAGTGAACGATGTAGTTCGTTATTGTAAATTTCAAAAGATTGTTATATAAGTACTTTAAAAAGAAACGAAAATAAATATGACTATAATTAGAAAGAAACTTTTCACCCACCCTGTACCAACCTTATTATATTGATTAAAATATTGTGATTTTAAAATGTGTGTGCAGATATGCGGGTTTAACTGTAAACGAACAAGAAATGTTCATAAAATCAATGAGCCAAATTAAAATCGCACATGGGATATAAAATCGTTTGTGCTTCTTATAAGGTTCTTAGACTTTTATTTATAAGAAGAATGGAATCTACTGGGGAATGAGTTTTCTATTCCGATCTGGAATTAGAAAATTCGCTTGTAAGTTATAATTCTATAAGACAAAATAAAAATAAGCGTCAACAATCCATCCTCAGGTGTATAATTATATAAAGGAATTCCACATCGTCGTCGTCGGAGTCGGAGTCGTGTAGAATATTTCTCCAGAGAAAGCAAATACTGGGATTTTATAAAACACACAAAATTATTTTTCTATATATATAAAAGAATCTTCGGGTAATTGTTTAAGAAGAAAAGATAAATTTTGTGTGATTTAACTTCTTCTATGTGCGCGTCAATAGGATTTAAGGACTTGGCGAATGAAGAAGGAAGAAAAGTGTTATCTACCTCTTTCGTTGGGGAATTTATATTTCTGCATACCTATGCCAGTACTGTTCTACTTTATGTGCTTTTCAGTGATTTTTAAATTTAAACAAATTTTGTGGAATGTGGATAAATTAAGTTTACAAAAGTTTTAAAACCAAGAATCTTAAGTGGACACCAGGGACGATGCGTTGTATTTTGAGCACAATGACCAATGCTCCATTTAAAAGCTTAATACTTACTTCAACTTCAAGTCCTCAACTACTCCTACGGGCCATCGTTTGTGGTTTCCGGTGATGTGTTTAAGCTTTTTTCATCTCTTCCTCAATCCAGATGATTCCCCGTCGACTGTTCTCCTCCACATTCTTCTCAGTCTACCAGCTCTTCTACATTCTTAAAAGAGTGCCTGAGTGGATTCCACTGTATAGACTTTCCTGCAATGCAGTGATTCCCTATTCGGAGGGTGTAACTTGTGCTTTCATATAATACTAACCCGTTATCATATAAAGTTCTTCATTGGATACATGAGTTGGTCAAAAAGGACTTAAGATGTTTCGTACACAGCTATGAACGAAGGTCTCCAGTTTCCTGGTAATCATAGCTGTATAGGTGCTACGACCGGTAAACAGTACTGATTCAACGAACAGTGACAGCTTTATCTTCAAACTGAGAGAGTTGTTCCTCCAAATTTGGACAAAATCCCGAACGCAGCATTTGATTTCCGCCTTCTATAGAGACCATACTGAAAACTCTCTACTTTTTGTTCTGGTTGCTGTGCAATGTTTACCAGAGAGGATGAGTTGGATGTTCCGAGACTTATCATATTAATTGTTCCAGTGCTAATTTTCCGTCGCACGATTTAATGTAAATCTATTATCCTCCGAAACAGTAAGCATACATCTTCTGCATAATCAAGAACTTTTAGGTATGTTGTCAGATAACATCTTGTTCCTTCATTTATGTTCAAGGTTTATCCAAGATACCCTTCCTCTGCTAAGCAAGCCAGATAAACATCCTCTCTTTTCGCCTTAAATGCAAAAGGACTATTCGCATTTTACAGCCGATAAAGCATCACAATACTTCATTGGGTCAGTTGGTGTCATCGGTCAAGACCTAAAAAAAAATAAATCTACCGGATGTAAGATCAAGTCTTTTCCATCCTGACTAAAACATTTTTTAGAATATCAAATCGTAGTACCCGTGGCATGATGGTTAGTGCGATAAACTGTTATGCGAAAGGTCTTGGGTTCGATCCATGCCTATGTTTCTTTTCGCACGGGTACTGCCTCTTGCGAGGAATTGACAAATTTTTCAAAAGTAATTCTTGTCATAAAAAGTGCTTTCTCAAATTTGCCGTTCGGATTTTTCTTAAAACTGTAGGTCCCTTCCATCCCTGACAACAGAACTCGCACACAGAAATGGTTAAGAGTTGTCAGTCACTAGGCCCTAGTTCTCAAACGGACTGTTGCGCCACCCAATTTATTTATTTTAGAATATCAAATATATTACTTCGATAGTAAGTCTCTCTTTTCCAGTTCTCAGACTGAACCAATTTTAACAAATAAGATGTCGAAAGAGAAATAATTTTTTAAAGACTTTGGATGTTTCTTTTGTATTTATTATAAATTTAGAATTTGTTGAAGAACTTATTATACGTGAAAGAGAACTCATACCAGAAAATATGAAATACTGGAAAAATAATGTACAGAAAAAAATGGTTTGTGTATTTAAACGAACTAATCTAATGCACAAACCATTTCTTTTGAATTTATATTTTCTGGTATGAGTTCTTTTTCACGTTACTAGAGGTCTTATGATGAGTTTAATTAGGAACTGAACTGTGCCAATACGTCGGGGAAAGCTCATTCTCATTATTCTGATCTTTCCTCTTTGATATCTCTATCAAAACTAAGCACTCAATTCGCTAATCCATGTATTGTCGTCTTTAACAGTTACAGCTAAGCAGCGTAAGGTTTCTGGATTTAAAAAAGCTATGAAAGATTGAAGTCGGCTTGGCTGCTACTATTAAACCAAGGTATTTCAATGATTGCACTACCTCAAATTCATATTCCGCTATTTTGATTTTTCGACCAATTGTTCTGCAGTTGAAGCCAAGAAAAAATTGAAAAAAAATTGTATAAAGTTTTTGAAAAGTTGTACCAGAATTGTTTAAATGCCACGACCACGTGCATCCGAACAATTAGCGGAAGCGCTAAACTGCTGCAAGCCAGATATTACCGCCATCCAAGAAGTGCGATGGGCCGACCGGGCAAACGCAAACTAAAAGACTGCGATATATACTATGCGACTGCTACCGAGAACAAAGACAGCGTCTATTTGGGTTTAGCAAAAAGTCTTGAGTTTCAACAGTGTGAGCGAGCGCATCATAACAATCCGCATCAAGGCTTAATTCGCCAACATTAGCCTAATATTCGTGCATGCCCCAACAGAGGAGAAAGATGAAAACACCAAAGGCATATTGTCCGAGCTCTTGGACAAAACATAAGAGCAGTGCCCTTCCTATGAAATTCAAATCGTCTTGGGAAGAAAAGACATCTTTGGTGGCACAATCGGGAGATACAGCCTGCACAACACCACCTCCGACATCGGATTCGCTGCGGGCGACACGTTTAGTTAGCTAGTACGCAGTTCACACATCTCAATATCCACAAGGGGACATGGAAATCTCCTGATCAATCAACTGTCAACCAGATTGACCACATTGCGATTGACGCACTACACTTCTCCAGTTTACAGGATATCCGAACATTCCGAGGGGCCCACATTGACTCGGAACACTACCTCGTTGTAGCCAAGGTACGGCTTCGGATATCGCGATCCAAGCCAAAACAAGGAAGTACTGTGAGAAGATTCGACGCAAGACGGCTACAGTCGCAAGAGACTGCTATGTCATTTTCCGATCGAGTCTCTAATAACCTCTTAAGGTGTTCTATGCTGCCTGTATTAAGCATTGAAAACCAGTGGCAATATTGCCTTACAGCCATCAGAGATACATAAGAAAAGAGACCCTCTAAACTGCGCCAACTACAGAGACATCAGTCTCCTTAACCCTAGAAAGATAATCTACGTCTGCGGGACGTATGGCGCGGGGAAAAATTGTTATATCTTTTCAATTATAAGCCGTATTACATTAGTTTTTTATGTTTGCTCAGGACTAGGTCAGAGCTTGCATGGTGCATCTTAAAATTCACGCTGAAGATGCATTAGGGCCAGTAATGACTATGTTATACGTCTGGGAGACGTATGATTATCTTCTATGAAACTTTTGTGCACTGAACAAAAGTATATGGGGAAAACATTTTTTTTCTCAAAAATTACTCAAACTATTTTTTATAGTTAGCTTACCCCTCAATGAACTAATTTACCAAATATTAAGACTCAAAGTGAACTCAAAGGTTTCTTTAAAAAATAAAGAATATTGTTCGTTCTGTTTCAAAGGTGGTTCAGATTTTTTATAAATTTTGCTCAAATTTTACTTCTTTTGTACTTAATTATTGATTCATTTTACTTTAAATAACCCAAATAAAATTAATTAAAATACAAAATAATGATGAAAAATCAATGGTCATCTTTAAACGCGCTTAATAAGTGCCATACGTCTCTGAGACGTATGATTATCTTTCACGCACTAAAAAATATGATTATCTTTCTAGGGTTAACACTGCATAAATTATCCTCTCTGCCGTATTATGTGAACGTCTGATGCCATTCGTCAACAACCTGATAGGTCCTTATCAGTTTTACTTCAGACCGGGAAATTCCACTATCGACCAAATATTCACACTATGTCAGATCTTGAAAAAAAAAACCCAGGAACTTCAAATCGGTACCCACCATCTCTTTATCGATTTTAAAGCCGCGTATGACAGCATCTATAGGAAAGAGCTCTACCGAGCAATGTCTACTTTTGGCATCCCTGTCAAACTTATTCGTTTGTTCAAAATGACGATGAAGAATGAACGCTGCTCTATCAAGGTCGGAAAAGATCTTACCGATGCATTTGATGTCAAAAAAGGTTTTAGAAAAGTCGATGCACTGTCATGCGATTTCTTCAACATTGTTCTGGATAGAATTGTGCAGAACTCAACCGTCAACAATAGAGGCACAATCTTCCAAAGGTCCATCCAATTACTCGCATACGCAGATGATATTGACATAATTGGAAGATCAAAGCGTGTTGTCAGTGGAACGTTTTTGAGCATTGCGACGGAAGCAAAGAAGATGGGTTTAGTGGTCAATGAGGGCAAGACCAAGTATATGATGTCATCAAAAAAGGACACTGCACAACAATGTCTTGGACAAATTGTCACCATGGACAGCAATAACTTCTAGTTATTTAAGGACTTTTTCTACCTAGGCTCCGCTATAAACACAGACAACCACACCAGCACTGAAATCAAACGAAGAAAAACTCTTGCAAATCGCTGCTTCTTTGGACTTAGAAGGCAATTGAGAAGTAAAGTCCTCTCTCGACAATCTAAAATGACCATCTATAAGACACTCATCATCCCGGTTCTCATTTATGGCGCTGAAGGCTGGACCCCGTCAAAGAAAGACGAGAGCGTCTTAGGATGCTTCGAGAGAAAAATTCTTCGGGTGATTTTTGGTCCCGTACGTATAGATGGAGAATGGAGGAGAAGATATTATGACGAACTGTACAGGCTGTACAGCGACACTGACCTAGTTAGCAGAATAAAAGTCCAACGGCTAAGATGGCTAGGTCATGTAGAGCGGATGGACATCAACGCTCCAGCCCGGAAGGTCTTCGAATTAAATCCCGAGGGACGGTGCCGCAGTAGAGGAAGACCGCGACTCAGGTGGCGCACCCAGGTGGGATAGGACCTCAACCAACTTGGCGTGCAAAACTGGAGACAGCTAGCTAGGGACCGAGCTGGTTGGAGACACATGTTGGTTGAGGCCCAGGTCCGCCATGGACTGTAGCGCCACCTTAAGTAAGTAAG
This sequence comes from Eupeodes corollae, assembly GCF_945859685.1. Classification (NCBI taxonomy): domain Eukaryota; kingdom Metazoa; phylum Arthropoda; class Insecta; order Diptera; family Syrphidae; genus Eupeodes; species Eupeodes corollae. The sequence goes on from NC_079147.1 coordinate 103,944,954, forward strand.
TTAGCATCCAAATATTTGAACATCATTGAGTCGCTATTTTACAAGCCTATTCGGAATGTTTAAGTTAAATTCATCGTTGACTTCTGTCATGATGGTACGGGATGATTTAAATGGGTCGATATTACCCTTTCTCACGAAGGTCCTTTTAACACGCGTACAAGTTTAAGAAATAAAACTAAAAAAGCTTCTTTTCTGTGAATAAAAGAATAGATTGAACTAATATTACCTTAAAAATTTTATCGTATTAGCTTTTACCTCTAACAATTATTTTTAACGATTTGAATAGTATTTCTTGAAGTTTTTAAATTTTGTTTGCCCTACGTTTAAGCTTGGCCATAATCGATATTCCAAAATTAACAACTTGTTAAATTCTATTGAACATGGTTTAAATGCAACTGAATCTTGATTGTTTTGTTTTAATAATGTCTCTTTATATTTGTTTTCTTGAACTTATTATCAAACCCCTCGAACAAATTATTTAATTTAGGAATATTTTCCGATATTATTAATATTGAAACATATCTCAGTGTTATCCTATTTTTGTTAGCCCATTTCTAAAAAACTGAAAAGGCATGGATAAAATAATATTGAAAAAATATATAAAATAAATTTTTCTTAAGAAAATGAAAACATTTGTGTTCGGAAGTTTCTTTTACAAAAAATGTCTGTTCAATAAGATGTAGCAGCATATAACTTAGACAACTAAGGGTTATATGAAGACAACTTTCTTCGACATCTTGCCATATACTCGTTCTCGTATGCATCAATATAATTTTATTTTGTTTTCATAAAATACAAAATAAAAAAGAATATAAATAAAAACTTCTTGTTCATGCATAGAAAAATACTCAAATTTCCGCTCTGTTCGCATTTTTGCTTCAGATTCGTATCTAACAACATAAGATAGGTTTTCTTTCTTTTGAATTTTGTTTCATCTTTCAAGATAGAGTTTTTTATTATTATTTTTTTAATAAACAACAAACTAAGAAAATGAACAAAAAACAAACAATTCAGGAACAAAATAACTTTATAACTAAGAAAACTTTCATTTTGATGTTTTCTTTTAACTATATGAGTATGTGTGTAAATATGTGTGCGTGTATGTAAAGTACACTATGGACCTCTTCTTTTTACCACAAAGTAAAAATTAGGTTATCTTTAATGGAAATGAATATGCAAACATGGAGCACAAAAGAAAATGTTTTGAAGTAAAAGTGGTTATACAATACACATTTTAATTATTGTTTTTTCGATTGGAACAGGGTGGCCCGAAAGTTACTTCCCTGCGAAATTTCAATAACATAATATGTATCATAACTTTACATTTACATATTTTAAGGGCTATAGAAACAACTTTAGTTATTAGATTTTTTAATAAAGTTGAAGGTAGCATGATATGGTATAACTATTTAATTTGGACGACTTCCTACAAGTGGAAGAATTGCAAGATCTTAACAGTATTCTAAATATGGCATATTTAAGAGTTAATATGTAATAGTTTAGAGGGTTATGGGGACATATTACGAAGAAATGTTAGAAATTGTGTTAAAACTTACTAAAAGAGGCGCTACAGTTCTGTGTGGACTAGGGCCTCACCCAACAAACTTCTCCATCTAGCTCAGTACCTAGCTAGATGTCGCCAGTTTCACGTTCCGAGTTGGGTGAGGTCACTTTCCTCTTGTGCGCGCCACCTGATCCGCGGTCTTCCTCTACGGCGCTGTCCTGTGGTTGTGGATCCGAAGACTTTCCGGGCCGGGGTATTGGTTTCCAAGCGCTCTTCGTGACCCAGCCATCTTAGTCGTTGGACTTTTACCATTCCTGCCAAGTCTACTTCGCTGTATAGCCCGTACAGCTCGTCGTTCCATCTTCTACTCCACTCCCCTTCCATGCATACGGGACCTTAGATCACACGAATAACTTTTCTCTCGAGACGACCAAAGATGCTTTCATTCGCTTTTGTCATAGCTCCTGCTATACCGGGACGGGGATGATAACTGTCTTATATAACGACATTTTGGTCCCACGAGAGAGGACTTTTCGACTCTCTTGAAACAGATGTTAGCAAAAGTTATTCTGCGTTTGATCTCAGCACTGGTGTTGTTTTACAGCGGAGCCTAGGTAGACGAAGTCCTTCACTATTTCAAAGTTACGTCTGTCGATGGTGACGTTTTACCCAAGACGTAGGTATCGCCGGTCCTTTCTTGACGACAGCATGTACTTTGTTTTGCCCTCATTAACCGTTAAGCCCATTTTTGCAGCCTCTGCCTCAATACTCACAAAAGCCCCATTGACATCACGCTGAGTTCTTCCGATTATGTCAATGTCATCAGCATATGCCAGTAATTGGACAGACTTTTGAAAGATAGTGCCTGTAGTGTTGACGTGTGAGCTCTGCACTATCCTGTCAAGCACGATGTTAAAAAAATCAAGTGTCAGCGCATCACCTTGTCTAAAACCTTTTTTGACATCGAAAGGTTCTGTTAATTTGTTTCCAACCTTTATGGAGCAGCGTGAATTCTCCATGGTCATTTTGGACGAATCGCAAACGGACGAGTTTGGCAGGGATGCCAAAACTAGACATGGCTCTATACAGCTCGTCTCTGTAGATGCTGACATATGCGGCCTTGAAATAAATGAAAAGATGGTGGGTGTCGATTTGGTGTTCTTGGGTTTTTTCCAGGATCTGCCGTAATGTGAATATTTGATCAACTGTGGACTTTCCTGGTAAAAACCACACTGATAAGGACCTATCAGGTTGTTAACGATGGGCTTTAGACGTTCACATATTATGGCAGAGAAGATTTTATAGGCGATGTTAAGTAGACTGATTCCTATATAGTTGGTGCACTTTAGAGGCTCTACTTTTTTCAGGATCGATCAAACAATACTGATGTTCCATTCATCGGGCATTCTTTCTTCCGACCATATCTTACAGATAAGTTGGTGCATGCTCCTTACATAGTTATCTCCAGCTGCTTTAAAAAGCTCGGCATTCAAACCATCCGCTCCAGTGGCTGTATTAGACTTTAACTTAGATATGTCAATCTTTACATCGTCTAAGCCGAGAGAATGGGATTGTTGGTTTTCGTCGTCTATGTTGAATGGACCATCCTGCCTGACAGCGGAATTCAGTTCGTCGTCGCCGTTATACAGTCCGCAGAAGTGGTCCTTCCATATCCTCACCATTGACTGCGGTTCCACTTAGATGTTTCCCCTTTCGTCTTTGCAGCCTTCGGTCCTAGGCTTACGAGTATGTACCTGTGAATTTCGTTTCACCTGTTCATAAAACTTTGAAACTTCATTCCTGCTTTTAAACCTCTCATTATCTAGGACCGCCAAAACCAGGGGTTCCTTGTTTGGTTGTTTCTTGAAACCTCCAGCACATAAGGGACGGCTTCTCTGATTGCATTTTGGCAATGTTGGCTCTGGTTTTCGGTACATTGTGTTGGTGGCAGAAAACTTCGAGAGAGGTTACTTTTAACTCTCTCGGAAAAGGTTTTGTCGATGTCTTGTGATTGTAGCCATTCGACGTTTTACCTTCTCCCAGCATCTCCCTGTTTTGCCTTTGGTATGGAAACCAAAAGTGCTACCTTGGCTTCAACGAGGTAGTGGTCCGAGTCAATGTTAGCCCCTCAAGAAGTTCGGACATCCATGAAGCTGTAAGCTTGTCTGGTGTCGATCGCAATATGCTCAATCTGGTTGACGGTAGATTGATCTGGAGAATTCCAAGTTCATTTGAGGTGTGGAAAACACGTATTGGCTATCACCCCGCATCAAAGGCGGTGAGCCTGAATCGATGGTCGGAAGTGTTGTCGTGCAGGCTGTTCTTCCCGATTATTCCACCAAAGATGTCTTCCCTTCCTTGCTTGGCATTAAAATCGCCCAGGACAATTTTAATATCGCAGCTAGGACACTGATCATATGTTTTGTCTAAGAGCTCGATGAACAAATCTTTGGTGTTGTAATTCTTCTCTTGTGGGGCGTGCACACATATCAGGCTAATTTTGCCCAATTTAGCTTTGATGTGGATTGTCGTAAGGCACTCGTTGATGCACCTATAGCTCAAGACTTCTTGCCTAAATCTAATAACAAAGCCGCAACCAAATAAGAGCTGTTGGTTTTCTCGGTAGCAGTCACCATAGTAAATATCGCAGTTGTTTATCCTCTTTTTGCCCGGCCCATCCCATCGTATTTCCTGGATGGCGGTGATGTCTGCTTTATAGCAGTCTAGGGCCTCCGCTTATTCTTCGGCCGCACGTGGTCTGTTAAGGGACCTACCATTTCACGTGCATATCCGAAGTTCGTTGTCCCTAATTCGTTTGCGTAGGTTGTCAACAGTAAATCCGTCCGTATCCGAGGCTTGTTGGTGCTTCGCAACTATGAAAGCTTTTACGTGGCCAGGCACAACGACGGCACAACCCCCAACCTGGAGGCCAAAATCCTTAGTATAACTCCAAGGACGAGGAGCCGGATAGACTGCTCATTATAGAAGCCCTTTAAGGTGTTTACTAAGTTGTTCAACCTTACTGGAGCTGTAGACGCCACCGTTGATTCCATCTGGGGAATTCCTCTAATGCCCTCAGGATAAGGAGAGTTGTCTTAGTGGAAACACCTCTATCCCCCTCTTTCGTTTGCTGCCCCAACATTTTTTTACTAGGGTTAGTACCCAATATCCAGTTGAGGAAATGTCAAAATTTTCAATTCGACAAATCGGACCCATAGGATCGGACAATTACTTCCTATGGGAAGTAAAAAAGATCAAAATGTCTAAATATAAACACAGGAAATTGCATTAATCGAGGTAGCATTGCATTTCATTGAGTAAAGACTTCCTAAAAATGCAGTGCTGAAAAAAATTGAGGAGTTGTGTTAATGCAGTATTTAAGTCATGTGTCTCGCGGTTCTTGTAAAAAAAAAAACATAACTGTTTTTATTTTATTATATATTTTTTTTATTTATTTATTTTTATTTTCTAGAAACTTATTCTAACATTGATATATATTATTATTTTCTGAAAGTAAGGCCGCTGTCCAAAGCAAGGCTGCACCTTACAGTCAGATTGTTGAATTAAGACTGATTTATTGAATAATACTTAGCTTAAACTAGACTTCGGATGAATAGGAAAAAATATGCCACGTTTGCAAAATTAATTTGATCCGTTATTTAATTGTTTACTTGTACAAAGGGTGGAAGGGAAAAGGGGTGTATCCGTTCTGGATTGGTTTGCTGTGTTGGCAAAAATGGCGTGGGAAACTGTAAAACATGTGCCCTTATGCAAGTTAGAGAAATACTGTGCCGTTAGGCAAGGGGAATGTTGGAGGTGTTAGGAATTGTGGATTAGGTGACGTCTCAGACGTAACTCAGTAAAAAAAAAATATTGGTTTGTGCTTGTGTAAGGACATCGTGCATCGCATCTGTACGATAGGGACTTTTTTCTGTCGACCATAATTCTTATTATTTCTTAGCGAATTTTTAAAGGCTAAGTTATGTTTTAAAAATTAAAGCGTAAACTTAAAAATCGGCGTTAAACATATATTTGTAGATAACAGATACAAAAAACCCTAACTTATTTACATTTTTTCTCAATAACGCTTAAGATACCAAGAATGTTTAAGAAAGGAAGGCTCCTGAGACTCAAAATAGAAAATTTGTCTTAAACCATCCTAATATACATAAAATATAATCACAGTCTTTTTCAATAACTTAAACGTCCTTTCTAATAACTAATGCAAAATAAATCTATCAAGTCATCAAAAACGGACACCATCTCATTATTATTCACTTGCACGCTCTCCATGGTATTGCCATCACTTAGTCAAAGTTTGAAAAATCAATTTTAACTAATTTTAAAATAAACTGATTTGTTCTTCTTGTTTGTGCCTTCATTTTTATATATTTTGTGTCTCCCCATTTTTTCCAATTTATCTAGGATACGACTTGATGCCCATAAACTCAGTGAACCGTTTACATTTTCTAAATTTATTGATTTATAAGTGATTAATTGATAAAACTGTCTCAAGCAGACGATAGCATCATGATACTAACATATATTTATATGTATGGTATGTCGAAATAATGTAAAGGGATTGAAAAATTGACATTAAAGGTCTTGAAGGCAATTTTTTAAGTTACGTATTATGCACGACATTTTTTTTTATTAAACAAAACAAAAATTATGCAATAACTCTTTCCTTCTTGTTTCTAAAAAAAAAATGTTAAACTTAAAAGGTATTGAAGTTCTTCATAAAAGTTATGAGTCGTCAATTCGTTTTTTCAAAAGAAATATGATTTTTTGAAAAAGATAAAAACAATAAAACAAAACTACTTAGAAACAATTGATTGGAAAATCATCAACAGCAGTAAAATATAGACAAAACAGCATGAAAGCTTGATGTTTCCAGATAAACCTACCTTCTCGCATATTTAGAGCCTAAAATTATTTCTTCTACAATACGCGATGAATACAAAACACCTTCTTTGGTAAACATTAAAAAAGCTATAAATATTGATGCTCAATATAAGAAAATGGGGAAAATGTATAAAACAAATCCCTATTAGTATTTGGATTTTAGTAAGAACATCCACCTGTCTTAAGGGATAGGATGAAAGTTAAGGGCGAAAGAGGTTTGGGGGCTCCTTTTTTCAAACTTTTATATAAATGTAACTTAAACTCATATCCTAGTAAACATTTAATAATCTACAATTATATAAATAATAGCTTAATAAGGCTTCATCCTTTTTCAACATAATTAACACGCACTTTATCACCTGAAATAGCCAAGAGAACCACACCCGGGCGCCACTTTCCGTTCAAATTCCCTCCATGCCTTCAAACCAATTGTATATTGGCTGCGCGTATCATATACAAAATAGCAATCGAAAGATATTAAAACTTTTTATGTTGGCTGATATACGGTGTAAAGGTCTAAATACCAGCCTAATAATACGAAAATATATATTTTGGATTGTTCTTTTTTTTATTTGAATAAGTGCCCATGCATGTGTTCGATGACGAAATAGATTAAAATCTTTTTGTATAGAAAATTTAAGGGTGTGAAATAGAAGCGTTAAATTTGTCTTCATGATGCCATAAATTTCCCTTAAAAAGGCTTTTTTGTTTTGTCTTTTAATCTTTATTGCTTTTGTCTTTTTGTTTTTGTTATTCAGAGTGAATTTATATTTCGAATAAAACTAATAAAAAAAGACGAAATTAATTCAAGAGTTGGAAATAATGTTTTAGTTTATGTTATGGTGAACCCTTTTTCTTTATTATCAAAAATATGACTTTCTTTAGAGCACCAAAGGAAAGAACATTTAAAGACAGACATAGTCAGTTAAGCTTATAAAACCTTAAAAATGAAAGATCTACTTGAAGGAGACAAATGTGTTTGAATTAATGTTCCACATACGCCATAAGACCATAATAAGTCATGTTAGGTTTTTTCTAAACGTGGTGTTTCAGTCCTGTGTGAACTAGGGCCTCAACGAACAAACTTCTCCATCTAGCTATTTATCTCCAATTTCAAACTCCAGGTGGTGTGAGGTTACTCTCCACTTGTGCTTCCACTTGTTCACGCCAACTGATCTGCGGTCTTCCTCTACTGCGCTGTCTTCGTGGTGTGGCTTCGAAGACTTTCCCGGTCGTAGCATTGGTTTCTAAACGGTCTACGTGACCCTACCATTTCAGTCGTTGGAATTTACTCTTCTGGCTATGTCTATTTACGTCACTGTACAGCTCGTCGTTCCATCTTCTCCTCCACTTATCTTCTATGCTTACTGGACCATAGATCATCTAGTGGTAGGTAGGTAGAAATGGCAATCTCAAGGCAACCTAGCCTGAGATCCAATTAGCGCTGTAGTAAGCCGTTTTGATACCAAAACTCGTTTGATCTGTGATAGAAAGGGAAAGATTTATAGAGAAGCTTTATAGCGATTATGTTAGAGCCATTTTGTCGAATTAAGAAAAAAATTAGATCTCTAATCTTTGTCTCAGATAGCTCATCAAGTTCGTGAAGGAATGTGAAATGTCCGAGTTTAATTAAATAAAATTCAAAGTTAAATAATGATAATACTTTTATAATTAAATGTAAAGTAACTTTATAACAATTATTTGTATAAACTAATTATAATTTAATATAAGTACTTTAATGCGCAGATGTTAACAAGTTGGCGGCTCAAGGAAGAAGTAAGTAAAAAGGAAAAATTTCAGCTGTCAAACTTGTAGGCTCGTACAGAGTTGTTCGATAAGCCGTGTTCAGATGTTAGTGAATTTGTGCTTCAGAGAATTGTTCATATCAGAATGCTTTTCCAAAGTATTTCATTCTAGTGTTTGCCAAAGCAGGACATTTGCAGAGGAAATGGATTATCGTTTCACTTTCCCTTTGGTCACTACAACTACGGCAAAAGGTGTTGTAAGAGATACCCAACTTCTCTGCATGAACTCCTATAGGCGAATGTCCGGTACAAACCGCAACAATCCTTTCTATGCCTTGCCTTGGATCGTTTGTAGGGGTTTTATTATAGGTGGGCCATATCTTCCTTGATTTAATGCAGTTGGGTAAATTCCTCCACCCTCGGTTTGATTTAGTTTGGTAGATAGAAAAGATTTTACCCTTCATAGTACCAAGAGGAGTGTTAACCATTTCCGCAAGTGAGCTATGAAAGATTGATCCTTGCCTGGCTAGGTCGTCAGCCCGTTCATTTCCCACGATACCACTATGGCCCGGAACCCAGATCAGAGTGACACCGTGGTTAATATTCAGGCTCGCAAGCTTATCGCGACATTGCTCGACCACTTTAGATGAGGATGTGGCCGAGTTAATACCTTTGACAGCTGGCTGACTGTTTGTGAAGATAGCCGCATTTCGTTTTTGGTTTGGGCTTTGTTTAAGTATCTTACATGCCTCCCTTATTGCCAGCTGTTCAGCCTGAAAAACGCTAGTAAAGTCAGGAAGCCTAAAGGATTAAGCTAAATTTAGGGACTCAGAAAAGATCCCATTACCAACTCCGCACTCCATCTTTGAGCCGTCAGTTAAGATGGTTGTGTCGAAACCTATCGACACGATGTCATCCTCCCAATCTTCTCTGGATGGGAAAATAACCTTAAAACCCTTACAAAGGCTCAAAGTAGAAGTGCAGTAGTCAGTGTCTACCGAGATAATATCTGAGGGAATCAATTTCGTTTTGTTGCTGTGACCATAAGGTTTTGACAGCCAGCTGTTCAATGGATGTATTTAATAAAAAGGTCGATTGGTAGAAGATCCAAAATAACGTTTAAGGCGTCCGTTGGGCAAGTACGAATGACCCCCGTGGTGCCCACGCAAGCTGTTCTCTGAACCTTCTTTAGCTTATCGATATTATACGCTTTGATGAGAGCAGGCCACCACACAATCGAACCATATTTTAGATTGGACGTACTACGGCTGTGTACGTCCATAAAATCATCTTCGACTGAAGTTCATACTTTTTGCCGAAATTTTTGCTGCAGGCGTAGAAGACAACACAGGCCTTCTTAGCCCCTACTTCAATATTTAGTTTCCAGTTTAGTTTAGGGTCGAGTATAACTCCCAAATATTTTGCACTGGAAGACAATGATAGGATTTGACCGTTGAGTCGTGGTAGCGTGAAGGGCGGTACTTTACACAGTTTAGTTTTACTTTGGTTAACTCCTAGTCCACAACTCGTGGCCCAGCTGCTGACTTTCTTCAAAGCTGACTCCTTGATTTCACTAATCACATATGTGTACTTTCCTGACTGCAATAGCACCAAATCATCCGCATAGGCTACCGCCTTCACTCCACATCTCTCTAATTTAACGAGAATTGTATCCATGACCAGAAGCCATAGAAGAGGCGAAAGGAAACCACCCTGGGGTGTTCCCTTCTCAAGTGTTTTGTTGCGATTGTATTGCCTAGAGTGGCTCGAATCTTCCTACCACTGAGCATGGAAAGAATCCATTCTCGAATGAAGTCTTCTACACCGAACTTCACGAGCGATTCCTCTATGGATTCAGTAAGGACGTTGTTAAAAGCACCTCATCCAGTGAACTTTTCTTTTAAAACTACCCAAGGTGCTTCCATTCGCTTTTTTCATAGTCCATACTTCTGCAATGGTCCCTGATGAGGGACCTATATAGGGACACTAGTCGCTCGAGAGAGGGATTATTCGTTTAATCTCAGCGCTTCTGTTGTTTTCTGTGTTCATAGCGGGGCCTAGGAGCCTAGACAAAGCGCTTAACTACTTCAAAGTCTTGTCTGTCGATCTTGACGTTTTGGCCGAGACGTCGTCGATATTGTAGGTCCCCTTCTTGATGACTGCATGTACTTTGTTTTGCCCTCATTAATCGAAGCCGAAGCATTATCAGCATATGACAGTAATTGGGCAGACTTTTGAAGGATAATGCCTCTAGTTTAGACCTGGGAACTCTGGTATTTGATTCCGTGTCTCGACATGTTTTTTTTTATATACATGTACGTATATGTTCTTCAGTTCTTGGAAAGATCAATAATTTATTATTGACTAATTGGTAATTTGTTTTATATTTCTTCGGCTGTTCAGTTCTTTGATTTCGTGCAGAATTTGTACCCGTTTTTCACAGCAAGTACAGAACGGCACCGAATGCTCAGCGACACTCGTTGGTCTTGTCGAGCTAAAGCAATGAAAGCCTTAGTCAACGGCTATTCGCAAATCGAAGAAGCTCTAACCTGCATATCCTCCCATAGAGAGCAAAAGGACATCTTGAGGAATGAAGCAACGTACCTCCTACAGGAGATGAGTGGTCTCAAAACCGCTTTGTTTGCTTTTGCACGCTGCAGCAGAAGCATTGATGAAAGTGTATCCGGATGAAGCTATCTAAGCTTTCTCTCCTGTGCATTGAAAGTGATTTACTCCGAGAACTGGATTTTAACGAATCATCAACGATTTTTTGGCGATAAGAGCTCGAAAGGTTCCGTTCGTTAACCCTAAAATTTAATTTCAGATAATTCTTTTTTCCGTTTGTATTTATATGTGTTTGTTCAATACTAAAGGAATCTACTTGGTTTCACAATGTGTTGCTGTTATTTTGGTGCAATTGCCTGCCGACATTCCTCATCGTACCAGGGGTTTCTTGTTGGTGTCTGCTTGAAACCCAGAGGGTCAGAGGTGGCTTCTCTGCTCGCATCTTGGCAATGTTGGCACTGGTCCCCGATACACTGCCTTGGTGGCAAAGAACTTCCAAAGAGGTTACTTGTGACTCGATTGGAGAAGGATTTGACTACATTTTGCGAATTTATCCGTTTGACGTTGTATCTTTTCCCAACACCACCCTTAGGTCTGAAAACCCGAAGCTCTACCTTGACTACAACGAAGTATTGTAGTGCTCCGAGGCGTTAACATCAACTTCCTAGCTTGCCATTAAAATCGTCCAGCTCAATTTTATTACCGTAGATAGGACCCTACTCATATACTTGGTCCAAGAGCTGGAAGAACATGCATTTGGTGTTGTTACACTTCTCGTCTGTTTGGGTGGTGTGCGCATATTAGGCAAATGTTGCAAAATTTAGCCTTGATTTGAATGGTCATGAGGTACTCATTGATGCACTTTTAGCTCAAGACTTTTTGCGTAAGTCTGCCTCCGATGACAAAGCCGCATCCATATAAGCGTTGTTGGTTTTCTTGTTAGCAGCCACCATCGCATTTCCTGGATGGCGTTAATATCTGCTTTATAGCAATCTAGGGCTTTGGCTAATTCTTCGGCTACAAGTTGTCTGTTAAATAAATAAATTGGGTGGCGCAACAGTCCGTTTGCGAACCAGAGCCTAGTGGCTGACAACTCTCCACCAATTCTGTGTGTGAGTACTGTTTTCAGGGATGGAAGGGACCTACAGTTTTAAGACGGATCCGAACGGTAAATTTGAGAAAACACTTTTTCATGACAAGAATTACTCTTGGAGAATTTGTCAATTCCTCGCAAGAGGTAGGACCCGTGAGAAAAAAACTGTTGGGTGGCATAGGCAGGGATCGAACCCAATACCCAAGACCTTTCGCATGACAGTCCAACGCACTAACCATCATGCCACGGGTATTACACAAATTGCCTGTTAAGAAAGAGACCTAAAATTGTACGTGCATATCCAAAACTTGTTGTCCTTAAATCGTTCGCGTGGGTTTTCAATAGTAAATCCGACAGTATCTGAGGCTTCTTGATGCTTTGCATTTGGTTTTAACTTCCCATAGGAAGTTATTGTAATGGTTCCAATTTGCCGAATTGAAAATTTTGACATTATTCGAAGTTTCAAGGTCCCTTGAGTCGAAATAAAAGATTTTTAGAAACATTCTCCACGTTTTTTTCGTTGTCCATAGCTAAAGAACCAGAAGAAATATAACAATGCAGAAAAGTGCAGCAAGGGCCCTCAAGAAAATTGAGAGGGTTGTTTTTTACCATAGCAGTTAAAAAACAAGGTGAACATTTTGGTTAGCCCTAAATATCTCACGAACCAATAACGCTAGAGACTTGAATTAAATTTGTATTATAAATTTTAACGTGATACCAAACTATATTTTGGAAAAAAATCGAAGTAGATGTTTTTTTTTATAAACCAAACAAACTGAAAAAAATTTGTCACCTCGAACATTTTACGAATAAAAATGATTTTATCTCCAAGACAATTTTGTGCAACAAAAATAATGTTTTTATCATCTGGTAAAATTTTGAGAAAAATCGAATTGACAGTTTTTTTTTATAAAAAATAAAAATCTAAAAAAAACATTACTCAAAGTTGGTAAAAATCGAATATCGATTCAAATATCTTTTCAAAAACTTGAAATTTAGGCTTCAAACTTATTTTATCTTATAAGAAATATTGTTTTCAACGCTCTGAAAAATGTTGAAAAAAATCGAATTGACAGTTTTTTTTACAAAAAATAAAAATCTAAAAAAAAATTAATAAAAGGTGGTAAAAATTGATTTTCGACCCAAATATCTTTTCAAAACTTTGAGATATTGGCTTAAATTTACATTTATCTTGCAAAAAATATTGTTGTAAACATTCAGTAACATTTTGAAAAAAATCGAACTTACAGTTTTGTTTACAAACAATTAAAAACCTAACCAAAATTATACAAAAGTTGGTAAAAATTGATTTTCGACTCAAATATCTTTTCAAAAATTTGAAATATTCGCTTCAAACTAATTTTATCTTATAAGAAATATTGTTTTCAACCTTTTATAAGATTTTGAAAAAAATCGGATTGACAGTTTTTTTTACAAAAAATAAAACTCTAAAAAAACAATACTAAAACTTCGTAAACATTTACTTTCGACTCAAATAGCTTTTCAAAAATTTGAAATATTGGCTTCAAACTTATTTTATTTCACAGAAAATATTGTTTTCGATATTCAGTAATTTTTATATAAAAATCCAACAATAAGTTTTTTCATAAAAAATAAAGTCCACAAAAAATAGTACGCAAATTTGGTAAAAATTGAAACGAGTACATATAGACAAACTCTTAAGCAAGACAAATCCACAGACGGGATGGGAAGTTATCAGTGTGGGTCGCATCCCAGCCTCTTTTTGGAATTGTTGTCGTCGATGCTATTTTCCTCTATTATTCCACTAAAGATGTCTTAACTTCCTAACTTGCCATTAAATTCGTCCAGGACAGTTTTAATATCGTATAAAGGACGAAAAAGAGCTGCAAGAACATGCCCTTGATGTTGTCACCTTTCTCTTCTGTTTAAGTGTTGTGCGCATATTAGGCAAATGTTGCCAAATTTAGCCTTGATGTGAATGGTCATAAGGCACTTATTGATGCACCTTTAGCTCAAGACTTGTTGCCTAAGTCTGGCTCCAATGACAAAGCGCATGCATATAAGCGTTGTTGGTTTTCTCGTTAGCAGTAACCATTTCCGGGATGGCGATGATATCTGCTTTATATCAATCTAGGGCTTTGGCTTATTCTTCGGCTACAAGTTGTCTGTTAAGAGACCTAAAATTGTACCTAAAATTGTAACCAAAATTTGTTGTCCTTAGTATATCCGCCAGCTTCCGAGGGTTGTTGATGACTTGCATTTGGTTTTTCTTTATGTGGCCACGAAGTCACCCTGACGCACGACCTCACCTCAAAGACCAGGTACTTGATTTAACTAAAGGACAAGAGCTGGCATAACCGCTCGTTAAAACCACCGCCGGGGTGGGAACCCAGTCTCCAGTTGGGATACTAGGCACCCGGTTTTTGACCGGGGAGAGATGAGAGAATAAGTTAGTAGGTTCTGAGAAAAACCAGTGTACGCTAGTGTTCTCTTGAATGAACATGTCTTCTTTTTAAACATCTTCAGAAAAATAAATGTTTATTAAATATTTTAAAAGCCAAAAACACTGCCCCTGAGTATTTAAAATCATAAGTAAAAAATAAAATACAGGTCGTATTTATTACAAAACATGTTTCTTGATCAAAATAAACTATAACCAACTATACTATAGTTATTCACTCTTAATCCAAATTAAATCATTAAACTATCCCTTATCTCAACAAAAAGGATATAAAATGTCAGTCCATTATAAACATTAGCTAATATCCTCTTCACACCCCAGGTGCTTAACCTCAATTCATACCAAAAATCATTATTATTAATATAATTTTATACTTTATATAAAACTATATGTAAGTTGAAAGTTGATATAATAAAACCGAAGGTACCTACCTCCCTTTGTATACCTCCTTAAATTAAAAAAAAAAAAAAACGGAAAAACTTCTCGAATATAAAGTCACAACTAAAACAACGATTACCTTAAGGCTCCATCTAATTAGGAACTTTTCCAACCGCACCCTTTTTCAGAAAAGTTCATCTAGAAAACTTATTTCGTGAGGTTAATTACTTGTTTTCACTAGTTGCTTAAAATTCAACCCCTAGCGTCCTTAAATTAAAAAAAAAAAGAAAAGCCATCTCAGAAATATAATATCTGCTTTTACTATATATACAATAGAATATCATAAATCATAAGGTTTTGTTATAGTTGTTGTTCTTGTTTAAGTTTATAGGATATGGGAATGTCCTTACATTCAAGGTACACATATAAAGGATCTTCCTTATACATCAGGTAAAAAAATTTCATTAACTTATCAAAGAGAAGGAAACGGCACGAACATGCGGACCATCATTCCCGGGAATGTCCTTTTTTATGCTCATAATAAAATATGTCTATTATGTTGATGATTTAATGCTCTTCCGTCAAGCCCAACCCAACCTGGAACAGCTTTAGCTCAGTTCATTCGAAGGATTCGTAGTGGAAGTTAAAGTCGAACCCAGTTCCGATGAACCCGCACGTGTGATGTGCATATAGAAAACATTGCAAAAGCTGGATAACCTTTTAAAAGTCTCGAAAATAAAAATATTTAACATCCTTGTATGGTTTAGGCACCCACCCATCCCTATCTTAACTACTATACGGTCGCGATGGTGATAAGGGATAGATTCTGTCGCGCCCGAGGACAATGGGACAAGTTTTAACTTTTCTGGAATTTGATTACTCCGGGCATAATTTCCCACACTTCAGGTGGTCTTCTTTTATAAGGAAAGAAACCTTCCCATCTGGTAAATAATAAAGGACACTCAGGATGTGTTTACGTGTTTATATAAGTCCACTTTGATTAAGTCGTAACACGCAAGAAATTAGCCACCTACATGTGAGTTTATATGAGAGAGATAGGAGACAACTTTGACATCCTCATAACCGCACACGACACACATCCCTTCCATAGGGGGATGATAGGGATGGAGAAAGGATGTGTGTGTGTGTAAAACGTTGCTACGTGCACGCCAAATGTTTTGCTGAACTGAAATTACACACTACAAAATATCCCTGGAGCGTTTTGTGGCATGTTTTTCTGGATTCTAGATTTTGTTGAACAACAATAAGTAGAAAAAGGAGAAGGAGGAGAAGAAGAAAAGGAAGAAGAAGAAGAAGGGTGTTGTCACAATGACACACTGTCGTCATAGTCACCACCGAGCGACCGTGTCGTCAGTGTCTTCAGTGTCGTCCTTTTTACATTGTCGTTTGTCGTTTTCGCTGGCAGGAATACAAAAAAGGAGACACGATAAGGAATCTTTTTGTTTTATGTGGGTACAAAATGGCAGTGAGATGGTATGGCATGGCACGGCGTGGCATGGCATGAGTGGCGTTTCGTTATGGACATTTTCATTTTAGCAGGGACGCAGTGCTGTGGGTTACATTGTAATGGAGGTCACGGATCCATTCGAGAATCTACGTCTCGTACTCTTGAGTCGACTTTACTTGACTTGACGTTTCCTCGAAAACAACCGATGTGTGATGTGGATAAGGTTCTTGACACTGTGTCTTTTTAGGGCCACGACCACCTACGACGACTACCACGATGACGAGGACGGTGGTGGCGGTGACGGTGAGGGCGATGAGCAACGCTAAGGAGTCTTTGATTTCTATTAAATGTCCTGTCATACACGCATCATTACCGTTAAACAAAATGACGGCGCACCCATAAATGGTAAATGGTATTTAAATTTGTAGGCTCGAGCTCAAGCTTGACTCCTTCATACAGTACAGACCACACATATATAGGTACGTAATGTAATAAAAAGCAACAATTCCAATGCGGTCCTTTCTGCTTAAGGATCCTTATATATGTATGTATGTTCTTTAAGTACACACCGTATAACCATGTTATAGTCTTTTGGTCGGCTGTGGGTGCATAAGCAATTTTTAAGATGACTTTTTTAAGGAACACTCCCTTATGATATAGCAACGACTTTACCGACCGCCCGACAGGCCGACCGACCGTTTCGTAACGTATCGTATCCATCAGAGACCCCTCTGGCTCTGGTTCTGGTGGTGACAAGCCCCAGGTGCTGAGCGGATACATATACGATGACGAAGAGGGTGGAGAATTAATATTTTTTTTATTGCATATTCGTGTTATAAAATCTTGTTGGTTTTATTTTCCGAGTAAGTATGTTTTTGCACCACTGACTGCGCTCGAGGGTTGGGGTCTATACCTACCCTACGTACGTATATTTTCCTAATTTTGTTAGAGTGTTAATATAGAGGGTGTTAGATTTAAGTTAAGTTTTTTGTTTTCTTTTTCTCGTGTTGGCTTTTCAATTCTGTCAGATGTCAAAAGTTTCTTTTTCTTTATTTTTCTATTTTTGGATATTTCTTTTTTAGAAAAAGATTGAGAGCCTTTATTGGGTTCGATAAGTTAAGTTAGTGATTTTGGCTTGTTTTATGATTTTGACGACGCGACGAGGAGGGGAACTCATTTAAAATGCGTAAATTTTCTTAATAACAATATAAAATGTTAGGGATATAGATTCTTTGATGTTCAGAATGTTTAATGGTATGGAAGTGATTTTTAAAAGCTATTGACGAAATTGAAACTTGTCATAGAAATTGTTTGACTGATTAGTTTTTTTATTTAAGTATAAATAGTCTTCGTTCTTTAACTTTAACTGCTCAATCATTTGAGAAACTTATAATATTTAAGATTTTAAGAACTTTAGGGCTTGGTAAGACTTTATATATCTCACATTACGGATTATTTTGACAATAAAATCAAAGTAAAAATGTAACGTTTTCTTTGAGGGTTCTCAAATCACAGTACAATATTTTATACTTTGACTTCGTAAGAGCGAAACGTAAGAACTAACTTACTTACTTAGGTACTCAGACCTGTTATATCCGTTGGGAACCCCTTAAGGGACATAGGGCCTCTACTACGCCTATGAGCCATCGTGTACGGTTTCCGGAGATGTGTTTCAGCTTTCTCCAACTCTTGCCTAGTGACGCTGATTCCACCTCGACTGTCCTGCGTCATGTGCTTCTCGGTCGTCCAGCTCTTCTTTCTTTTTGAGTGAGCGGATTCCACTGCATTGCTTGGCCTGCGATTCAGTCGTTACCTTTTCGAAGCGTATGTCCACTCCATACCCACTTACGTCTTCGTATTATAGATTCTATAGGTTCCTGACCTGTCTTTCTGTGAAGGACCTCATTTGAAATACGGTTTGGCTTGAAAATCCTTAGGATGTAACAAAGACATCTATTCACTAAGGTTTGCAGCTTTCTTGTTATGGCTGAAGCAACCTTCCAAGTTCTGTACCCACAAAGAAGCACAGATTCGACATTTATGCTAAACAGTCGTAACAATGTTCTTAAGCTGATAGAGTTTAATTAAATTAAATTAAATTGGGTGGCGCAACAGTCCGTTGTGAACCAGGGCCTAGTGACTTACAACTCTCAACCATTCCTGTGTGCGAGTACTGTTGTCAGGAATGGAAGGGACCTACAATTTTGGGCCGAATCCGGACGGCTAATTTGAGAAAACACTTTTTCATGACAAGATTTACTCTTGAAGGATTTGTCAATTCCTCGCAAGAGGCTGTACCCGCGAAAATTAATTTTTTTTTAAATTAAGGTGGCACAGGCAAGGATTGAACCCAAGACCCCTTGCATGACAGTCCAACGCACTAACCATCATGTCACGGGTACTACTGATAGAGTTATCACTCCAAATTTGTGACAGCATACCGAACGCCGCTTTTGTGTTGCAATTGGAAGATGACGTCCTGTTCGATTCCGCCTTCGATGGAAACGATGCTTTCAAGAATTTTGAAAGTCCTCCACTTTTCCCACCGGTTGCGAGAAAATATTTATTTGAGAGAATGGTCAGTTTCCGAGGCTGATCATTTTAGTTTTAACGGAATTAATTCTTAGCCCCACAACTTCTGCTTCTCTCTCTACACTTGTTATTATTTGATGGAGATCCATGGTTCTATGAGAGAGTAAGCTTTAAATAGGATGTCAAAGTCCATAGGATCCCTCCGCTACATGACAGAGCTGAGCGCAGTACATCGCTTATCACCAACAAAAACAATATTGGCGAAAGACTACAGCCCTGTCTGACTCCACTTCGGATTTCAAAATCATCTGACAACCAACCATCGTGCAGAATGTGCAACTTGGATCCATCATATGCTGCTTTAATAATAGCAACTAGTTTTTCTGGGATCCCTCTCCTCAGCAAAGCTAACCAGATATCCTCCCTGTTACCGTTATCATGGGGGCAGCTTTCGGTGGTCCAGGCTTCTCTTATAAGCGGATGATGCAGTTCGCTTGATGGCCGGTGCTTGTAAAAGCTCTTCGGGAATTCCATCAAGTCCTACCGTTTTGTTGTTCTTAAGTGCTTTAATTGTGGCAACGATCTCATCTTTACTGGGAGGTGCTATGCGGATTCGGGGATTAGTTTCTTCAGGCGCTCCATAAGGTATCTTCTTAACATTGTTTGTTCGCTTTAAAACCGAGGAAAAGTGTTCTTTCTACATCCTGATTTGCTCATCCACCGAACTTATCACAGTACCGTCTACTTTTTTCACCAGGTATTGCTTTGAGATGTGTGCACCGGTCAGCTCTTTAGTTATTCTGTAAACGGTCTTGCGGTCGCAACTGTTTCCAGCTTCTTCTACTTCTTGTGCCAATGCGTTGATGTGGTTACGCTTGTCGAGGCGCACACTACCGTGAACCTTTCTTTTTTTCATGCGATAAGAGGAATCTAGCTCGTTTCTTTTTTCCTTTCTTTCCTAAGAAGCCATATAAGCGGAGGTGTTTAAAAAAAGTGGTTTGAGTTCACGAAGGCCATGTGTCAGAAATCGTTTTAAGATACATAACATAACTTTCGCCAGCTTACTCGATCTCTAGCTTGCTGCCTCCAGTTTAGAATAGCAAGTTGACGTGCGTCGGCCTCAACTTGATCACTCCACCTGAGATGAGGATTGCCTCTGCTTCCTGTTCCCTCAGGCTTGGCGTATCAGCTTGGTAAGCATAACAAAACTCAACATGGCACGGTATCGTGCGTTCCTGTCTACACTGTCATAAGCTGCTTTGAAATCGATGAAAAGATGGCAGATGGTGCTTAAGTTAAACACGTCGGGCATGCTTTCTTCCGACCAAATTTTAGTAACTAGCTGGTGCATGCTCCGTACCAGTTTTGCTCCATCATACTTAAAAAGCTCCGCCGTCAGACCGTCATTAAAGGGCCGCTTTTTTCAACTTCAGCCTGATGATGGCTAGTTTGATCTCACTCTGGTCGGGTGGGTGGAACTCTACATCGTCAACCAAATGGATTTGACCTAGCTGCTCGCTGGTGGAATCGTTGACTTCATCACCATTAAGCATCTGGTTGAAGTGATCGCTCCAGATTGTTAGCATTGACTCCTTATCTTTGCAGGCTCCAGGGCGCCAAGTGAACCCCGTTGTTTTCTTTTTGACTCTTCTATAAAAACTCCGCACCTGTTTCTGTTAAAACATCCCTGAATCTCCTCGACTGCGCACTTCTGGGTTTATTTTGTTTTTTCCAAGCAAACGGTTCTCATCTTCATCTTCTCTTGTCCACGTAGAGCTGGCGGGAAGATCGTGTCCTCCTTTGCTGCCACAATCTGTATGCCTGTGTTTTCGATTTGGTATCCTGAGCACATTTGGAGTCAAACCAGGGGTTCCTTGGTGGCGGCTGTGAGAAACCTAGCACCTCTTCTGCAACATTCCTGATGGATTATTTGCAAAACTGTAAGTGGGTCTCTGGGCATATTTCGACAGTTGTAGGGTCTTTCGCAAGCTCTAGGGATACTCGCACGGCAAAGGCATTGGCGATATCCTCCTGCTGCACTTCCAACGTTGAAACTTCTTCTCGTGTTTTCTCGCAAGCTTTACTGATACTCGGTCGGCAAAGGTATTGGAGGCTATCCTCCTGCTGCAGTCTTCCAACGTTGAACCTCTCCTCGTGGTTGTTGTTCGCCTAAAAGCTTCCATGGATATTCCTACGTGCTGTAGCACCAACTGTCGGTCGGAATCTATGTTGGCTGATCTGTACATACGAAACCCAAGTTTCCTAGAGAAATGTCTTCCGTCAATAGCAAAATGATCGATTTGGTTGCATGTTTGATTATTGGAAAACCGCGAAATACCTTTTTGGATATCTGGGCCCGTGAATCTGGTGCTACTTAACACCATATTTGTCTCGGCTAGGAAGTCGATAAGCCTGAGTCCGTTTCCAGATGTGATGTCGTGTAGGTTATGATTTCCGATTGACCTACCAAAGAAGACTCATTTACCAATTTTGGCGTTAAAAACTCCCAGGAGAATATTTACTTCGTTTTTGGGACATTCCTTTTTTTTACGTTTTAATTAACAGATTTTTCTAAGACCATTATCACACGATGACATCAAAATTAAGTACAGAATGAATCTTTTTAAAATCAAAACCTTCATTTATAACAAGAACGGCTGCTATCGCAAGAGATAGCCAAATCCTTTTCCGACCGAGTCACATTTTACCTCTTTCGAAGTTCTCTGCTAAGAGAACATACCAAGAACCAGTAAGAACATTAGCAAGCTCCAAAAGCTGCGCTGCATAGAAGGATCAGAGCTGCTCACAAGCTCTATGAATAAATGAGGAGAGAAGAACACCGACTTCTCAGAAGGAAAAAAAAAGGCAATAGAAGCGTGCGGTCGAAGATGTTGAGAAGTTCAAAAGCAGGAATGAAGTTTGAAAGATTTATGAGCAAGTGATTGCTGCAAAAAACGAAATTGCAGACGATATGGAAGAACCCCTTCCGAAGCCTGTGTAACATCAAATCAATATAGACGACTATAGTCAACAATTCCCTATGTCCGACTTCAACGAAGTGAAGATTGCCATATCTAAGCTAAAGTCTAACAAAGCCGATGGAGTAAATGGCTTTAATACAGAGCTCTTCCAAGTTTGTTTTTTAAGTGGCGCAACAGATAACCAAGGCCTAGTCGTTTACAACTCTCAACCTACAGTTTATATGCCAAATCCGAACGGCTAATTTGAGAAAGCACTATTCATGACAAGAATTACTCTTGGAGAATTTGTTAATTCATCGCAAGAAGCAGTACCCGTGAAAAAAAACTTTTGGTGGCTCAGGCATTGATCGAACCCAAGACCTCTCGCATGAATCAACTTACCCCTGAGATATGGTCGGAAGAAAGCAAATTCGATTAATGGAACCTTAGTATTGTTGACCCTCTTAACTCTATCAACTATAAAGAGGCAACAGTCTACTTAACATGGCTTACAAAATCTTCTCTGTCGTAATTTTTTAACGTCTAAAGCCCATCGTCAACAACCTCATAGGTCCTTATAAGAGTTGGTTTTAGACCAGGAAAGTGCACAGTGGATCAAATATTCACATTACGGCAAAAAAAACCCAGGAACATCAAATCGACACCCACATTCTTTTCACAGATTTCAAGGCTGCATGTGACATCATCTACACGGACGAGCAGTAAGGAGACATGTCTGGTTTTGGTATACCTGCCAAACTTATCCGTTTTTGTAGGATGTCCATATAAAATCTACGCTTAGCCATAAATATGAGGGACATTTTAACAAAACTTTTCGATCTCAAAAAAGGCTTTAGACAATGTGATGCGCTGTCATGCGATTTCCTTAACATAGTCCTTGAAAAAATAGAGCAGAGTTTCAACGTCAACACTATAGTACTTTCTTTCAAAAGTCTGTCCAATTACTAGCATATGATGATGATATTGAAATAATCGGAAGAACTCAGCGTAATGTCAAAGAGGATTTTGAGAGTATTGAGGCAGAGGCTGGAAAAATCGGTTAAACGGTTAATGGGGCAACAATCGATTAAATCGTCACAATCGAAAAACGTAACTTTGAAATAGTTAAAAATTTTGTCTGCCTAGGCTCCGCTATGAACACAGAAAACAACACCAGCACTGATATCAAATGAAGAATATCTCTTGCTTACTGCTTCTTCTTTAGACCAAGAAAGCAATTGAGTAGTAAAGCACTCCCTCCAGCGAACAAAGTGTCGCTATATAGGACCCTCATCATTCCCGTCATGCTATACATTTCAGAAGCATGGACTATGACAAAAGCGGATGAAATCACCTTGGGTTGTTTCGAGAGGAAAGTTCTTCGTGTGATCTACGGTCCTGTATGCATAGAAGGTGTTTGGAGGAGAAGATGGAACGACGAGCTTAAAGTCCAGCGCCTGACATTACTGGATCACGTAGAGCGCATGGAAACCATTGCTCTGAACCGAAAAGCCTTTGAATCCATTCCCACAGCGCAGTAGAGGAAGACTGCGCATCAGGTGGGGCGTACGAAAAAGTGATTAATCATAGCTCTATAGAGTTTCTCATTGACGGTAACATTATGACTGACTTCATTTTTGAAGAAATATGGGCAATAGATTCCTTCTGCCCATAGAAAAACCAAACAATAATTTTTTGAGGAGGTAAATGTTACTTGAAAACGGTTTATGATTACTCCAAGTACGACAATTCTGCTTATTGACGTACCTATTTAAGAAAAACAAGCTTCATGGCTGAGCAAAATTTGCATTGTGATAGTCGGGATCGGTGGTTGTCATCTGGTTTAGGAGCCATTCCCTTAACCCTTAATTGTCGATCGGCCTGAGTTCTTGCAAACCAAGATAATTTCACAAAAAGTCGATGCGTGAATAGCTCCAGAAAGACTCTTCTTCCATACTCTTTTAAATAGCTGCAATAGTGTCTTCTGTGTGGGTTTACTGAAGAAGTGCATTTTCAGCAAAAGCAAACATGGTTGCTCGAATTACCGACTTTTATTTTGACTGATTATAAGATGTAGCACCTGATGCGTGGAAACTGAGTATAAATCAAGTGACAGCTGTCAAAAATACTAACTCCAAAAAAATAAGCATTGCCAGATTGAAAACACAGACTATTAATTTCATTTTGTTTATAAAATCAATGAAATTACATAAATAATTTTGTTTGTATCTTTTAAAACATTTCATATTATAAAATCAGTACAACAAGAAATTGATTATAATTTATTACAAAAAGTAAACAAAAATAGCTCATCGCTTTCCTATTTAATTGATGTGTTCATTAAAAATCGCGTTGTTAACAACCTACATAGGGGCTTTGAAAAAAGAAATATCTATTTTTTTTCTGTGATGAAATTAACCCCGCAAATATAGAATTTTACTTCGTTAAAACACCATGATTACAAAAACGTGACAAAAGCTCTTAATTGTACCTGCCTATGTACCTACTAAGCGACTTTTCAAATAAAATTAATAACAAAATAAAAAAAAAAACATTTCATGGAATAAATTTAAATAAAAAACATATACATACATAAAATGTAAATATATATAGAAAAGATATATACGAAACACATAATAATCATATATGTATTGTGTTTTATTATTGATTTAAATTTATTAAAGCAAAAACGATTTTCAAATAAACACAAACCACATAATTTGTTATAATCACGTTGTGGTCCTTATGCAAAACCCAACCAATAAAAAGATAAATAATCATCAAATTAAATATTCCATAACGACCTTATATAAGCATTATTAAAAAAAAACGAAAAAAAAAAACACACAAAATGTTGGAATAAAATTTAAATCAGAAATAAAATCAACCCAATAAAATTTGTTTAACAAAGTCCAAAGTATCCTTATTGCTGCTTTGCGTCAGCCCCCCTTATCACGCGTGTGTCCCATGCTTGAACTTCGAGCCCAAGCAATATAAACCTCGGGCAAGGATTTAACCTTTTTCTTATATTTTTTTTTTGTGTGTATTTTCTTTTTCTTCTTCTTATGTTTCCTTATATTCAACATCAGGGCTATTGACATAATTATTGTTTAGGCCTTTCTATAGATGGATAATATAAGCAACAAACGACATACGTAACCTGCCTTACGTTAACCCTCAATTCTCCCATATCTCCTTTGCCGACCCTAAAAATCCAAACCAAAAAGAAAAGACTGAGAGTTGTTCACTCTTTACCTTCGGATTCTCGTTCCGTTCTCGTTCAACTACCCCCATGGGACAAATAATGTTCTTCAGTTGCTGCCTTCATATTCCTTGCGTCTTATTTTTGTTTTGGTTTTTATTTTTTTGTGAAAAATTGCCAACGCTTTGCGTAACGCATACAAATTCGTCCGTTTGTTCTGTCACTTCCATGACTCTCCATTCCCCCCAAAATACCCCCATCAAAGTCGTCTATATATACGAGTAATATGTAGACCTTACTCTGGCTTATAAGCCTTGTTCCTTTCATATACCTACCTTGGAGAAGAACATGTTTCCTCTCCTAATTGGGGTGTGAGCCGCCTGAGCGTATGATTTGCAGATGATAGGTAGGTTAGCAATGTATGATGGTGTACATTTATATTCGAGGGGGTATAATATCAAATCTGATTAATAATAAATTATTTAATTATGAAAAATTGTCGAAATATTTCAGAAAACCCAGGACTATAGGGATTTCAGTTCGGGTAGAGGATCAAGATGTAACGAAAATATTTCAAAAGTTACTCAAGCTGTACTTTTAAAACTGACGAATTCGCTTTGATGCTTGTTAATTCCTCATTGTAATTCGCATACAAATCCTTTTCGAAATTTTTTCCAAAACCAAATCAGCCCAAAAAGGAGCCATCACATTTTGTAAAATGAAATTTTTTGACAGTTGGTTATAGTCATTGTGTAAATATTTCCTGATTCCAATCAACCATTTTCCGATAAGAATCAAGTAGTTGAGGTTAGATCGTTATAAGTCAAACTGACAGGTTGGAATACAATTAAAATGAAAGTCTTTCAGTGGAACGAAACGTTTTTTTTTATTTATCAATATCTTAAAACTATTTCAAAGCTAGACAAAAATGCTGAAAAAACAAGCATAAATTTCAAAAACTTAATAAATATTTTACTGGACCTATACGGGTGCTTTATGTTAATCCATTATCTTTTAATTAAGTAAGCCGGCCAAGACCAAACATCCTGGACAACTTTAAATGACATTTTCAATTTAAAGCCACCAAAACTGGTTCTCCAGGCTCACTCTATCTCTTCGGACTTCGGACCCTATTGGAAACTCTGTTGTATAGAACCTGGTTGGAAGAGTATCTAATGTTTGTACTCCGACTCTGGTGTTCTGTGTAGTCCAAGGCAACGTCGCAAACATTGTCTTTCAAGCACCCGAATATTTAACATTTGAGATGTAGTGAATCGCTTACACTGTTCTGATCCTACCAGATGCCAAAGTACTTTACTACACTTTTATTCACCAGTGGCTGTCGATTTGGTCCAACAACTATCCCTACATTTGTCCAGTTCTTTCTCGTATCCATTGAGGCTTCATAAAGCGGAGTCCTGAACGGAACAGTTTCGCATTTCTGAAAGTTGATTTTCAACTTCGAGTCATCGCAATATTGCTGAATCTTGTCGAAGTCACCCTGCACCCTTCTTTACGCAGGTAGAAGTAGTGCTGCGGGGCTCTATTATCCAGGTCGTGATTTGGGCGAATTCAAGAATTCACCTTGTAGACTTCCTGCAAGCGCCCCCCCCTGCCACTGCTTTCTAATTCGGATCTTTGACAACAAAGAAGTCAACTTCTAAGATGGCGTCTCTATTCCTGCTGTCAGAAGTACGCCACTGTTCTCTGTCGTCCTCTGAAGCTTAAGACAAGGAAGGTCGTTCTGATCATTCCTCGTAAACATCTTGTTAATTTGCGGAAACATACTCGTCTGGGAATACAAGGAAATTAACGTCCCGAATCTCCTTGTCCTAGTAGAAATGAATGTTTAATCGATACTTTTCTTTGATCAAATTGCTTACGTTTTTTATCTTCGACTTTAATGTCTTAATCATCAGATGGTTTGGGTCAATAAATCTCCGGTACAAACGTTTAAGCCTTGTCGGAATGTCACGGTCAAAATTACCGCGACAAGAACCATTCTCTCCGTCATCCAAATACTTGTTCCTCCCTCCTCCATTCCTACAGGTGTTTCCTTCAATCTACTGAAAGAGAGAGGGGCAGCCATGGTCCATCAGCCATCGGTTCACTCTCTCAGTACTTTGGAAAGAAACATAATCATTGATGTCGATTTTGCATACATAAAGTGGATAAGCTTTCCAGTCCGCAAAGAATGAGCATAATTACCACCATAAGTGTCAGACGGATGGTCTGACTCCAGTAAACCAAAATTGGCACGGTCGACACTTGGTCTCCGAATACCGAAGTTACTCCATGGGAGAATGGCTTCAAGCCCAACTTTTACACCCTCATTATACTTAAATGTACAAGATGGAACGATAACGTAAGTCCCTATTTCCCCAAATCTGCGCGAAAGTCAAATGAAATAACTTTAAAACGCGTTTAGCGAACTTCTGCCACATTTCTCTTCCCACAATTGCTATTAATCGAAACTTACTAATTTCCATCAAGTTTCCACAATTATATTTGTTTTGCTGGGAAATATCGGTGGGGGAAAATGCAAAGTGTGAACAATCAAATTTCTTGAGTTCCAAGGTTTTTCTTTCATTCAAAATTGAATCGGGGATGTTAGGTTTTTCTCTACAAGTCAGGGTAGAGCGCGGCGAATTCAGGGGTGACTTACATTAAGCTGGAGAGATGAAAGTGCGAGTAAGAGAAGACTACTGGGTTTGCAACTGCGTTGGCACACTCAAGCAAACAAGCTGAGCGTTGCTGAAAAAATGACGCAACCGAAACCCAAGTCACTGAGTTGCTGAAAGCACTGGGTTTTTGAAGAAAAAGGGTTCATCCAGGCTTGGAAAAAGCCTGGGAGCTCACATTTTTGTAAGCTACGAAATCGAATAGATCGAAAGAAAAATAATTTTGGAAGATAGAAATTTGATTGATTTTGAAAAAAAAAAAATTTGAGGAAGTGTTTTGGAAATTTGAAAAAAAAGGAGAATAATTTTTTGAGATTTGGTGGAATATACTCTTTGAGATACAGGAGAGAAAAAGAAGGAAAATTGGTTAAGGAAGGAAGGGAAATCAGGCAGGAGAAATACCCTCTTCTCTGGAACCTGGTAATAAATGAAATCGTAACTGGTCTTAATGCGGAGGGTTTCAGAGTGTCTGTCTATGTGGATGACGTTGCTATATCAGTTTCAGAGAAGCATTTTAACACCCTAAAAGAACTCTTACAAAATGCCTTAGACATATGTTAACCCTCCCTATATTAAAGGTATCCAATTAAAGTTCTCAGACGAGGCTAAGTATCTGAGTGTTAATTTAGACAAAAAACTAAATTGAAAATATAATATACAAGAAATAGTCAAGAAAGCTACTATAGCTCTGTGTTTTTGCTAAAAAACTATTCTTAATAAATGCGGCTTACAACCCCGAACTACGCGTTGGTCATCGGTAAATACACCGATTTTAAGCTATATACCGCGATGAACCAGATAAAGTTCAACGTTTAGCTTGATCTTTCTGGAAGGATAGAGAATTACTAGCAGACTCTCAATCCGCTTTACCAACCATAGAAGTGTGTTCTAAACAGAGCTTTTAGCAATAAAAGAAGTCTTGTCCTGGCTTAAAGAAAGCGTGATATTAACATCTGATTACTGTACTTTCTTAAATATTCCAGACTCTAGAACTCTATTATATACTCTATAACGGTACTAAACTGACGATCACCTCTATTGGAGATGATGGCACAGCAGTTTAATATTCACCTTTTTTGGATGCCGAGCCATAGAGACATTCCAGGAAATTGTGAGGCAGATAAACTCGCCAAAAATGATGCAGTAAAACCCATTCTACCACGTTTGGCTACTGCTGGCATATCAATCACTTCATGCAAACTATTTCTAATGCAAGACGCCGTTTAGAGGGTAAACATCAAGTGGAATAACATCACCAGGTGTTACGTCACAAAAAAACATTTAAAAAAATTTAAAGTGCTCAAGCTGTCTGATATATCTAACCAAATCGTATATAAGCTTCATTATTGGTGTCATAACCAAGCTCTGACTAATAGAAAAGAACGCCATGCAGCTAGGAGTATTCTCAAGCGACTTTTTTTCAAAATCTTTATGAATAAGCTCTCTTGAGCACTTAAAAACCAACTTAGTACAAGTTATGGATGAGATATTGCCCAATATGTGTCAAACAGTGGTTATCTCAAAAGAATAGATGCTTGCAACAATTCGTGTGGTGTTTCACACTACTAGACTTCGACTACCTAGCACCTAGCAGAAGTTAGTTGGGTGAGGCCTAAGTTCTGTAGCGGTACCTTAAGTAAATAAGTAATAAAAAAGGAATATTATGGAAAAAAGTATTTTATATGTGTTTTGTTTACGTTTACTATTGAAACCGCAAAATGAATAACCATGTACAAAATAAATCACGATCCAATGTGTTAAAGTCACAAACGTTATACTTCTAATATAAATATCAGTTACAATTTTAACAAGCTTTCAAAAGTCGCCAATTTTACGACAAAATTTTTTGAGTTGCTGCTGCTTGACCTCAAAACCCTCGTAGTTGCAATGTAGTTGTCATTGGCGTGCAACAGCTCTTGCATCTTTATCTTAATGTATTGGCAAGTGAACATATACATTTTTATCTTCCCATAGGAAGTTATTGCAATAGGTCCGCTTTGTCAAAATGAAGAGATATCAACTTAAAATAAATTTAGTTATACTGATAATACGGCAGAAAGGGCTAGCAGTTTAAATAAGTTTCCAGTAAGGTCGAACTACTTAGTGAACACCTTATAGGGCTTCATCGACATATTCGGAGCCCAGGCCTATAAGGAGCGGTTCATCCGGCTCCCCTTCCTTGGAGTTATACTAAGGATCTGGCCCTCCAGGTTGGGGGTTGTGCCGTCGGGGTGACTTCCTGGCCACGTAAAAACATCATAGTTTCGAAGCAACAACAATCCTCGGATACGGACGGATTCACTGTTGACAACCCACGCAAACGAAATAAGGACAACGAACTTCGGATATATACGTGGAATGTTAAGTCCCTTAACAGACCACGTGCAGCCGAACAATTAGCGGAAGCCCTAAGCTATCGAAGAAGTGCGATGGGATGGACCGGGCAAACGCAAACTAAAAGACTGCGATTTCTACTACGGCGACTGCTACCGAGAACAAAGACAGCGTCTATTTGGGTGTGGATTTGTTGTTGGAACTAGGCTCAGGCAAAAAGTCTTGAGTTTCAACAGTGTGAGCGAGCGCATCACGACAATCCGCATCAAGGCTAAATTCGCCAACATAAGCCTAATATGCGCGCATGCCCCAACAGAGGAGAAAGATGAAGACACCAAAGATATGTTCTTCGAGCTCTTGGACAAGACATATGAGCAGTGCCCTGGCTATGACATTAAAATTGTCTTAGGAGATTTGAATGCCAAGCTAGGAAGAGAAGACATCTTTGGTGGCATAATCGGGAGATACAGCCTGCACGACACTACCTCCGACAACGGATTCAGGCTGGTCGATTTCGCTACGGGGCGAGACGTTCTGGTAGCTAGTACGCAGTTCATGCATCTTAATATCCACAAGGGGATATGGAAATCTCCTGATCAATCAACAGTCAACCAGATTGACCACATTGCGATCGACGCACGACACTTCTCCAGTATCCAGGATATCCGAACATTCCGAGAGGCCAACATTGACTCGGACCACTACCTCGTTGTAGCCAAGGTACGGCTACGGATATCCTGATCCAAGCCAAAACAAGGAAGTACTGTGAGAAGATTCGACGTTAGACGGCTACAATCGCAAGAGACTGCCATGTCCTTTTCCGATCGAGTCTCTAATAACCTCCTAAGGAGTCCTATGCTTCCTGCATTAAGCATTGAAAACCAGTGGCAACATTGCCTTGCAGCCATCAGAGATGTTGCCTCTGAAGTGCTAGGTTTCACACGGCCACCACAGCGAAACCCCTGGTTTGACGACGAATGCCGGCAAGCGCACGCAGCGAAACAAGAGGTTTTGTATGCGCTGCACAAAAGGACCAGAGCTGCTCGCGAGCTCTACGAGCAGAAGAGGAGAGAGGATCACCGGCTTCTTAGATCGAAAAAAAGAGAGCATGAGAAGAGCGCGATCGAGGAGATAGAGGGATGTCACAACAGGAATGAGGTTCGTAAATTTTACCAAAAGGTAAAAAAAACCTCCCGAGGGTACCAGCCACGAACCGAAGCCTGTAAAGACAATCAAGGGAACATCGTAGTAGAACCACAGTCGATGCTGAGAATATGGAAAAATCACTTCTCCAAATTATATAACGGCGATGACGAACCGAATCCCGCTGTAAGGGAGATAGAACCACTCAACCTCGGCGACGCAGATCAACAATTCCGCCTACCCGACCTTGACGAAGTGAAGATAGCTATATCTAAACTTAAGTCAAAGCTGCGGGATGTGATGGCATCGCTGCTGAACTATTCAAAGCAGCAGGCGATGATTTGGTAGGGAGCATGTACCAACTCATCTGCAAAATATGGTCGGAAGACAGCATGCCCGATGAGTAGAATCTCAGCATAGTTTGCCCGATACATAAAATAGGAGACCCTCTAAATTGCGCCAACTACAGAGGCATCAGTCTCCTTAACATTGCACATAAGATCCTCTCTGCCGTATTATGTGAACGTCTGAAGCCATTCGTCAACAACCTGATTGGTCCTTATCAGTGTGGCTTCAGACCAGGAAAGTCCACTATCGACCAAATATTTACACTACGGCAGATCTTGGAAAAAACCCAGGAGCTTCAAATCGATACCCACCATCTCTTTATCGATTTTAAAGCCGCGTACGACAGCATGTATAGGGAAGAGCTCTACCGAGCAATGTCTAGTTTTGGCATCCCTGTCAAACTTATCCGTTTGTGCAGAATGACGATGGAGAATGCACGCTGCTCTATCAAGGTCGGAAAAGATCTTACCGATGCTTTTGATGTCAAAAAAGGTTTTAGACAAGGCGATGCACTGTCATGCGACTTCTTCAACATCGTTCTGGAAAGAATTGTGCAAAACTCAACCGTCAACACTGGAGGCACAATATTCCAAAGTCCTCTCTCGTGCATGTAAAATCACCATCTATAAGACACTCATCGTTCCGGTTCTCATTTATGGCGCTGAGGCCTGGACCCTGTCAAAGAAAGATGAGAGCGTCTTAGGATGCTTCGAGAGAAAAATTCTTCGGGTGATTTTTGGTCCCGTACGCATAGATGGAGAATGGAGGAGAAGATATGTATAACGACGAGCTGTACGGGCTGTACAGCGACACTGACCTAGTTAGCAGAATCAAAGTCCAACGGCTTAGATGGCTAGGTCATGTAGAGCGGATGGACATCAACGCTCCAGCCCGGAAGGTCTTCGAATCCAATCCCGAGGGACGGCGCAGTAGAGGAAGACCGCGACTCAGGTGGCGCACCCAGGTGGGAGAGGACCTCAACCAACTTGGCGTCCGAAACTGGAGACAGCTAGCTAGGGACCGAGCTGGCTGGAGACGCTTGTTGGTTGAGGGCCAGGTTCGCCCCGGACTGTAGCGCCACCTTAAGTAAGTAAGTAAGTAAGTAAGTTTAAATAAAGGTGACAATTTTGGTTAACTCTAAATATCTTACGAACCAAATACCAAACGGTTTTTTTATAAATCAAAAAAACTGGAAAAAAATAATTTGGCAACTCGAAAAATTTTACGAATCCAAAATAACAATAACAATAAAGAAATTAATTCCAAATTAATTTTGTGCAACGAAAAATAAAGTTTTTAATATCTGGTAAAATTTTTAGAAAAATCGAATCGACAGTTTTTTTTTATAAAAAAATAAAAACTTAAAAAAAACACTACTCAAAGTTGGTAAAAATTGATTTTCAACTCAAATACCTTTTCAAAAATTGTAGACATTAGCTTCAAATTAACAAAAATAGATTTTGAAATCAAACTATTTCATTATATGCAAAATATTGTTGGTAATTTTTTAAGAATAAATCAACTGGCAACTTTTTTAACAAATCCCGAAAACCTTAAAGCACTTTAAACTTTAAAGCAAGACAAATAGATAGACGAGATGCGAAGTTATCAGTGTGGTTTGCATCCCAGCCTCTTTTTTCATTGGCTTTTGCTTGCAACCACTTCAATGCCCTGCA
This sequence comes from Eupeodes corollae, assembly GCF_945859685.1. NCBI lineage: Eukaryota > Metazoa > Arthropoda > Insecta > Diptera > Syrphidae > Eupeodes > Eupeodes corollae. Next base: position 103,977,931 of record NC_079147.1, read on the forward strand.
CCTGGATACGAAGTACTCAACCTGAGACTTTAAATCCTCATTGCTTTTTTAAGGTTTCGAAAATAAGTACGCCACAGAATCCTCAATCAACTTTTGGTGGTCATTTGTAAGTACAACTATTAAATGGAATGAGTAGCTCCCACTTCTAAGAATTTACATCAATTTTTAAACTATGTTTATTAATCAAGAACGACCGTATCTTGTCTATTACACACTAGTATTGCAACACTTTGTTGTTGGGTTAGAAATGTAAGAACTTAAGACAAAGTTCAATTTCAATGGCGCCCGGGCGGGGACTTCACTTGTCAATTTAATCGGAATTAGCCAACAGACAGTTCCACAATCTTTGTTATGAAAATAAAGAAGTTTTTTGTTGCTATTTCCGGCATCAAAATTTCTACATAAATTCCAATTAAAGTGACAAAAGTTAAAGCAACCAATACAAACCAGAAAATAAATAAGAAAATAAAATAAGAAACAAAAATTCGGCCATAATGAAATGTCAACAAGAAGATTTACATGATTTCTCTAAGTAAGTATATATACAAAGCTAGTAGATAGGTAGGTAAATGTTTACATTTCTTTCTCACTGAAAACATAATCTACTCCTTCTCCTCAAGATAACACTTGACAGAACGAAGATATGAAAAATAAAAGAAAAGCGATTATCTAAAATTGAAGAGCTTTTTTGACATTCAGAAAGAAAAAGAAATTCTACAGCAAAATCTTCGTTCGTTTTTTTTTTTTTGTATTGCCATTTAGCACTTCAAAAGCGTTTAGCTACCTACTTTTTTTCAATTTCCTAAACCAAAACGATATCCTTATTAAGCTTAGGTATGATACAAAACACAAATCTACCTCGCTTCCCCCTTTCCCTTCTCATTTTCCTACACAATCGCATCCCAAAAAATAAAAAGCCACTCAATCCAATTCCCTAACGACACTATGGGAGGTGTCAAGCTTATAGTATATTCCCTAAACGTTCACAAGTAACTTCTTCTACTTACCCAAGATACGATTGTCCTTCAAATCCTTCTTAAAAGATATTACTGTTATCTTTTTCTCTTCTCTCCTAATACCACTACCACCACTTCCTATAAACGTTCTCTACCACCTCTCACCACACAACTTATGGCGGGCGTCGTCGTCCTCGTTCGTCGTTGGGAGCATATATACACTTTCTAAGGAGACATAAATATATTAATGTCAAATGAGAAAGATGCCGCAGAAGACGACGGAAACGACAGGCGACAGGGCAACCCTGACAAAAAAAATCGAAAGAAGACAACCCCTTTTTGGAAGTTGTCTTTTAGGGAAGAAAAAAAATAATCGTCACTAGCTTCGCTTACGTGAGGTAAATCCTTAAAAAAATCTGTGTCGTCCCTGAAAAAATGCTGCCCATCTAACTCAATGCGAGTAGCTATATGGCAATGAAAATAAATTGTAATCGTTTTCCGTTTATAGCACCTCATTTGCGTTCATACAAGCCCACATGTATCGACACCTACCCTATATAAGTCGCACTTACCTACGCGCATTACCTTACCATGCCACGCCACGAGTCCTTGTTTTGTCGCTTGCTCTAAAAATATAAGCTGATTGCTTCGATCATTTTGGAAGAATTTATTTTATTGCTTTCTATTCCTTGCGATATTGGTTTGGTTAGGACAAAAGCATCAGGAATAAATCGAAGGGAAGAAAATAAGAATAATTCCTTCTTTTTGTTTTCTTCCAAATTTTGGGTATCATGTTGGTGGAACGAACCCATATGGTGAATTGTTTCCCTATCGACACAAAATAACCCAAAACGTGAACCCTCAGGAGGAACAAGGCTAAAAGTGTCATCCCCTCCCCACCAACAAAAACAAATGTTATCCTTTTCTTAAGTTCGATGCCGTGTTGTTCTATTATCATCACTCCTTGAAATTGTTGTAGGCTGGATGGCTTGAGAAAAAATCAGGTAAAAGTAATGGTAATGGTTTGTTCGGCAAACTAGAAATTCTATGTTTTTCATAAAAAACCCAACCAATTTTGACAACTTTATTTTTTTGGTAAACATTTTCTTGCATCGCCCTCCATCCAGGCAATACGATGGGATGGGCCGGGCAAAAAGAGAATGAAAAACTGCGATATTTACTATGGAGACTGCTACCACGAAAACCAACAGCGCTTATTTGGATGCGGCTTTGTCATTGGAAAGAAGTATTGAGCTATAGGTGCATCAACGAGCGTCTCATGACCATACGCATTAAGTCTTAATTCGGCAACATTAGCCTGATATGCGCGTACGCCCAAAAAGAAGAGAAAGATGACAACACCAAAGATATGTTCTTCGAGCTCTTAGACACAAATGAGCAGTGTTCCAGCTACGATATTAAAACTGTCCTGGGCGATTTTATTGCCAAGCTGGAAAGGGAAGGCATCTTTGGTGGAATAATCGGGAAGAACAGCCTGCACGACAACACTTCCGACAACCGATTCAGGATCATAGATTTATTTTGCTACGGGGCGAAACGTCATGGTAGCCAGTTCGCGTTTTCCACACCTCAACATCTACAAAGGAACTTAGAGTTCATCTGATCAACCTACTGTCAACCAGATTGATCATATTGCGATCGACGACGCCAGACACGCTTCCAGCACCATGGATGTCCGAACTTTCCGAGGAGCTAATATCGACTCGGACCTAACCTCGTTGTAGCAAAGCTAGCACTTCGGGTTTCCAAACCCAAGGCAAAACGGCTCAATTGCAAGAGATCGCCAAATCCTTTTCCGACCGAGTTACAAGTACCCTCTCTTGAAGTTCTATGCCGCCAACACAATGTATCGAAAATCAGTGGCCACATTGCCAAGATGCAATTAGAGAAGCCGCCTCTGAGGTGCAAGGGTTTCATAAGGAATGTCGGCAGGCAAATGCAGCTTAACAACAGACACGCAAAGCGGCGCTGCATAAAAGGACGAGAGCTGCTCGTGAGCTCTATGAGCAGAAGAGGCGAGAGAAACACCGACTTTTCCAAAGGAAAAAGAGAGAGTATGAGAAGCGTGCTCTTGGAAAAAACCCAGGAGCTTCAAATCGATACCCACCATCTCTTTATCGATTTTAAAGCCGCGTATGACAGCATCCATAGGGAAGAGCTCTACCGAGCAATGTCTAGTTTTGGCATCCCTGTCAAACTTATCCGTTTGTGCAGAATGACGATGGAGAATGCACGCTGCTCTATCAAGGTCGGAAAAGATCTTACCGATGCATTTGATGTCAAAAAAGGTTTTAGACAAGGCGATGCACTGTCATGCGACTTCTTCAACATCGTTCTGGAAAGAATTGTGCAAAACTCAACCGTCAACACTAGAGGCACAATCTTCCAAAGATCCATCCAATTACTCGGATACGCAGATGATATTGACATTAATGAAAGATCAAAGCGTGATGTCAGTGGAGCGTTTTTGAGCATTGCGACGGAAGCGAAGAAGATGGGTTTAGTGGTCAATGAGGGCAAGTATATGCTGTCATCAAAAAAGGACATTGAACAACGACGTCTTGGACAAAACGTCACCATGGACAGCTATAACTTTGAGGTAGTTAAGGACTTTGTCTATCAAGGCACCGCTATAAACACAGACAACGACACCAGCGATGAAATCAAACGAAGAATAACTCTTGCAAATCGGTGCTTCTTTGGACTTAGAAGGCAATTGAGAAGTTAAGTCCTCTCTCGAGCATGTAAAATCACCATCTATAAGACACTCATCATCCCGGTTCTCATTTATGGCGCTGAGGCCTGGACCCTGTCAAAGAAAGATGAGAGCGTCTTATTCTGCTTCGAGAGAAAAATTCTCCGGGTGATTTTTGGTCCCGTACGGGCTGTACAGCGACACTGACCTAGTTAGCAGAATTAAAGTCCAATAGCTTAGATGAATAGGTTATCTATAGCGGATGGACATCAACGCTCCAGCCCGGAAAGTCTTCGAATCCAATCCCGAGGGACGGCGCAGTAGAGGAAGACCGCGACTCAGGTGGCGCACGCAGGTGGGAGAGGACCTCAACCAACTTGGCGTCCAAAACTGGAGACAGCTAGCTAGTAACCGGGCTGGCTGGAGACGCTTGTTGGTTGAGGCTCAGGTCCGCCCCGGACTGTAGCGCCACCTTAAGTAAGTAAGTATGAGAAGCATGCAGTCTAAGATGTTGAGAGGTTTAAAAGCAGAAATGAAGTTCGAAAGTCCTATGAACAGGCGAAACGAAATTCACAGGTACATAAACCTAGAACCGAAGGCTGCAAAGACGAAAGTGGAAACATCATAGTGGAACCGCAGTCAATGCAGAGGATATGGAACGACCACTTCTGCAGAAAGTATAACGGCGACGACGAAGTGAATTCCGCTGTCAGGCAGGATGATCCATTCAACATAGACGACGAAAGCCAACAATCCCGTCCTCCCGACTTAGACGAAGTAAAGTGTGCCATATCTAAGCTGAAGTTTTATAAAGCCGATAAAGAGGATGGCTTGAATGCCTGGCTCTTTAAAAAGCTGGATATAAGTTGGTTAGGAGCATGCACCAACTTATCTGTAAGATATGGTCGGAAGAAAGCATGCCCGATGAATGGAAATTCCGTATTGTTTGCCCGATCTTGAAAAAAGGAGACCCTCTAATTTGCACCAACTATAGAGGAATTAGTCTACTTAATAGCGCCCATAAAATCTTCTCTGCCGTAATATGTGAACGCCTAAAGCTCATCGTCAACAAAATGATAGGTCCTTATCAGTGTGGTTTTGGACCAGGAAAGTCCACAGTCGAACAAATATTCACTTTACGACAGATTCTTTAAAAAACACAAGAACACCCAATCGACACCACCATTTTTTTATCGATTTCAAGGCCGCATATGACAGCATCTACAGAGATGAAGTGTATAGAGAATTCTTGCCAAACTAGTCCGTTTTTGCAGGATGACCATGGAGAATTCACGCTGCTCCATAAAGGTTGGAAACAACTTAACAGAACATTTCAATGTCAAAAAAGGTTTAAGACAAGGTGCTTGAAAGAATAGTGCAGAGCTCATACGTCAACACTAGTGGCACTATCTTTCAAAAGTCGGTCCAATTTCTAACATATGCTGATGACATTGATATAATCGGAAGAACTCAGCGTGATGTCAATGGGGCTTTTGTGAGTATTGAGGCAGAGGCGGCAAAAATGGGTTTAACGGTTAATGAGGGCAAAACGTAAAAAAAAAGTACATGCTGTCGTCAACAAAGGACATACAACACCGAAAACGTCACCATCTACAGACGTAACTTTGAGGTAGTTAAGGACTTCGTCTACCTAGGCCTCGCTGTAAACGCAGAAAACAACACCAGCGCTGAAATCAAACGCAGAATAACTCTTGCTAACCGCTGTTTCCTTGGGCTAAGGAAGCAATTGAGTGTTAAAGTTTTCTCTCGCGGGACCAAGGTGTCGCTATATAAGGCCCTTATCATCCCAGTCCTGCTATATGGTGCAGAAGCACGGTCTATGACAAAATCGGATGAAAGCACCTTGGGTCGGTTCGAGAGAAAAGTTTCTTCGTGTGATCTACGGTCCCGTATGCATCAAAGGGGAGTGGAGGAGATGATGGAACGACGAGCTGTACGGGCTGTACAGCAACGTAGACTTAGCCAGAAGGATAAAAGTCCAACGACTAAGATGGCTGGGTCACGTAGAGCGCATATAAGCCAATTCTTCGGCTCGGAAAGTCTTCGGATCCACAACCACACAAGTGGAAAGTGACCTCACCCAACTTGGAGCGTGAAACTGGAGACAACTAGTTAGGGTTTGTTGGGTGAGGCCCTAGTTCACACAGGACCGTAGCTCCATCTTAAGTTGGTAAGTAAGATGTAAATATAATTTATATAATAAATCAACAATCTCAATTTCTAAATAAATGTTGCCCTTGCATATTCCGTTTAAGATTTCTTCAAATACTCACCTTTCAAGCAAACCATTAAAAATTTCACCCGGGCGCCACTTAAAACGTTAGCAAACCAAACCACCTAAAATTGTTCATATATTTATGAATTTTATCCTTTTATGGCACCTTAACTTTATTATAACAATTCTTTCCCTTTATTTCCAGTCACCTCACCGAACGCAGCAAATCGAATACCAAACCCCTTATCGCTTGGATTCATATTTATTTTCTACATGACAAGGATGGCAATTAATTGCATAAGCAGATAGTTTGCTTAAATAAAACAAAATAATATTTATGCAATTATAAATATAGATACGGTTTTAAAATAAATTATCATTACTACCTAGAAAATAGAATTTACAACCAAGAAAAATAAAAAAAAAAACGATTAAAAATAAATATTTTAATTTTCTTAGAATAAATTAAAACTACAAAGCAAGCAAATTGTGAAAGAAAAAATACCTACACAAACAAGTAAAAAGTGTCAATACATACATATATAGTTAAATATTTTTAACTTAAGAACATTTCTTACTGTTGAAAAAAAAATTAACAAAAATAAATCAAAAATCAAAAAAAAAATATTAAATTTAGCATAAAACAATATAAATATTTATATTTGTTATGTTTTATAGAAGTTTTTTTTAAATATTAATAAATAAAAAATAATTCTTATAAGAATTTATTTAAATTATGTAAGAATGTATGTAAGTACTGTGTATCTGTATTTTATTTATTTATTTAGTTTAAACATACTTAAGCACACAAAATTGCTCCCAAAATGATATAACATTGCTGCTTTATAACACTCAAATAAATCATTATTAATTATTATATAAACAACTTAATAAAAATATTTAAATCGCATGTATGGCATCAATTATAAACAATTGCAGCAACTAAGATGAAAATCCGTCCGACTAAATAAATCGGAATTAATAAAGAAGAATTTTAATTTATCATTCCAACATTAAATTATTATGTATCGAAATTTAATAAAAAAACAAAAAGAATAAAACATGAAAAATTAATTTAATTTATTGACTAAATTACATCTCACCGTCGGTCGTTTCTTTCTTTTTAATTTAATTAATGCTCACAATCAAAAATCACGTGTATATATAATTATAAATAAATTAGAAGAGAAAAAACTGTTTTTAGAAAAATAAAAAAAATAACTAAATAATATATAATTGTATAAGCAAAATTTAAATCAATTAAGAAAACAAAACTAAAAATTTGTAAATAAAACACAACACAAAAACTCACATAAATCAACACGTATAAAATTTTCAAAAACAAAACAAAAATACAACAGAAAAACACTAAAAATACGCAGCTTTGTTACAACAATTTAAACAACAACAAAAAAAGTGTAAAAAAATAAATATTTATGCAAATTATGTACGATTTAAAATAAATGCAAACTTTAAATATAAATTTAAAAAAAAAAAACAAACTTACATTTAAAAATTAAAAAAATGGTTTACTGGAAATATGAAAAAAATCAAAAAAACGAAAAAATATTCACTGCGTGTTCAAGAATATATATTTCAAAAAATTTAATACCAAAATAAAATACATATATTTTTGTTTCCTGAATGTAAAAGAAAAACATAAAATTAATGAAAATAATTACGTATTTGTAAGGCCTCAATTTAAACGGTGTAAATACATTTTAAATAATAAAATACACATTTCAGTTTTAAAAAACAAAATGCAAATTGTTTTTAAATTTAATTTGAGATATTCGGAAATTGGAACGAATTATTGGTTATTTGCAAAGGAATTAAGTTGACTTAAGTCAAAAGTTATTGTAGTGGGTCCGATTTGTCGAATTGAACATTTTGATGTGGAACTCTTGATCGTCAACCAAATGGATTTGACGTGGCTGCTCGCTAGCGGAATCGTTGACTTCACCATTAAGCAGCTGGCTGCAATGATCCCTCCAGATTTTTAGCATTGACTGCGTCTCGATTACGGTATTCACGTCCTTATCTTTGCAGACTCCAGGGTGGCTAGTGAATCCCGTTGTTTTCTTTTTGACTCTTCTATAAAAGCTCCGCACCCGCTTTCTGTTAAAACAGCCCTGGATCTTCAAGCGGTTCTCATCCCTTCTCTTATCCACGTAGAGCTGGCGCGGCGGGAAGATCGCGTCCTACTTTGCTGCCATAATCTGTATGCCTCCGTTTTGGCTTTGTTTGCCTGAGCACATTCAGAGGGGTATTTGCCTTAAAAACCGCTCAAAAATATTTTTTTGTTTTAATGAAGTGATATTTGGCTGAAACAACTGTACAATTGATTTAAAGCTTATTTCTATAGAATTAAGGTATAAATAAAGTATTTTGGATATATTTGGTTCATAATTTATTAATTTTTTCAATAAGGATGAAATAAATAGATGGAACTTAAAGTTATTCAGTGAACTCATCGCAGGATTCTTCGTCATCAATGCATTAATCAGCTGTTTCTTCATCTTCACTATCATTAGATATTGTAGTATCATTAAAATTGTTTAATGTTGATGAATCAGGAATCCGGTAAATAAGCATTTCAAGGGCTTCTTTGGAAAATTGCTTAGATTTTTTAACAGGCAAAGATCTTAAACTGATTATTAGAGGATCTAAACTTAAAAGTAACCTACAGATAGTATGAAAAATAGAATTATGTATATATTATTTCCCACTTCTAATAAAGTTTTAAAAACCTGTTAAGTACCTGTAAGTTGCACTCCGTTCTTGAAAACTTCCTTGCAAAATTTAACCGGTACAACCTGAAATGCTTGTTCCGTGCTTCTGCTGCTTCTTCGGATAGCTGCCCAATAGGTAAAAGAGCATTTTGAATAACTTCCGGTCCATGTGTAAGAATCTTGTGAATCGTTGGAGTCATGGGATGCCACGGATAAAGCTCAACATACAACTTTGCCGTATCAAAAGCAAATGCTTCAAATTTTGAAGCATCTATTTCAAATCCACTAGAAAGAACTTCCAATATGTTTTTATATCTCTTTGCCCTCCCAGGAGAGTCGATGACTTCTTTAAGTATTTTTGAAGCTTGCGATTTTCCGGTTTCACGTAACTTAATTTCGGTAGCAAACGCAAGTTTCTCCATTTCATTATCGTCACGTAGACTTTGCGTTCTTCTTCTCTTGCTCTGTACGCTAAGCTCTGTAAAAGGTTAAGACGGCCGGCCACGTCCAAGCGAAATTGGTACCTCAAAAACTCCCTGAAGCCAAACTTCATTTTTTTTTTTTAATCTATCATTTGTCCGTTGTGAACGTAACCATCTTGACTTAAATTCATACCTTAATACAATTTAAGAAATTTAAAGTTGAAATTGCATACCTATACAAATAAAGTTCAATTAAATTAAATACCTTAACGTCCAATTTTAAGTCTAAAATCTTTAAGTTTTTCCTCCGTGCAAGACGCTTTATTGAGTAAATAGCTCTGAAGATGATCTAATTTTGCATCAAAATCATTCTCACTACACTCATTAATAACATCATACAACTGCCAGACGATCCTTCAAGGAAAAGAATTAATTTTGTAATAAGTAGCTTTTTTTATTTTTATTAGACTAGACACTTATCAGGGACGATACAATCTCGAGGGGCAGATATGGGCAGCATTTTTTGTTTGTTTTTGCTTCTTGACACCTTTCTCTAAAAGCTGATACCAAAAACGTTATCGAATAACACCGAATAATATAACAAAAGGTCCACAAAAAAAAATGAAAAAACTGCCCTTTTGCATAGATTTTAAAATAAATTAATTTTCTTTTAAATAAAAGCTTAAATATTCATCAAAACAGCTTCATAATAAAGAACATACCTTCAGATGAACCCTCCATAACAAAAAACTTTATTATCAATATCAAAACCAATATAAACTTAATTAATTAGCGAAGGCAGTTTTCACACAAATTAACTGATGCACAGTGCAAGATTACGATCGATGACTTTCAACTGATGTTGTGGCGAAGAGTGTGCATTAAAATAAAAAAAAAAACTGTACACTATTCCATGGGTATTTAACTACAGCTAGGAAAAAAATTACTTCTCAACTCTACATTTTGAAAAATTGATTTTTGTGCGGTTTTTTGAGACAAATACCTCTATGTGGCAGGAGTTCCTTGATGGCGGCTGTGATAAACCTTGAACCTCTTTTGCAGCATTCCTGATGGATTATTTGCAAAGCTGTCACAGGGTCTCTGGGCACATCTCATCCGTTGTAGGGTTTCTCGCAAGCTTTAGGGATACTCGGTCGGCAAAGGCATTGGCGGTATCCTCCTGCTGCACTCTTCCAACGTTGAATCTTCTTCTTGAGGTTGTTGTTCGTCTAAGAGCTTTCATGGATATTCTTACGCGCAGTTTAGCACCAACTAGGTAGTGGTCGGAATGTATGTTGGCTGATCTGTACGTACGAACGCCAAGTATGCTAGAGGAGTGTCTTCCGTCAATAGCGTGGATATCTGGGCCCGGAAATCTGGATTTACTCAACACCATGTTTTTCTCGGCTAAGAAGTCGATAAGGCTGAGCCCGTTTCTAGATGTGATGTCGTGTAGGCTACGTCTTCCGATTTATCACCAATTTTGGCGTTAAAATCTCAAATGGGAATTTTAACATCGTTTTTGGGACATTGCTTATATGTTTTGTTGAGGAGCTCATAGAATTCTTCTTTGGTATTGTTATCATTTTCTTCCATCGCGCTGATAAGGCTCAGGTTGTGCAATTTGGCCTTAATGCGGATTGTCGTCAGTCTTTCGCTTACTTCCCGAAAGCTTTAAACTCTTTGCCTTAGTTTTCCTCTGACAGCAAAACCACATCCAAATAAGCGCTTCTTCCCATCGAGTAGACACTTCCCATAGTAGAAATCACAGCCTTCAGTCTTCATACTGCTTGGCCTATTCCATTCCATCTCCTAGAGGGCTGTCAAATCAGTTTTGGCGATATAATATAATAATATAAATATAAAACTTAAAGCTAACTTAAACTACCTATTCTACCCAAGAACTAATTAAAACTAGAAAACCACAGCAGGAAGTCTAACTATGTAACGTTTTTTTGTTTTTCACATTTTGTTTTCTTTTTTTTTATTCCATGTTATTTTTTTTTTGTGCCACCATGCCTATTCTACTTAAACTAAACCCTGAAACTATAAATAAAGTATGTAAGCCGGCCAAGGCTTAAAACCCCATCCCAACTACCCACTATCAAGTGCCGATTGAAGCCACCAAAACTGGTTCTCCTGCTTCACCCTATTAGTTCGGTCCCGTTCGGACACAGCCATACTGAACCGAAGGAGCTCTGCTCCACCTTGTGCCATGACGTCCCGATTATACAGGAGTCGCCTATCTGCGGTTCTGCGTCTGACGTGGTAGATTAACAGAACTGCCAATCTATCCTGTATCAGACCGCATCTATCTAAAAAGAGGAATGCCTTGGTTGAATGATGACGCTCAAGCGTGCACTTTCAAAATATTCGTCGTTCGGATAGAACGCCCCGAAAATCAAATTGTTTTATCACGAAATTGTCAATTCTGTTGATTCGAGCCCCGTTGAATAGGACCTCGTTAGAATAATAATGCACATAAGAAGATTCGGCTGTTCGATATAAGCCGGTACAGCGTCGTAAACACTGCCGCTCGAACACCCGAAACTTCTCCATCTGGGAAGGGGCAACGTTGAACCACACAGGACAACCATAAACGATCATTGGCCGTATAAGGGCCATGTAGCAAATTACCTTCACTCTAGAGTCAAGCCGACTGCTAAAAAACAGCCGTTTCGTCATAGCGAAGGCTCCTCTGGCCCTGGTCAGAGCAGCATTTATATGTCTGTCGAAATATAAATACTGATCTAACCAGATACCGAGGTACTTCACTACACTTTTGCTCGCTAATGGCTGCCCGTGAAGATCAACGATGACCATCTTGCGCCAATTCTTACACGTATCCCTCGTGGCCCTAGCCAACGGAGTCCGGAACAGAATTGTCTCCGGCTTCTTGACATTTATTTTCAGTTTCCAATCGTCACAATATCGCTGAATCTTGTTAAAATCACGCTGCAAGAGAATTCTAATAACCGCAACCTTTCGGGCCGTTCTGTACGCAATTAGATCGTCGGCGTACGCAATTGCCTTTGTAAGACTACCTATCAGATCGCTGGTGTAAATGATGAAGAGAATCGGCGAATTCACCGCTCCCTGTTGAAGACCATTTTTAATTGAGAATGTTGTGGTAGAAGTTACATTGCCACTTTTGACAACAAACTTTCTACCCTTAAGCATATCATATAGTATATACAACAATGGCTTGCTTATGCCAAGCCTGCTCAGTTTTAGGTAAAGACCCTCTAACCATACGGTGTCAAAGGCATTTTCCAAATCAACCAGAACTGCACCTGTGCATTGTTGTTTTGATTTATTCCATTGGATATCAGAAACGAGTTTAGACGCAGCATGAATTGTGTCATGACCCGCCTTGAACCCGAACTGATTATCCGGAATTATTTTGTTGTCCGCAGCCCACTTAGTCAGAGCCCTATTAATGATTTTTTCGAAAACTTTGCTGATGCTCGGAAGAAGACTTATCGGCCGAAGATTTGACGGGTTGGATTTGTCCTTTCCCTTTTTCGGGAGAGGATGAACCACAGCAGTCTTCCAATGCACTGGATAATATGCATTATTCAGTGCAGTATTGAAAAGTGTGGTGTAAATGTCAATTGCCTTCATCGGTAAACGTACTAGTACAACGTTGAATATACTATCGACACCTGCTGACTTTTTGTTTTTTATTGAATTGAAGATGAGCTGAAGCTCAACCTTCGTCACTAACAAGGGACTTGCTCCAGTTTGCTCGGTGATTATGGCATTTGCCAATTAATCATCATTGAACCGCATGAAACCGTGGTTCTCAGATCGCCATTGTGTAAGTCGGAACAGTGTCGTAAACCGAATACCCGAAACTTCTCCACCTGGTAAGGGGCAACGTTGAACGATCATCGGAGAGAGAATTGTCTCCGACTTCTGAACATTTATTTTCAGTTTCCAGTCGTCGCAATATTCTCAAACGCTGCAAGAGAATTTTAAACTTCTACCCTCAACCTTTCCAGCCATTCTGTACGCAATTAGTTCGTCGGCGGAAGCGATTGCCTTGGTTAGACTACCTATTAGATCGCTGGCTGGTGTAAATGCTGAAGAGAACCAGCGAGTTCACCGTTCCCTGTTAATGAACATTTTTAATTCTGAAAATTGTGGTAGACGATCGGCTGTCCCAAGGGCGGCAAATCCACACCCCACCTCTTGCCCGCTCCTGCTAGGACGTTGCAAGCGACCCCAAGAAGGGACACCCCATGCGGAGGGACAAAATCTGCGACATGTGGAATTGACTAGAAGGGTGAGGGCACACCCCGATTGGTATCAGTAGCGACTAATTCTGGAGGTGGAGTCACATCTGTGTCACACGAACATAGCTCTGGGCCGGCCAACAAGAAGTCCAAGAAGTAACAGGCCATTCGAAACCAACGCAATGCTGAGAGGATTCGAGTGGGCTAGTGGCTTTTTAGCAGTAATACCAAACCGACCTGCAGCGACTCAACGTCAAACCACTTGCCAGAAGGCTGGCCGAGTGCCAAGCTCGAGGTTGTTGCAAGGGAGCATAGTCCTTGCCGGCCAAGAGCACGTATAATGGTCCCGACTCTACACAACTGCCCAGATATGATCATGAAATTGATCAAATCAAGTAATCCAAACCTGCCTACGCACGACTGGAAAGTCACAAAGGTTGAGAAGGAGACAGTGGGTCACTATTGATCACCTCTCGTATTGATCAATAGGGAATCACTGGCTTCACTGGACCCGACCAAAGGCGTGATAAGGTATGGTTTCGTTGAAATCGTGATTCGTATCTACAAAAAAGTCGAAGATTCGCTTAGCACACCCCCCACAGAAGCCCCTTCAGCGGAAGGAAACGCTTCACTACCACCAATAATGGAAGTCGATGCAACACCAAAAGTGGAACCATCGACCACCACAGCCCCAAACAAGCCATCCGCCGTCGAGGTTAAACCTATAGTCAACAGCAACTCCGCCATGGATACTGAAGTACCATCTTAGGCATCACTCTGAGTAAGGAAGACCTACTTCAGTCCTCCTCAGACGATGAAAACGCTGACAAAACAGTGGTGGATCTCCGATTGCATGCAAACAAGGAAGACATCGTCTTGATACAGAATATTCTTAACTGGTTCGGACGCTAACGCCCATCACACGGTATGGGGTAGCTCTCATATGAATGAGAGAGGTGGGTCCTTATTTGATTACTTACTAAGCACTAACCTACTCATAAGTAATATTGGTAATGAACCCACTTTCGTAACCAAGAATAGGAAAGAGGTACTACATATTACACTTACTAGCATGTCTCAAAAGAGAATTCCTTCTCTGACCACAAATACATTCAGTTTGAGCTCAAAGATGTGGCAAATACATCTACGGGTTTTCGAAATCACCGGAATACAAACTGGGAGCGATATAGGGAGTTACTAGCACAACTGCTTGATCACAACCTTCTTAAAAGCTCCTCCAGTAAAGATGAACTAGACCTTTCTGTAAATCATCTCACCGAAGCCTTAAATGAATCAATGAGAACTTCATGCCCTGTATCCATTTTAAAGGGTAAAAAGAAACCTCATTGGTGGCGTAAAGAACTACAACCATTCAGAAAGAACTGTCGCAAACTCTTCAATAGATCTAAGTACTAAAAAGAATTAGGGAAGAGTAAGAGGTCCTCTTGGAGAATTTTTTGTGGTGAAATAGAAAATACTTTAGAAGCCTCAAGACTCAGGAAAATTCTCTCAAAAAGTCCAACAATACCGTATGCTTTAAAGACAGACTATCACAGATGAAGAATCTCTTAATCTGTTATTGGACACCCACTTTCCAAGTAGCTCTGACATACTCAACGAATTAACATAAGAGTCTCAAGCTTTTACAAGCTATTTAGTTGATCTAATAACGCGGGAAAAACTGCAATGGGCCATAGACAACTTTGGTCCATATAAATCTACAGCACCTGACGGAATCATTCCGGCCGAACTACAATCTTTGTTTTTGTGCTCAGACATTATTATTCCACCATTGGAAATCATTCTGACAAGCTGTTTAAGATATATTCCCAAAGCCTGGTGTTGCAATATCTGTATCTGGGAAACACCCCCAAGTTCTCTCGGAACTCCTACAAAATGCCTTAAATAGGCTAACAAAATGGGCTAAGCAATGTGGCTTGGACGTCAATCCACATAAAACAAAACTATTACTCTCTTCGAGAAGGCACAAAATTCCTCAGATTAGCCCACCCATGATTAAAGGAATACCATTTCATCATTTTAGACAAAAAAATAGATTGGAAAGCAAATGTTGATGAGAGATTAAAAAAGGCTGCAGTAGCGCTTTTTACTCGTAAAAAGGCCATAGGATCAAAATGGGACTTCCCCCTAAAACTTCCCACTGGCTATACACTTCGGTAATCAGACCGATACTCATTTATGTAGTTGTCGTATGGTGGACCACACTGGACAAGATGGTAAATCTAAATAAGCTCATCAAAGTTCAGCGGTCAGCAGGTATGTGCATCACAGGAGCGCTTCGCTCAACACCAACCGCAGCACTGGAAGTGCTTTTAAACCTAACACCACTTGACATCTTCTCCAAAAAGGTGGCTGCCAACTCATGTGTAAGGCTTAGAGCCACCTCTCAATGGACCAGTAACAATATTGGACATACTACTATTCTAGACAGTTTCAGATCTATCCCAGATCGCTTAGACTATACCACCCCAAAAATGGTATTCGGTAAAAGCTTCCATGTGTCCATCCCTTCAAGATCCTCCTGGGAAGAAGAGAGACCCCTGGAAGACGATGCGGTACACTTCTATGCAGACGGTTCAAAGACCGATCACGGAGTTGGAAGTGGTATCAGAGATTCAGTTGTTACGAATAGATAATTCGTAACAACTGAATCTCAGTCTATCATACAGATTTCCCAATCAATGTAGTGTATTCCAGGTAGAAGTAATGGCAATCAAAGAGGCACTATTCTGGCTCAAAGAAAACGTTATATATTGCAAGGATATACGAATCTTCTTGGACAGCCAAGCCGCTCTTAAATCACTCGCGTCTGTCTCCACAAACTCTCAAACAGTCTCTGAATGAGATGACGGAACAGTTTAATATTCACCTCATTTGGGTGCCGGGTCATAGAAACATTCCGGAAAATTGCAAAGCCGATGAGCTCTCCAAAAACGGAACACTTCTCCCTAGACAAAAACATAACATAGGAACACCACTTGCTACATGTAAATATAATCTCAAACAATATGCTCTAGAATCAACAAATGCTAGATGGTCACCGAGTACCACCTGCCTAGCAACCAAGCAAATATGGCCAAGCATAGACTTAAAACGGTCAAAAGGCTTGATATCCCTGAGCAGACAAAGTATAAGCTCTATAACTGGAGTAATAACAGGAAACTGCCTCATATGAAGACATGCTCTGTGGCTAGGGGTCTACACAAATGACTTCTCTAGAAGCTGTATGGACGAGGAGGAAGAGGAAACAGTCCAACACCTTCTATGTACATGTCCAGCACTCTCCATTAGAAGGAATAACTTTCTCGGTAATCCCTTCTTCGATAATACCAGTGAACTGGCGACGATTGACACAAAACGTCTCTGTAACTTTAATAAAAGTACGAAATGGTTTGTTTAAGTTCATTACCCTCCCATGAGTAACCTCATTAGTGGTATCACAATGGACCCTTGAGGTCTAGGTGAGTCAATGACATCTGGACAGCCACTCCAACCTAACCTAACCTAAGGTTACGGTCTGCCAAGGTCCCACTCTGAATGCAAAAAATAACACTCGCTGAGATCAAAGGAAGTAGTAAAGCCCTCTCTCGCTACATAAGACCCTCAACATCCGAGTCCTGATATTTAGTGCAGAAGCATTGACTATGAAAATAGCGGATGAAAGCAGCTTGCCCCGTTTCGACTGTAAAGTTCTTCGTGTGATCTACGGTTCCATATCCATAGAAGTTGAGTGGAGAAAAAAATGGAACGACGAATTGTACGGGCTGTACAGCGACGTAGACTTCGCAAGTCCAACTGCTGAGATCGCTGGGTCACGTAGAGCGCATGGAAACCAATGCTCCGGCCCGGAAAGTCTTCTTATCAACGTCCACCGAACAGCGCAGTAGAAGCGGACCGCGGATCAGAAAGTGCGCACTAGTGAAAAGTGACCTCACCCAAGTTGGAGTAAGCAACTGAAGATATTTAGTACCACTTAAGTAAGATATATATTTTTTCACATAGATTGAAAAAGAGATTGGATTTGTGAGGGTTCTGTACTCTCTCTTCTATTGGTTATTTAGAAGATTTCTGAATGTGAAAAAATGATGAATTCTCGTTACTTAACATTGAATTTTCCTAAACAATCATTCATAGACTTCGAATGTTCCGATTAACATTTCGGAATTCTGACATAACTGGGAAATGTTAAATATTTTTGTATTCCACGTCAAAAGCAGTTTTCAGATTTTAATAAAGTTTTTTCTTAATTATTTCAGTATTCAGAGTTGCGAAATCACGGGGCAAGAAAAAGCAATGTTGCAGTAGATTTTGAACGTTAAAACAAATCCCATATGATTCACTGTTGGTTTTCGTAAAGCTATTTTTCACATACCTTTATGGAATGTCAAAAACTATTTATTTTATTATCTTCGCGAAAGGGCAAAATAAGGGTATTGATCTTGAAGGTGTTCATTTGTAAAATTGATGATAATAGACCCTACCATAAATTATAACCTCAATCTGTAATATTTTGACCTTTCCCAAAAATTAGGCTTTCACTTGAAAATTAAATTATGAAACCATATCCGTATAAAAGACAAAACAAAGACTTCAAATACCAAAAACCATCATCCTATTCCACTTCTTATTTGTAATTAAAATCATGAACATCTTCTTTCTCGTCGGTAGTAGTTGCAACCACAAAGCAATACAAATCTGAATAAAGCAAAGTTAAACTGCTCAAGGCAGACCATTACAATTTTTTCGGACAAAAGTTCCTTTCTTCAATGCTGTCAAAGACTAACGTCGTCTTCATCGTCCTCGCCGTAACCGCTCTTCGGTTGGGCGGCTTTTTCTAACAAAATATAACAACAAAAAACTCAGCTTTAAGAGTTAAAACAATTATTTTCTCTCATAATAAAACAAAAATGCAAAATCTTTTATTTACACCTTTTTGCCTGCTACATTATCCTTGGAATTTCCTTTAAGCAGCAAGGAATAAAAATAAAATTATGAAGAAGATGAAAAAATAATATAAACTCTTTATTACACGAGACTAAGCAAAAATAAAAACGAGAAGGAAAAAATTGCAGCAGCAGCCTCATTAACAGACAATTCAAACCTTTTTTTCAAACTTAACGAAAGCTCAACTGTACTTCCGCTCAACGGTCACGAAGACAAATTTATTTTACTGCCAAAGAATGAAAGGATATGAAAATAAAAACTTGAAAAGATGGCGTGATGAACACAAACAATCAACACAAAATGAAAAATGGGGTAGCTAGGTACTCTTTTTGTTTGTATTTTCTTCACCTCTGTTGCACCGACCTTATAATATATTCACAAAATCAACACGAGCGTCAAAAAAGCACTATTTTTTGAATGAAATGTGCTCAATTATTTTTACAATGACATCTCTACCTGAGGCTGGTTACTGGGTAGGGTTAGGGAAAGGAATGGCCAGGACGAGATTGAAGGTAGAATTTATTCTAAAATGACTTCTTAATGAACGTCATATACACAAGTAACAGTCCTTAGACCCAAACTTTTACAATGTGGTATGGAATGCACTTGTGTTTAATATACCTACCTGTACTGTAGTTTCCTTTTGCAGGATCAGGATGGTTATTTTGAGAGAAAAATGCTTAGATGTGGCATAGAAACCCAATTGCATAAACATTCGGACTTTGAATTAAGAACAAAATAGTTTGGGAAAAAAGAAGAACCTCAAGGAATTCTTTAGACGTATCGACCTGTTGGTTAGGGACCGACCGATTGACCAAAAAGTGCCAATATTTGTAATATTTGAAAGTAAATTAAGTGATTTGAAACAAATTCAAAAACGGACTTATTACGGATTCATTAAAAAAAAACTACCGACCCTTAAATAATTAAAGCTTATAAAAGAATTGAAGCAAGTTTTAAATCTGCATAATTTTAAGTGGTTGCTTACTTTAATTTCGGAATATGTACACATGTCAAAAATGCTTCAAACCGATGTTAGATTTTGACCAATTCTGAATTTAAATCGTTTCTATTTGAAAAAAGTATACACGCCCCAATTTGTGGTTTTTAGAATCCTTTTGGATGATGTATTGAAAACACCATAACACCAAAATCCGATTTTAATTCTTGCCCAAAAATATTGAATATTGGGATATTAGGAGTATTCCCTCTTGTTTTTAAAATTGTACTCAATTGCTGCTTCCTTTTTTTTTAAGGTGGAGCTGAAGTCGTGTGCAAACTAGGGCTCCGCTTTATAGCGATTATGTTAGAGCCATTTTGTCGCATTGAGAAAAAAGATTATGTCTCTAATCTTTGTCTCAGATAGCTCATCAAGTTCGTAAAGGAATGCTTTTCCAAAGCATTTCATTCTAGTATTTGCCAAAACAGGACATTTTCTTTTTGGTCAGCTACGGCAAAAGGTGTTGTAAGAGATACCCAACTTCTCCGCATGAACTCCTATAGGCCAATGCCCGGTACAAACCGCAACAATGCTGGATATGTCTTGCCTTGTCCTGCACAGAAGATCGTTTGTACGGGTTTTATTATAGATGGGCCATATCTTCCTAGATATAATGCAGTTGGGTAAATTGCTCCACCTTCGATTTGATTCAGTTTGGTAGATAGACAAGATTTTACCCTTCATAGCACCAAGAGGAGTGTTAACCATTTCCGCAAGTGAGCTATGAAGGGCCGATCCTTGCCTGGCTAGCTCGTCAGCCCGTTCATTTCCCACGACACCACTATGGCCTGGAACCCAGATCAGGGTGACACCGAGGTTAATATTCAGGCTCGCAAGCTCATCGCGACATTGCTGGATCAATTAAGATGAGGATGTGGCCGAGTTAATGGCTTTGACAGCTGCCTGACTGTCTGTAAAGATAGCCGCATTTCAGTTTTGGTTTGGGCTTTGTTTAAGTATCGTACATGCCTCTCTTATTGCCAGTAGTTCAGCCTGAAAAACGTTAGCAAAGTCAGGAAGCCTTAAGAATTTGGTTACATTTAAGGAGTCAGAAAAGATCCCAGAACCAACTCCGCACTCCATCTTTGAGCCGTCAGTAAAGATGGTTGTGTAGAAACCTATCGACACGATGTCATCCTCTCAATCTTCTCTGGATGGAAAAATAACCTTAAAACCCTTACTAAGGCTCTAAGTAGGAGTGCATTAGTCATTGCCTACCGAGATAATATCTGAGGGAATCAATTTCGTTGTGTTGCTGTGACCAAAAGGTTTTGACAACCAGCTGTATGATTCCTTCAGCTTGATAGCGCTGCAGGAAACTATGTATTTAATAAAAAGGTCGAATGGTAGACAACGTTTAAGGCGTCCGTTGGGCAAGTACGCATGGCCCCTGTGGTGTCCACGCAAGCTGTTCTCTGAAACCTTCTTTAGCTTATCAATATTATTGGCTTTGCTTAGAGCAGGCCACCACACAATCGACCCATATGTTAAGATTGGACGTACTACGGCTGTGTAGAAGGGTTTTACGACTATATTTAACTGGGCAAGAGACTCTAAAAGCTTTACTTATAGAAGTTTCAAAGGTTTTCACCTTTGATTCAAGGTCTCCTATCGATTCAGTGAGATTTGGTAAATTGCTTAGTTTGGAATTAGCAATTTGACTGAATTTCGTCCAGTCAGTTCTTTTGGGATTTCTGTAAGCCGGAGGGTTTTTCGACTCAAAATTAATTTCAAAAAGAATCCACTTGTGATCCGAAAACTAATTCAAAGGGGAAACTCTCCAATTCTTCACTAATAAATTACGGTTGTTTATTAAAGTAACATCAAGCACATCCTCCCATCCATCATAATTTTCCGAGCTCGGAAAGACGAAAGTGGGAGTATTGCCTCTGTTACAAATGGTCATATTATTTTCAATAATAAAATCAAAAAGTGACTAACCTCGTTCATTGATCTCAGAACTTGCCCAAAGGGTATGCCGAGCAATTGCGTCGCCTCCGATCCTTTTTTGCCTTTTAGATTCCAGCTTCGGTTATGATTTTGCACACCTCCTCCGGAGGTGATGGTGCATTATGGGCAAAGTAAAAACAGGCCTACAGCAAAATCTGTGTATTCTTATCTTCAAATCTCACAACTGTCAGATCGGGAGTGCTAAAATTTAGACGCAAAAAACCTTTTAAATGTTTCTTAGCTAAAATACAAGTTCTGGGATTACCTTGGTTTTGATCTGCGGTTTTATAAAAGAGGTCGTATTGGTTGTCTTGGAGGCCTCGCATTTTGAAGCCGTTTATCCAAGGTTCTTAACCTTTCCCTCGAACTCCTTGTTTTCCAGCTTTCTTATAGTTTTTTCTATTTGGTGTAATTTTTTTGAAAAATAAGATTTAAATGTTAAATTTTTCAAACAAACTCAATCAAATCAACGATCCGATCCATGTTTGGACATAAAAGAATCTGCTGTTTAGGAAAATGAATTTCCTTCCGGAAAATAGAAAAAAATAATTTTTAGATAAAAAAATGTGCAACTAAACTTGTTTTCTCAAAAAATCAAAAGGAAACACCGTAAAAAATCGATTCAAAATTTTGTCCCCATCGATATTAATGATAGCTATAACTGGCGCCTAAATGTCACTTTCCAATCAGGAAATGTTTGATTCTAATCAGGAAATTTGTGTCCAATGACACAACATTTTCAATAAAAGCTATAACCAACCTGTACAAAAAATTCCAATGATTGATCTCAATGATGAAAACCGATGATAGTTCTTGAAATGTTCTGGTACCTTTTAAAATTAAAGACGCATCTTAATTCAATAATTCATTTAATAAATAGTTAAGTTAAAATATAAAAGTATGAGCCTTTCTTTAATGGCGGCTTACAATTGAATGACTGCAAGACATTACATGTCAATGTGAGCTGTCAAAGTTAACTTGACAGAATGGCTGCGTTCAAACATCACACTCCTCCCCTCTTAGATTGAACTTCCAAATTACGAAGCCTCTCGGAACGTTTAGGCTCAGGTAAGGCTTGCTCCGGTTCTTTATGAGTCTCTGGACTCCTATGTCGAAGTTGGTCTGAATGTCTGCGAACCGTCTTTCCATCTTCAGTTCTTACTATATATGATACTTGACCCGTTTGCTTGCTTATTTTGGCCGGAATCCAAATAGGCCCTTTTGAATAGTTTCTTATCCAAACAGGTTCATCGGTTTGTAATTGTAGATCATTACCTGTAACGTGATTTTTTTTGGATGAACGAAGCGGTTGACTATCAGGGTGGATTTTATCAAAGTATGTCATCGGTCGACGCTTCAACAAGATTTCTGCCGGAGATTTGCCAGTAAGTGTAGATGGTGTAGTATGACTAAGTAGCAGGAACCTTGCCAGGCGAAGCTTAACACATCCGTTGTTATTAACGATTGAGATAATCCTTAGTAGTACGAACTATCCTTTCTGCCTGTCCATTGGTCGATGGGTGAAAAGGAGCAGAAAGGATGTGTGAAATAAGATTACTCTTACAAAACTGACTGAAAACCTCAGAGGTGAAGGCTGTTCCATTGTCAGATACAATTTAATCTGGTAATCCATGTGTCGCGAATATAGAACGAAGACTGTTGATTGCACAGCTTGTGCTTGTAGTAGAAGTCTACATGTAGGCGTGACCATGGCTTTGAAGTTTCTTGCCAAGGATGTATAGTTGACTTAGACTTCTCTGGTCGAGATTCTTGACAGGTGATGCACCTTTTTACCATCGCCTCAATGTCACCATCCATTTTCGGCCACCATATGTAGCTTCGGGCAAGACTTTTCATTCTAACCACTCGTGGATGGCCAGCATGGAAGATTTTCAGCAAATCTTTCCGAGCGGCTTCTGGAACAATAATTCGGTCACCAAATAGTAAACAATCTTTATTTACCGATATTTCATGGCGACGTTGATAAAAAGGTCGGAACTCCTCCTACAAAAGTACGTCAGGCCACCCTTTCAACGTCCAAGAAAACACCCTCTGTAGAGTTGTGTCTTTTGAGGTCATCTTCGCTATATCACTTGATTGGAGAATGTTTGCATCACAATCCTCCAGCATATTAATTTGAAACTCGTCTGCAAATGGTGAAGGGATGGGCAGTCGGCTAAGTGCATCCGCGTTGCAATTCTGATCACCTGGTCTGTGCACGATCTTGAAATTATACCCATTTAAGAACACGCTCCATCGAAGCATCCTCGGTGACAGTATAATTGGAGTTGGTTTCTCTGGATTAAATAAACCAAGCAGCGGCTTATGATCAGTCACTATTTGAAATTCCCTTCCGTAAAGAAAATTGTGAAATTTCTTAACACCTGCGATAATCGCCAAGGCCTCCTTGTCAATCTGCGCATAGTTTCTCTCCGTAAGTGTTAAAGTGCGAGAATAAAACGAAATTGGACGCTCCTGGTGGTAAGGTAAAATGTGTGACAGCACAACACCAAGTCCATAAGGGGGCGCATCACAAACTAGCGCCACTGGTAATTTCTCGTCGTAATAAATCAGTATACTTTCATTAGCGAGCAAGCTCTTCAGCTCTTGAAAGGCAGTTCGGTGCTTTGAATTCCATTGCCACTTGTTGTTTTTATCGAGGAGTAAAAGTTTATAAGGCCTAGGAACGCCTGCAGTTGCTTTTTGTCGGTTGGAGCTGGAGTATCCCTTCTTGCGATGACTTTTTTACCAGATGGTCGAATTCCTCTGCAGTCGACAATCTACCCCAGGAAGTTGACAGATGGTAAATCAAAGTGACATTTGTCTTTGCGCAACCCTAGACCAGCCTCCTTAAGACGTTGAAAAACTTCTCCAAGAGTCTCAACGAGATTTGAGGAATCCTTGCAAGCAACGATGATGTCATCATAGTAAACAATAACACCACTTATTCCTCGTAGAATGTTCTTTATTCGTTGTTGGAATATTCCGGGTCCCGCAGAAATACCATTGGAACCCTCTTTATTTTGAAAGCATTCTTATGTGTAGTAATTGTAAGTACTTTGGATGTTTCCTCATCAACAAACAACTGTTGATAGGCCTGAGCCAAATCTATTTTTGCGAATGTATTCCCTTTTGGAATTGAAGCTAGAATATCGCTTATTGCTGGTGTCTTGAAACAGTGCGGTGACAGTGCTTTGTTAACAGTGCACCTGTAATCGCCGCAAATACGAACTGACCCGTCGGACTTGGTGACAGGTACTATAGGAGTAAGCTACTCGCTGTATTCGGTTGGTTCTAAAACTCCCTGTCGAACCAATTTATCTAACTCAGCTTCAATTGCTTCTCGCTGAGCGTAAGAAACCTTCCTTGCTTGAAGTTTGATGGGTCGTATAGCCTGATCGGGATTTAATGTAATTTGTTCACCCGTATATGCACCTAGTTCTTCAGAAAATAGCACTGCGTACTTTTCCAACAGGTTATCTATTGGGGAACGCACGCTATGAACACCTTTAACCACTATTCCCATCTAGTTAAACCAGTTACAACCCAGCACATTTGTACGATTTCCACTTGCAATGTACAAAGGAAGATTTTGGATGTCCTTCTTGTTGTAAACAATGTCTACGTAGGTAAGACCTGTAATGGGAATGTGATTATTACCATAATCAAAAAGATTTAAATCCGTGTCAAAGGTTTTAGGTAGGTTATGGCTCCAAATTTTATTTGCATAAACCTCCGATATAATTGAATAATTTGAGCCCGTGTCAACCTCGAATTCACATTGTATACCATTGATAATTACAGTTGCTATTTTCTTACAGTTACCGAACCGATTTATTGCATTAACTTGATGTTTCCCTCTGCTGCTGTTGTTAGAATAATTGTTCTGCTTAGTTCGACATACTCTTTTAATGTGACCTATACGTCCACATTTGTCACATTTAGCAGTATGAAATGGACATGCTGAACTCGCATGATAATTCCCACATCCAAAACAGGTTAGATGCTTTTGATTCTTCTCTCTGCTAACTGTTTTATTATCATCAGCAGTTCGTGGATTATGGTGCTGGTGCTTTTGTGGTCTGGATTTTATAGCATGAACATGATCTTGCTGCGGAACTTCTTGTTGAATAACGAGCTTATTTTTGGCTGCAGGCTCTGCAGCAATTGCACGGTCTTGGACTGATTTAAGAGTGAGTTTCGTTTCGGCTAAAAGACTCTGCTGCAAATTTGTATTTCGCAATCCACACACCAGTCGGTCGCGTAACATTTGATCGTAACATTACTCTGTTGATCGCGCTTAAAAAATCTATAGAACGACGCAATTTCTGATGGAGCTGGTGTAAAGTGTTGAGTAAGTTCTTCGATGATGGATTTGTAAGTGTGTTGCTCCAATGTCTTAGGTGAAATGAGGCATTCCACCAAGTTAAAACAATGAGATCCACAAATTGTCAGGAACGTTGCTTTCTGGATCTCCGCCGTTGTGATGCCGTTGGCTAGTAGAAACATTTCAAATGCTTCTACTGATCCAATCGATACCATTTTGCTTGAATTTATAAGAAGATTAGAACTGGAATCAGTTTGAGTTTCTTTAGATTCTAAATGGATTTTAACCTTTTTCCCGGTTTTTGCCATGTGGTTGCTCACTAGGAACAACCATAAATGAGTATGAGTCTTCCTTTAATGGCGGCTTACGATTGAATGACTGCAAGACATTACATGTCAATGTAAGCTGTCAAAGTTGACTTGACAGAATGGCTGCGTTCAAACATCACAATTCTAAACCTAACAACTAATCATAGCTATAACTTTTCGTTTTAATAAAGGCGTGTATTCATCATGAAGCGGTAAAATAAACTGAACATATATCAGTTGACAGCTGTCAAAAAGACCAAATCTGAAAAAAAGTATTGCTAGATTGAAAACCACACGTCAAAAAACATACTGTACTTCCTTAACCAAACACACCTTTCATTTGAACATTATTCAACCCATAGAAATCGGTGGGTAATAGTCCCTAGGAACTTAGAGTAAAATATTGTATATAAAACAATTAAAAGTTAATTTACTTTTAAGCTAAGTACTCTTAAGAACGATTATCTTATGATAGTTTCACATCTGTCAGTAATTGTCAGATATGTTCTACAATATTTCCAAAAGAGTTATTGTCAGCCATTATCATCTGAAAATTGCCTTAATAATTTGGGAAAATATCAAATTAGCTACTCATGTGACAATTAAACAATGAAAAGTTGTGGTTATTTTCAAAGCACTAACAGACTTGACAATATGTATTAAAAGATCTATCCTAGCTTAAAATATTGTGTACCTTTTTTATTATTTCAGTGAAATGCATATCTGGTTAGGTTTATGAAAATAAAGCGGTATGCAGTTCAAGAATGGATAGGTAGGTACTTAGGTAAATAATAAAAGCATTAGAAAAGTCCACATAGTCTGGCACAGGTCTTGACAAACGACACAACAACAACAAGTCGTTAGTCGAATGCTTGAATCAGTTATATTGTTGTCAGTGAGTGGGTGGAAATGGAATACGACTGGAACTGGGACTAGGACTGGGAATGGCGCTATCCAACATTGTTTCCACTTTATTGCTGAATGTATAGGGATAATGCATCATGATGATGGTCGCTCCCAACTGTTCCTCTCGAGAAGCACAATGACTTGACTATGACATTTTTTAGTACTCGTATTTTCTATTTTTTGCCTTCCATCCTATCCCGGCCCGGACGGAATCCGGATCCGGAGATACAATTTTTCTTTCGTTTTGGCTGATGATGCTGTTGTGTGTTTTATATGTGCAATGTGCGCTGCAAAGGCAGTCAAAGTCCTGCGCTGCAGATTATATTGCAGCAGGATTAATTGAGTCTCTTCTATACTTCTTCCCATCCTGATGCAGTATCTCCCCTGCCCCAAACCATTCCCTTTCATTCTCCGCATCATTGCAGTGCATGTCAACTATTCAACTGACTTCATACAGACTGCATGCTATTAAAATACAATTAAAATATAACAAATGCAAGAAAAAAGGACTCATGACTTAGATTTCTGACTCGGTAGACAGTATATTTGCAGAAGGAGCAGATCCGGGACGTGTATAGGGACGAGGGCTAAGGTTTGGGTGGGCTATACGTGCATTATACTCTCGTATAATGTAGTACGAGAACGGGCTTAGCTTAGAGATGCAAGCTGTGTCGTAGGGGTTGACAGGAATGATGATGTTGATGTTAAGGATGATGATGATGATGATGGTGATTTGCTTAACTGTTTGTTGCTTTCCAAAGAAATGAGGCAGGATTAATGTAAGAAGATTTTATAATGTGGTTAGCGGAGACAAGTCTCTCTCTCTGCTCTGATGTACTATTTTGTGTGTCGTCTTCCGCCGTGCAGTCCCGCCACCATTTATAGAAAATGGTAAACAAAAATTTAATTATAAAGGATTTCATGCGAAGTAAATTGCTTAGCGTTCTGATGAATGACATGCCAAGCAAGCACTTCTCAGTTTGTAATTGTAATAAATAAGAAAAAAAAGAATAATCGTTTCACATATTAAATTTTTTTTTAAAACAAACACTTTACTTCAATATTATGCTGTTTTCCTTGTAAATGAGACTGAGTCCTTAGAATATGACTAATACGTAATAGATTTAACATTTTATAGGGTTTTAAATTGGCGCCCCGTGGAGCCCATTTTGTTTGGGTGACATCTGTCAAACTTTTGTGTATTATTCAGTTGTTTATGCTAAATCCTCATGGCAAGTTGCACGATTGAACAGCACGGTAGAAGTGGTGGCCCTTCACGTTCGACTCTTCAACTTTTGGTAGTCAAATTAGAGACGACCAGTTCAGTAAACAATCAGCCAACACCTGTACATTCAAGCAACGCAAGATCGGCCGAGAACATCGCAGCGGTCCGTGAAAGTGTACAAAAGAACACGAAGCATAACGATGATAATTAACTTCTTATAGCCCAAATTGAACCAAATGGACCTAGACGACATGTGGTTCCAGCAGGACGGCGCTACGTGCCGTTTATGGCAAACACCACGACATCTACCCGCCCTTATTGAAAAACTCTATATAAAGGGAGATATGAGAAGTTCGGTAAATTTTGATTTTATACCATCGGTTTTCATAAAAGTTGAAGCACTCGCTACGAAGTCTACTCGATCATGCTTTTTCAAACAGAGCATTTGACAGAGTCACAAAAATGCGAGATCTTAGAACTCTACTTTACGCAAAAATGCCTTACCATTGTCACAATAAAATTGAACCAAACAAATTAAGAAAAGACATTGGACAGGTTCAGAGGCAGACTTGAAGTTAAGGCAAGTTTCTAGTATTTGATTGGCCAGCTGCCAAAAAAATTCCTTCCAATTAAGTCAACTTTATTGGAAAAAATTGACTGGAATGTAAGTCAAGAAAAATCTCCCCTACTATCAATTCCAGTAGATTTATGTCAAAACTACAGCTGATCAGGTTTTTTTCAATTAACTGAAAGCTTTATTACGTTGTAATTTATTTATTTTTACAAAATTCCATTAAATGTTTTGTGTGAAGGGGTTCCTTGTTAAATTGGAAAAAGGATAAGTAATATTGATTTACAATACAAAATATAAGTCGGATGTTACACGATCAACTGAAGGTAGCGGTTAGAGAAGTTCCCAGTTTGAAATGTTTAACACTTAAAAAACTAACTAGTTAGGTTAGGTTAACGTGGCTGCGGATTAAGAATCCACACACTTAGACCAAAAGAAAAGGCCCATTGTGATACCACATGAATCTAGAGAATTACTTCTTACTAGTCGAACCATTTTGAGCTTTTTATAAAGCGAAGAAGATATTTGCGAGTTCATCGGCTCTACAATTTCCTGTGATGTCTCTGTGCTCCGGCACCCAATAGAGGTGGAAAGAGATGCTTAGGTAGGTAGGTACGTAGAAATGGCGATCTCAAGGCAACCTAGCCTGAGATCCAATTAGCAATGTAGTGCGCCGTTTTGATACCAAAAACTCGTTTGACCTGTGATAGAAAGGAAAGATTTATAGAGAAGCTTCATAGCGATTATGTTAGAGCCATTTTGTCGCATTGAGAATTGAGAGATTAGGTCTCTAATTTTTGTCTTAGATAGCTCATCATTTGCAGAGTAAATGGATTATCGTTTCACTTTCTCTTTGGTCACTACAACTACGGCAAAAGGTGTTGTGGGAGATACCCAACTTCTCTACATGAACTCCTATATTCCAATGTCCGGTACAAACCGCAACAATCCTGGCTATGTCTTGCCTTGGCCTACATACACCTATAACAAAACCCGTACATAGTTTGTACGGGTTTTGTTATAGGTGGGCCATATTTTCCTAGATATAATGCAGTTGGGTAAATTGCTCCACCTTCAGTTTGGTAGATAGAAAAGATTTTACCCTTCATAGCAAAAAGAGGAATGTTAACCATTTCCGCAAGTGAGCTATGAAGTGCCGATCCTTGCCTGGCTAGATCGTCAGCCCGTTCATTTCCCACGATACCACTATGGCCCGGAACCCAGATCAGGGTGACACCGAGGTTAATATTCAGGTTCGCAAGCTCATCGCGATATAACTGGACCAATTTAGATGAGGATATGGCCGAGTTAATGGCTTTGACAGCTGCCTGACTGTCTGTGAAGATAGCCGCATTTCGGTTTTGGTTTGGGCTTTGTTTAAGTATCTTACATGCCGCCCTTATTGCCAGCAGTTCAGCCTGAAAAACGCTAGCAAAGTCAGGACGTCTAAAGGATTTAGCTACATTTAGGGACTCAGAAAAGATCCCAGAACCAACTCCGCACTCCATCTTTAAACCGTCATCCTCCCAATCTTCTCTGGATGGGAAAATAACCTTAAAACTCTTACTAAGGCTCAAAGTAGGAGTGCAGTAGTCAGTGTCTAGATAATATCTGAGGGAATCAATTTCGTTGTGTTGCTGTGACCGTAAGGTTTTGACAACCAGCTGTTTGATTCCTTCAGCCTAATAGCGCTGCAGGAAACTATGTATTTAATAAAAAGGTCGATTGGTAGAAGATCCAAAATAACGTTTAACGCGTCCGTTGGGCAAGTACGCATGGCCCCTGTGGTGCCCACGCAAGCTGTTCTGTATACCTTCTTTAGCTTATCAATATTATAGGCTTTGCTAAGAGCATGCCACCACACAATCGACCCATATGTTAATATTGGACTTACTACGGCTGTGTACGTCCATAAAATCATCTCCGACTGAAGTCCCCACTTTTTGCCGAAAGTTTTGCTGCAGGCGTAGAAGGCAACATAGGCCTTCTTAGCCCCTACTTCAATATTTAGTTTCCAGTTTAGTTTAGGGTGGAGTATAACTCCCAAATATTTTGCACTGGAAGACAATGATAGGATTTGACCGTTGAGTCGAGGTAGCGTGAATGGCGGTACTTTAGCTTTGGTGGTAAAGAGCAACAATTCAGTTTTACTTTGGTTAACTCCTAGTCCACAACTCGTGGCCCAGTTGCTAACTTTCTTTAAAGCTGACTCCGTGATTTCACTAATCACAGAGGTGTACTTTCCTGACACCAATAGCACCAAATCATCCGCGTAGGCTACCGCCTTCACTCCACATCTCTCTAATTTAACGATAATTGTATCAATGACCAGAAGCCATAGAAGAGGCGAAAGGACACCACCCTGGGGTGTTCCCCTACTCACGTGTTTTGTTGCGATTGTATTGTATTGTAACGCATTTATACTTTTGGCCAGTTTATATTTTTAAGATCTCAGAGATTTCTCACTTTTGCTGTCAAAAATATGAACAGAATTTGTATGATTCGATTTCTCAAGAATTCGCTATCGCAGCATTCAAGAAGATTGAAAAGAGATGGAAAGCTAATATGATTGCTTGGTGAGAAAGAATAATGAATTGTGTAAATATTAAATTCTCCTGCTCTGTCAATCCGTCCGAGAAAATTCTCAGAAATCTTAGAAATATTAACTGAACAAATGACAACTGTCAACGTTGACGATGAGTTGACAGAAACAAATTTGTGATGTCAGAGAGACAACGTGTTGGCCCTTTACGTTGACCGTGTAATTGTAGCTTAAGTAAAAGAAGTTACAACTCCAGTAGTATGAATTTGCTTCAATTTTAAAAAGATTTATTTTATCGTCTGCATAACCGTTAAAAATATTTAAAATTTTAAATAATATCAAAAGCTTTGAAGAAAATTAACATTAGCTTAGCTTTTAAAACTTTTAAGTTATATACTTTTGATTAAAAGTGTACTTTCAAAAGCTTTGAAGTTTCAAAAAAAGCTCACCGTTTTGTACTAGATTCGTGAACGAATTTTATTTTATTGAATAGAAATTCAAAAACGAATCCAACACTTGTTTAAATTTTTAATGTAGCATTTTTATAACACCGTTCAGCAGGCTTGTAAAAGAATGCAATCTTTTGGGAATGCAATCATTATCTTTTATTGAATTTATCTTAAAGATTGCATGTATTTACTTTGCTTTGCTTACTTGCATTAGATTTCGATTTGATTAGATGTGCTGTGCGGTGATATTTTATTATAAGTTCATGTTGGAATTTAAAACTTCGATAATAGTTTTTACTTTTTCACATTTACATTAATCGAATCAATTTAATTGTGCTAAATGTTCAAATGGTAGACATGTGCATTCAAGAGGACACAAGAGTTCACAGGTTTTTCTCAAAACCCACTTCTGTCTATCAACTCTCTCACTCTCACTTCCCAGCGGTGAACATCTGGTGCCTAGTACCTCAACTGGAGATTGGGTTCTAACCCCAGTGGAAAGTTGTTGGGTTGCAGCAAATGAGAGAGGGGGAGAGGTGTTTCCACTAAGGCACCTCTCCTTATCCAGACGGCAGCGGAGGAATTCTCGAGATGGAATCAACGGTGGCGTCTACAGTTCCAGTAAGGTTGAACTACTAAGTGAACACCTTAAAGGGGGCTTCTTCGACATATTCGGAGCCCAGGCCTATAAGGAGCGGTTTATCCGGCTCGCCGTCCTTGGAGTTATACTAAGGATCTGGCCCTCCGGGTTGGAAGTTGTGCCACCGGGGTGACTTCCTGGCCACATAAAAGCTTTCACAGTTGCGAGGCACCAACAAGCCTCGGATACGGAGGGATAAACTCTTGACAACCCAAGCAAACGAAATAAGGACAACGAACTTCAGATCTTTACGTGGAATGTTAGGTCCCTTGACAGACCACGTGCGGCCAAACAATTAGCGGAAGCCCTAAACTTCTGCAAGGAAGATATTACCGCGATCCAAGAAGTGCGATGGGATGGACCTGGCAAACGCAAACTAAAAGACTGCAATGTATACTACGGCGACTTCGACCGAGCAGCGTCTATTTGGGTGTGGATTTGTTGTTGGAACTAGACTCAGGCAAAAAGCTTTGAGTTTTAACAGTGTGAGTGAGCGCATCAAGACAATACGCATCAAGGCTAAATTCGCCAACATAAGCCTAATATGCGCGCATGCCCCAACAGAGGAGAAAGATGAAGACACCAAAGATATGTTCTTCGAGCTCTTGTACAAGACATATGAGCAGTGCCCTGGCTATGACATTAAAATTGTCTTAGGAGATTTTAATGCCAAGCTAGGAAGAGAAGACATCTTTGGTGGCATAATTGGGAGATACAGCCTGCACGACACCACCTCCGACAACGGATTCAGGCTGATCGATTTCGCTGCGGGGCGAGACGTTCACACATCTCAATATCCACAAGGGGACATGGAAATCTCCTGATCAATCAATCGTCAAACAGACTAACCACATTGCACGACGCACGACACCTCTCCAGTATACAGGATATCCGAACATTTTGAGGGGCCAACATTGACTCGGACCACTACCTCGTTGTAGCCAACGTCTACGGATATCCCGATCCAAGCCAAAGCAAGGAAGTACTGTGAGAAGATTCGACGTTAGACGGCTACAATCGCAAGATACTGCCATGTCCTTTTCCGCTTTTCCGATCGAGTCTCTAATAACCTCGTAAGGAGTCCTATGCTTCCTGCATTAAGCGTTGAAAACCAGTGGCAACATTGCCTTGCAGCCATCAGAGATGTCGCTTCTGAAGTGCTAGGTTTCACACGGCCACCACAGCGAAACCCCTGGTTTGACGACGAATGCCGGCAAGCTCACGCAGCGAAACAAGAGTCATACAAAACGGCGCTGCACAAAAGGACTAGAGCTGCTCGCGAGCTCCACGAGCAGAAGAGGAGAGAGGAACAGGAATGAGGTTCGTAAATTTTACCAAAAGGTAAAAAAAATCTCCCAAGGGTACCAGCCACGAACCGAAGCCTGTAAAGACGATCAAGGGAACATCGTAGTAGAACCACAGTCGATGCTGAGAATATGGAAAGATCACTTCTCCAAATTATATAACGGCGATGACGAACCGAATTCCGTTGTAAGGGAGATAGAACCACTTAACCTCGGTGACGCAAATCAACAATTCCGCCTACCCGACCTTGACGAAGTGAAGATAGCTATATCTAAACTTAAGTCAAACAAAGCTGCTGGAGCTGACGGTGGTGTCGCTGAAGAACTATTCAACGCAGCATACTATGACTTTGTAGGCAGCATGACCGATGAGTGGAATCTCAGCATAGTGTGCCCGATACATAAGAAAGGAGACCCTCTAAACTGCGCTAACTACAGAGCCATTAGTCTCCTCAACATTGCATATAACATCCTCTCTGCTGTATTATGTGAAATTCTGAAGCCGTTAGTCAACAACCTGATAGGTCCTTATCAGTGTGGCTTCAGACCAGGAAAGTCCACTATCGACCAAATATTTACACTACGGCAGATCTTATAAAAAACCCAGGAACTTCAAATCGATACCCACCATCTCTTTATCGATTTTAAAGCCGCGTAATTACTCGGATACGCAGATGATATTGACATAATTGGAAGATCAAAGCGTGATGTCAGTGGAGGGTTATTGAACATTGCGACGGAAAAGAAGAAGATGGGTTAAGTGGTCAATGAAGGCAAGACCAAGTATATGCTATGATTATAAAAGGACACTGAACAATGACGTCTTGGACAAAACGTCACCATGGACAGCTATACCTTCGAGGTAGTTAAAGACTTTGTCTACCTAGGCACCGCTATAAACTCAGACAACTACACCAGCGCTGAAATCAAACGAAGAATAACTCTTGCAAGTCGCTGCTTCTCTGGACTTAGAAGACAATTGAAAGGTAAAGTCCTCCCTCGAGCATCTAAAATCACTCTCTATAAGACTCTCATCATCCCGGTTCTAATTTATGGCGCTGAGGCCTGGACCCTGTCAAAGAAAGATAAGAGCGTTTTAGGATGCTTCGAGATAAAAATTCTTCGGGTGATTTTTGGTCCCGTACGCATAGATGTAGATGGAGAAGAAGATATTACGACGAACTGTAAGGGCTGTACAGCGACACTGACCTAGTTAGCAGAATTAAAGTCCAACGGCTTAGATGGCTAGGTCAGTTAGAGCGGATGGACATCAACGCTCCAGCCCGAAAGGTCTTCGAATTCAATCCCGAGGGACACCGCAATAGCGGAAGACCGCGACTCAGGTGGCGCACCCAGGTGGGAGAGGACCTCAACAAACTTAGCGTGCGAAACTGGAGACAGCTAGCTATTGACCGATCTGGTTGGAGACGCATGTTGGTTGAGGCCCAGGTCCGCCCCGGACTGTAACGCCACCTAAAGTAAGTAACTTATTGACATTCTTAACGGGCGGAGTGGTTGGACGAATCTGTTTAAATTTGCAAACATGCTTTAGTTTATAGAAGTAGCTTTTGAGCGGTCATGTATCCAGTTATGGCGATTGGGAATTCAATATTTTCTGTGTTTCAAATCAAGGCAAAATTGAACTTGTTTTCATCTACTACAATTGTCTTTAATCACAACAAAAATTGATGTTTTAAGTCTTGAATCAATGAGAATGTAAAAACGAAAAAAATAGACCCATTTTAAAAATTGTATAGATATCTTTAAGGATTATAAAATCATTAAACATTGTATTATTTATTTTCTATTTTTTATAATTAATCAAGTTAATAAATTATTCTTCTGTTATATTTGCAAATTGTTAAGAACAATCACTAAAAATACAGGTTTTATTTTCGTATACTAAAAACAAAACTCAAATGTCTATCTGGCAGACGGCAACAACGCCATGTCCTTATATTCTTAGTTATAAATTAATTTAATTTTATTATCAAAATAAAGAATTTAATCTAATCTTATCTATTTAAAGCGGAATAACAGATATAGCAGATTCGCCCCATTGCAATTTTAAAATAAAAAGTTACGTTTAAAAATTCTAAGCTTAATCATCTATTACAATATTCCTCATAACACAATAATCTGCTACATTAATAATAATAGACTTTTGGCATCACTTTTCGTTAAAAAGCAAAACATTCCAAAATGGCTACTCAACGAAGATATGTTCAAATCTGACAGCTGCAATAGAGTTACTTCAAAAAGTCGTCGAAGAAAAATTTCAATAAGAAGTATTTTTGCTACAAGTTTCGTTTTTATTTTATTATTTTCAATACAAAATAAAGAAAAAATATAAATTTATTCTTCTTCTCGGTTGATCGTGCGCGGTATTTGTTGTTTGCTTCGCTTTTGCAAACTAATGAAAAACTCAATTATAAACAATTCAGAAAATCAAGTGAAAAAAAATGTTAAAATTGTCTTCAAATAGGACGACAGCAGCTGTGTGAAGAAACTTAAAACCCCCTCAAATAAAACAAAAAAGAAGAAAAAAATCTGCTAGCTGCTTCGAGTTCGCGACTACACTCTAGCTAAGCTGCCACCACCGATTTTCTCAACACAACAATTTCTTGTCAGGTAAGTTTTGCGCTGGACTAAATCAACATCAAAAACAAAAACCAAAATGAATCTTGAATCTTGAATCATCATCAAATTTGGAAGAAGGAAATCCAATCAAAGACATTTCTATTTATACTCTACTCAAGGAAGGTGCTCCACCACCAACATTTGAATTGAATTGATTGAAATCTAGAAATACTTTTTTGCAGATTTTAGGAATTCCATTGCACTCTTGAGGTTTTTGTTGATTCTTTTGGATTTTCCATAGCGTTGGCCCCTTCCCTTGAGATTTTCTGCAAGAACAGAGACCCAGAACTTGGCCAAATGCAAAGTCTCGAAGGTTTTACCTTGAGATTCCTAATAACTGCTTGCACTTTATATGCAAATGAGTGACTCATTGTTTGTGTTATTTTATTACCGAATCGCTTTTCCATTCTCTGGGGTTCTTGTTTTGGTGGTCAATCTGTCTATTTGTCTATTCGTCTGTCGAGTCAGTCGCTCGTCGTATTTTGCTTTAAATTCAATTGAAATAGCGCGCTGCATAAGTAATGAGCGATTCTGGTGGACTGAGCATGTTTTGTTTTCGTTGTCGCGAAGTCGGCGCACGTTTGTTTTTATTTTATTCTATTCATCATATTGGACACTTGTCGTTATATTTGCAAAACCAAACACATTACACTTACACACAGGGCACACTCGTTCAAGTCGCTCGCCATCATCGTCATCGTTGTCGCCATCAATGCACAATTATTACTATGTTGTGGAGAGCGTGATGGCGGGGAAGGTGGTGGGCATCAGGTTATTTGCATTTGAATGGGAATGAGAATGAGGCAAGGGTTGGTTGTAGGTGGTGGTGGAATCACAGCAAATTAAATTGGATTTAAACATGAATTCGGAACTGTGTACTGTTAAACCAGCAAAGAAATCATGCTTCCAACGAATGTCATGTCGTGAAATTGGCTTAAATGTTTATGCAATCGTCGTCGCACTCAAGACCCGAGCCAAAGGGGAAAATCATAGCAAAAGGTTAAGTAAAAGAAATTGTTGTTCAAGTGAAATTGCGATGACGGTTCAACAAAAAAGAAGCATACGTCTTCAAAACAAATTGGACAAAAAAGTAGAGGCCTGGCCCTTTTTCTTAATTGGAGCCAAAAGTGCGTTTGAATAGATTTTTGTTGGGGAAGGTCATCATAGCAAATGTTTATTCAATTTCTACTATTTTTGAGCTTAAAAGATCGTTTTTGTCTTCGAGTTTTTGTTTTGAAGGCACAGAAGCTACAATATTCACCTAATCTCTGGTATGGATTGATATTTTAACTTTTTGGTTTCTGATTTGTATGACCTCTTTTATAGACTTGAATTTATTGTCGCTTTTGAAGTTCAATTTTCCTTGATTATCTTGATAGTACCCATAGCGTGATGGTTGATGGTTAGGACTGTCATGTAAGAGGTCTTGAATGCGTTATCTAAAACTTTTTTCACGGCAACTGTGTCTTGCGAGGAATTGACAAATCCTCCAAGAGTAATTCTGGCTATATCTACATCGGTTTATAGCCCGTAGAGCTTGTCGTTCCATCTTCTCCTGCACTCACTTTCTATGCATAATTATACAATATGTTGTCCGGCTACAAGTACAACAGCGCGTTAACTCCTCCTGGAGCATAGAGCAGCAACAAGATCCTTCCACCTATCCCCCCTCAGCTGTGACCACGATTGAATACCTTGAGACCGAGCCTCCTTCAAAACCGATGACCTTCAAGTTGTCTTCGGTCTTCCAACGCGTCTATTACCCTGGGGATTCCACCGGATCTTCAGAATAAAGCGCAGACAACGGTGAACGAAAGCTTGTAGTCTGCTAGAGATGTTGGCAGAGCATTTCCATGTTTCAGAAGCATATAACAGCACTGATTTGACGTTGGATTGGAAGAATTTCAACTTGGTGCGTAGCGATATTTTGCTAGAGTTCCACACAGGAGAAAGGATTCCAAATGAACTACGGGCTTTGTTTATTCTACTGTTAACATCCAGGTCCGTTCCGCCATCGAGAGCTATACAATTTTCCAGATAATAAAACTTTGGCCCGTGGTCATTACTTTGGTCTTATTTGTGTTAATCCTTAAGCCAGCCACCTCTCCATTTAATTGCAGTGAATGACACATCTGATTTAAGCCTGCTTTATTGTTTGTCATGAGACATATATCGTCAGCATAATCTATGCGGCTAAGCTTGTCGAACAGACTCCATTGGATACCGTGTCTTTCATTTGTACCCACCGTGGCAGTGATCACATCGCCCGCAAAAAAAGAATTGGTGACAAGACATCTCTTTGTCTCACTCCTTGACGCACTTCGAAGGAGTCGGAAAGCTGTCCATTGTGCAACACAAAACACCTTGCGTTGTTGTACGATTCTTTAATAACAGCGACAATTTTCTGAGGGATTCCTCACGCAATAAGCGATCTGCAGATGCATTCACGATTGACCCGATCAAACGCCTTCTCATAATCTTCAAACTTTAGGTACAGCGGTGATTGGTACTCAGATGATTGTTCGAGTATGATTCAGAAGGTGTTAATGTGGTCGACGCACGATCGGCCATGCGAAACCCCGCTTGGTGCCTATTGAGGGTAGACACGATCCTGGACTTAATCCTCTCGAGAATAATAGTTGCCTTAACTTCGGAAAAACGGACAGAAGTGTGATACCGCGCCAGTTATAACAGTTTTTGAGGTTTCCTTTCTTTGGTAACTTTACAATGACTCCATCCAGTCCCTTGGGTAAATTTCACTACTCTCCCAGACAGCCTGCACGTGTTTAAGCAAAATACGGGAAGCTGCCTCAGGGTCTGCTTTTAGGAATTCTGCGGGAATACCATCAAGTCCAGCTGCTTTGTTTTTCTTTAGAAGATGTATCGCATTACTTACCTCTGCACTTGTTTGGGGACTGGTGTTAATACCCTTAGAAGATCTGCGCATGTTGTTCAATTATGGATTCAATTCTGCATTGTGGTCATCATTTAGCAGCTCACAAGAGTGCTCCTTCCATCTTTGTAGCTGATCTCTTATCGTCACTAAAAGGTTGCCGTTCAAATCTAACACGAAATAGTAAGTGTTAGTGCTACCACGCAGTCGGACAATGTCCTTAGTGATTTTATACAGCTTCCCTCCCCTGCAGAATGTTGCGCATTTTCCGCAAGTTTGTCCACCCTTGCCCTCTTGTCACGCCTCACACACCGCTGCACTGTCTTATGAGATGCTCTATACTCGTTTCGTAGCATCAATTTCCGCTGAGCATCACTTTCTGAATTGATTCTAATTTTAAGTGTTCTTTGATGAGTGATTTTGTCCCAGGTGTCTTGGGATATCCAGGAAACTCTAGCTCTTGTCTTCTTGGGTATAGTTTCAGTTTCAGCTTCGATGCAAGCGATCTTAATTTGGCCCCACAAGACATCTACCGATAAGCCAGCATTTTGTATGTTCTATGCTTTGTCGCCGATTGTGGTGACAAAATTACGACGTACGTTAGGGTCATTTAAAACGCTTGTGTTGAATCTTGATATTCTTACTATACCCTCGTTAGCAAAGCAAACCCAGTAGCAAGTGATAGTCACTACCTGCATCAGCCGTTCTTTCGTTACGAACATCGCACAGTGACTTCCTCCATTTTTGCTGTATAATGAAGTGTTCCACTTGACTTTTGGTTCAACCATAAGGAGATTCCCAGGTGATTTTGTGGCAGGTCTTGTGCGGAAATAAAGAACCCCTAATCACAAGTTGACGAGCGTCGCAGAAGTCGACAAGCATATCACCATTTTCGTTACGTTGACCTAAGCCATGCTTACCCATAACTCGTTCGAGGCTTACGTTATCAGAACCAATTTTGGCATTAAAGTCCCCCATGATGACAATGATATCGCCCCCTGGTACCAGAGTACAACATTTTCGTTTGGCCCGATTCTGCAGTTATTCAGCTCTTCCTCTCCATTTGGTTTCACTCACTCCCAGAATGCTGATGTTATGCCAAAGCATTTCACGCTCTACCTGCTCGTACCTGCCTGATGCGTACAGGGAACAAACATTTCATGTTCCAATCTTCGTTCGTGTTTTGTATCCCAAAGTCCGTTTTGTTGAATCTTAACGATTTGTTAATCTTGTTTCTGATTCATTATTGATAGCATCACGATTGTCATTGTTGTATGGAAGATGCAGCACCCCCAAACCCAATGTGCGGTTTACTACAGTCGGAGTGACTATAGAAGGATTTACCAAAGCTGGGTTACCTCTTGGGGAATTATTACCGGTCGTTGCCATATTTCATACAAAATTCTCGTTTTGCCGGTTGTGGTTAATAACACGTACCTGTATAACATATTCACTACATTATACACACAAGCCTTCGATTCGACAGGCACACTACGCCTACGAATACATACAAATATAGGCCGCCCACTATAGGAAACAGACATCTTTTGCAGCCGCCCACTATGAGTATAGACGCTGGTTGCTGTTGCTGTTGCCATTGGCCTTACAGGATAGGCTCGTCCGCCACCAGACTTTCATACCGTTAACCGCCATATGCAGTTCCTCCGCTTTTAGGGAGCTTTTAGTACTATCCAAGGACAAGAACATGCCCTAACCAGCAATGCTGGTTTGATTGCGTATACCGGTAGCCATTCGGTCCCCTTGTGCGTTAGCGTTACCCGCTCTCTACCGCGAGGAGGTGCACATAGGGATTTTTCTTTCATTGAACCTAGAAGCACCAAGGTGGCGTTTCCTAGCGCTTTCCAGTACTTTAGAGAGCATACGAGAACGTAAATCACACAAAGAACCTTTCTGTCAAAAAAGGTGCTTTCATCTGCTTTTGTGATAGTTTAAGCACGTTAAAGGAATGATTAGGGTCGTTTTGATTGAGCGAGCAGCAGCCGCTTAATATTCACAAAACCCAATTGACAGACTTTTGAAAGATAGTGCCTCTAGTGTTGAGTTGGGAGCTCTAGACTATTCTTTCAAGCACGATGTTAAAAAAAATCGCATGACAGTACTTCACATTGCCTAAAACCTTCTTTGACATCGAAAGGTTCTGTTTAGTTGTTTCCAAACTTTATGGAACAGCGTGAATTCTCCATGGTCATCCTGCACATGGGTCTAAATAGCTTCTCCCTGTAGAAGATATCATATGCGGCCCAAAAAATAGATGAAAAGATGGTGGGTGTTGATGTGATGTTTTTCCAGGAGCTGTGGTAGTGTGAATATTTGATCGACAGTGGACTTTCCTGGTCTATAACCACACTGATAAGGACCTATCAGGTTGTTGCATTGGGCTTCAGAACCGAAGTGCTACCTTGGCTACAACGAAGTAGTGGTCCGAGTCCATGTTAGCTCCTCGGAAAGTTCGGATATCCAAGTTCCTTTGTGGATGTTAAGGTGTAAAAACGCGTAATAGTTACCATGATGTTTCGCCCCGCGCAAAATCGATGTTTG
Source organism: Eupeodes corollae (assembly GCF_945859685.1). Taxonomy (NCBI): domain Eukaryota; kingdom Metazoa; phylum Arthropoda; class Insecta; order Diptera; family Syrphidae; genus Eupeodes; species Eupeodes corollae. The sequence goes on from NC_079147.1 coordinate 104,019,510, forward strand.
AAATGCTTGCCGCCCCTGACATAAGTAGACACTTACAACTTTTATAGTTAATGATTCTATCATAAAATAAAACAGCTTTCGTCTCAACTCGTTTTCTTAAGACAGGTTTGCATCTTTATGCAATTTATTGCAATTCGCAAGGTACAAAATTATTAATGGATGTAAATCCTTTATCCTTTGGTGAACTCCAGAGTTCCGTCCAGACATAAAAGCAGCCTTATCATACGCTTGACCTCTAAAGTTGCTTATATCAAATCCATTTGCTTCAAGCTTGCTCAAAATCCTACTACAAATTCCAACGGCCGTTTTATCTTTTGTTTTTATAAAATCTATAAGGGATTCCACAACACGAACTTCCTGATTTTCAATCGCAACGTATCTAAAAACCTGACCTTTTTGGTCCTTATGGTGAAATGTCTGGAGTGCTGTCAAATATAATAGAGTAGTATTTGGCTTTTTGCACTTACTCAATGATCTATTGTCGAACGCTCTTTCGCAAAATGGACCGTTTTTGGATTTCCGGTGACTTATAAGTTTTTGACACATTTTGGATCTTACGAGATGTTCATGAAAAACGGGATAATATTTAGCAATCAAATGTATCAATTCCAAGAAGTTCCCTTTATTTGTACTAGTTTCATGACCGCCCAAGGCCCAATTTTGTTTTGGAAGGAATTTGATAATGTCATAAATTCTGTAAACATTTTCGTGCCATTTTTTGGTTACATTTTCCACCATGTATTGAGCTTCTTTGTCAATTTTCTGCCCTTTTCACAGTCTTATCTCCGATTCCTACTATTTACAATTTTGCTGGTACAGTGGACTGCTTTCATGACTTTGAACGTTAGGATTTAATTTCCACCATGAACTAAATCCTTCAAATGAGCAAAGCTTTGATCCAGTCCATGATTTATGTCCTCGAATAAACGGCAACATACACAAAATTTTGAGGCCTTGTTGGAAGACTAAGCCATCCATGTTTTCAAAACCTTCTCACCGTTTGGCAATCTGCTGTAAAACCACTCCTTGTTAAGCCGCCTTGTCTCTCCTTTTAAAGTTGACGAAGCTAAACGTGACAAGTCGACGAAATTAGAATTAATGTGTTGAATTATTTCATGTCCTTGCCAAATGAGGTACAATCGTATGTTTTCGTCTATGATTACTGGCCATTTCCCAATATCATTCAGGTTCCCATGTTGAAATCCAGACAGCGCCATTTTCGTCTCCTTGCAGTTTTTTTTTTTGACAGGAGGAAATCTTCAAAAGACACTTGGCAGTATTCGACACCAAGTATTGTGGGACTCTTAACCACTAAAACCACCTCTTCATCAGGACCAATCTTGAAGGATCGACTTCCGATTTTTCTTTCTTAATTGTGTACAATTACTTTGGGGAAGTTTAAACTTTTAATACTTTCCCATGTTTTTTAGACCATAAGCTCATGAGGCTTGGTTCTTCTTAATCTCCGAACATGGTTTCTTATATTCAAGACGGACTCCATTTCAGAATTAGTATGACTTTGCAGTCTCTGGTTGTGCTATACAGCGTATTTTTTAACAACTTCTGTAACCATTTCTATTTGTAAGTCACGATGTAGATCGGTATTTCTTATGTACCCAGGTGCATTAACTATTCCACGAAGGACTTTGCTTTGGAATTTTTGGATGATTTCGGTATTTGTTTTCTTTGTACAGCTCCATAATTGGATTCCATAGGTCCAAACAGGCTTAAGTACTTGATTATACAGCATTATTTTGTTTTGGATTGATAAATCAGAGTTGTTACCAAGCAACCAGTACATTTTTCTATATTTCAAGTTTAGTTCTTCTCTTTTCTTTTTGATGTGCTCTTTCCACTTAAGCTTTGCATCCAAAGTCATTCCAAGGTATTTGGCCGTATTGGCGTAAGGTACAGCTTGATTATTAATGAATATTGGAATATTGTTTATCTTTTTATTTGTAAAGTTTATATGTGAAGATTTTGTTTCATTAAGTTTGATACGCCAATTTTCGGTCCAAGCTCTCAGTGTGTTGACGGCATTTTGTAGTTTTACTGCTGCCTTAGGGACACATTTTTTGGGTACCAAAATTTCGGTATAATCTGCAAAAGTAGCCATTATGGTGTGATTACCAACTCGAATATCCCTTGTGTATAGTAAATACAGTGCAGGACCTAGTACACTTCCTTGTGGTACACCGGCTTCTATTTTCTTCAATTCCGAGTATTCTTGATCGTACCTTACTCTAAACAATCGGTCTGAGATGTATGATTTTAATATTTCAAAGTACTGCCAGGGAAGATCCCTTTGCAGTTTGTACTCAAGTCCCTCATGCCAAACCTTGTCAAAAGCTTGAGCAACATCTAAGAAAATAGCTGAACATACATGTTTTTCTTCTAATGCTTTTTCTATTACATCCGATATTCTATGAACTTGGTCTATCGTGGAATGTTTATTTCTAAAGCCAAACTGATGGTTTGGGATTAACCTTCTTTCTTCTATGATTTTGCTAATTCTCTTCAGAAGCAGTTTTTCAAAAACTTTTGCCATAATTGGTATAAACGATATTGGTCTGTAAGCCGTCACTTCTGTTGGTGGTTTACCTTGCTTTGGTATGACAATTACTTCAGCAATTTTCCAATGGTGCGGGACATACCGTTGCTTAAGGCACGCATTTATTATATATTGTAGTTTTATGAAGGCTTTCAATGGCATTTCTTTCATAACCTGAGCAGTAATTAGATCGTAACCTGGTGATTTTTTAATTGGTAGTTGATGTAAACACATACTTTTATTTCTTTAAGTTTTACAATGGAATTTCACTTTCATCTATCTTATCAAGAAACTGTAAGTTATTTTCAGCCGCGTTTGATGAGTATGGCTTAAAAACATTCGCAAAATGTTCAGCGAAAAGGTTATCTTTTTTTTCGGGTTACCGATCCATTTTCCATCTTGAGATTTCAAGGGCGAATTTTGTAACTGCGGTCTTTTCAGGCGCTTGGCTGCTTTCCATAGCGAAAAATCAGTTAAAGCATCAGTCGTTAATTTCCTTAGGGAAGTACTGAGTGAATCATTTTTGAATTTGTAAATTTGTTTAAGATTGTTGCTTATACTGTTAAACGTTGTTTTATCATCTGGAAATCTAGTATTATGCCATTTTCTTCAAGCTTTTCTTTTCTCTATCAACTCTCTTATCTCGAAAGGATATTTTATTTCATTTTGTCTTCTATCAGAAAATGTTGGAGTACTTTCTTCAGCGGCCTGTTGCACATCAGCAATAAATTGTTCCACTTCATGGTCAATTTGCTCGATTGTATCCATGGGAGATCTTAAATTTATAAAACTTAAGAGCCTTTCTCTAAAATCATTCCAGTTTGTTTTCTTATTTACAAGCTTTGGATTACTTTTTTCTAGTACTTCCGATTCACTTAGTGATAGAATCACTGGAGTATGATCTGATGACAGGTCATAATTACTTTCAACACTAATGTGATTTCGTTTGATTCCTTTAGCTACGAAAAAGTTAATAACGTCTGGTATTTTGTTAGTATCGGAAGGCAAAGTAAATTGGTGACCTGGAGGAATAGAATTCGCAATTGTATTTACGGCCTGCTTGGAAAAGTCTTTTGCCTTTTGTTGATATAAGTCTTGAACCCCAATGGGTATGTTTTGCATTGAAGTCTCCGCCAACAAGAAAGTTATGCCCAAGAAGATTAAATAGATCTGTATAGTCATCTTCTGTCGGAAGATGCAGACTCTTATTGACAAGATGTTGGATGTTCCGAAGCGGTGGGAACATTTTACTCTAGATCTAGATGAACTGTGTCAAATCCAGTAGCCGTTTCAAGTTGTTCTTGGGTTTGTGCTTTTGAGTTTGGAGTAAAATCTGGCGTCTCAGTAACATGAACCTTTACGAATTTTAGTAAGGCGCCTTCGTCACGCCACTGACTTAGAGTTGTCCATTAAAAAATAGTTTAATTAGAACTACGGTCATAAAACTTACACTTTTCTGTTTTAATGTGTGTTTTATGGTAGCAAAAACACCTTTAAAACTTCCCGAAAAAAAAAGTTTAATGGTCGAATAAACTACTTTACAAATCGGACCACAGAGTGAAGTGAAATGTTCATGAAAAGACAAACGAATTAAAAACTTTGTCACCCTGCAAAAAAATCAGGAAACTTTTAATTTCTTGATCCATTTCATAAAAAGAGTCAATTTGAGAAAGGAAAACAGAACTTAAGCATTTTTAAACTCATGTAAAACCACATCTGGACAAAAAAAAAGACAATTAATGCAGCCTTACAAAAACAAAAAAGTTTCACCCAGAAATGAAAGTCTTCTTGACACCCATCATCTTTTTCTTTTCAATAAATAAAAAGAATGAAAAAAAAACAATAATTGAAGAGGAAAAAGAATTCTGTGGAAAGGCGAGGAGTCCCTCTTCAATCTTGGCATTCTATTTAGTTCAATTTAGCAACACACAAAACAAAAAAAAACAATATTGAAAGAAAATCAGTTTTTAATTGTTCATCTTTTTGTTTTTTTGTAATTTAGGTTTAAAAATTAGGACAACGAAATATATTTTTATTTTTTTGAAGTTTGTATGTCTTCAATGAACATATGGACTCGTATGTAGTCTCATTTGTTCTTAAGCAATTAGAAAGTAAATAGGACTGTGAGACGTTTGAATATATCTTTTTATATATAATGATTTTGATGATGTGCCGCCAAGTCACTTTTCAGTAAAAGTATTTTTGCATTGTTTTGGTATGTGAACGTGATTTATTTTGTAGCAAGTTAAAATTTGTGTCTCCATAAAAAATTAGAATTAAGACAGAGTTAATTTTTAAGGCAATAATGCATTGATTTATCTTCACTCAGTGTGGAAGGTCGTCTAAAACCAGTTGTTATGTCTAAACGAACAGTAGTCGGTCAGAAAAAAGCCAGTGCCGTTTCGTTTTTAAATTGTTTGTTTGTCATAATCAGCAACATAGTTTGCAGAAGTCTTAAGTAAAATACTAAAAACTAACAAGATTTAAATCTCATTGCCCTCAAAAAATTACAAACCTTCACAAAAACTGAAAGAGCTGAATTTTTGGAAACATAATTCATTGATTTAATCGTTTATATGTCCTCGCATGGTCTTGATTTCCTTCCTTCCAACATCTTAACTTCTTTTAAAAAAAATAGCTTTAATCTTGTTCCAGAGGTCTCTCAAGCGGAGTTGTAAGTACGCTTCCAGAATTGGTGGAATTAATGATAAAATAAAAACCCGAGTCGAAGACCTTCTGGGCTGGAGCGTTGATGTCCATTCGTTCTACATGAGCTAGCCATCTAAGCCGTTGGACTTTAATTCTGTTAACTAGGTCAGTGTCGCTGTACAGCCCTTACAGTTCGTCGTTATATTTTCCCCTCCATTCTCCATCTATGCGTACGGGACCAAAAATCATCCGAATAATTTTTCCTCTCGAAGCATCCTAAGACGGTCTCATCTTTCTTTGACAAAAGTCCAAGGCACAGCGCTGTAAAAGAGAATTGGGATGATGAGTGTCTTATAGATTGTGGTTTTACATGATCGATAGAGGACTTTTCTACTTTATTGCCTTCTAAGTCCAAAGAAGCAAAGCATATCTCTATTCTTCGTTTGATTTCAGCGCTGGTGTCGTTGTCTGTCCTCCACTAGCTCTTCCCCGTGCTTGTGGTCTCATAGCTTATATTATTACACTTGTTTTCATAATTACTAAAGTAAGTTTCAGTTACAAATGTTTCTTACAAAAAAATAAATTCAAATTATTAACTAGATCACAAACATTATAAGAAAGCATTCTATAATTTAGCGTTTCAAAAGTATTTTCATGTTTTTATCATAAACTAAATTAATTTTATTATGGAAGACGGCTTACAATCAAAAATGTCTCGTGTGAACACTCTCCACAGTTTGAGAAGGCCTGTTGTCATTTTGCATTATGTTTCCACCAGCCAGCTGTTTGAGCATCAACAAACCATCTTCTGCATCTGAAATTAATTTTCCATTTCTATCGAAAAAAAACTTTTTTTTTTCGCAAATTAATATCATTTCTCCTCTCATTTGAGTTTTGATATTCCAATTTCGAGAACTTACATATTAGACGAGTCAATCTAACTCAAAAAACAGCCTAACCTAGAACTAATTGCAATACAATTTGTGTGAATGAGGTCTTATTATAAATTTTCTGTAGAACACGATGCCGAAAAGTCTACCCCTGTACACGGCGCGGATTTCGAAATATGGCGTTTTTTTCAAAATGGCGTCCTATTATTCTACTTTATAGTGTATATCTCCTTACATGCCCATATGGGGTATCATTTTATATGTTTTTAAGTACGGGGAGTTCAAAAATTACATCAAAAATTTGTTTTGACGAAAATTTTTCAAAAATACACTGAACAAAATATTTTTGTATGTAGACACCTATGTATGTATTTTTTTTTATTTTGATTGGTTTAAATTTTTTTTTTGTATTTTTATACACTTTTTTAAACTGAATTTATAAAGGAATTATAAAAAGCATTTAAAACAAAAGACGTAAATTAATAATAATAATAATAGCCGTGTTAAAATGTATAGCCCCTCAGCTTAATTTTTATACGCAATCAATAATACTTCAATAAATTAATTTGTTCTCACTTTATTTATTTACTTCCAATATCAAACTTTATATGTACGTTCCTATGTGTGCAAGGATATCAAAAGATAGAAAGAGAATAACGACATACACAATATCATACCAAAATCATCATACGAAAAGTTCTGGCTTATGTAGAACAACTTAACATTTTTGAAAAAAGACATAAATCTACGTAATATTGTCACGGGAGTTAATTATAGCAATGATTTTAATCCTGAACGTGCCAAAGAAATCGGAAAACTAATACTTGATGAGATTACAGACAAAATAGCCACTGAGTTCACTTTCAGAAAAAGAAAACAAGTGAAGCCTATGAAATCAGGTCAATCTGTGCAATTAAAAGACGAAACATTTGTGATTGAACCTGAACTTTTGTTTCAGCGCCTGTTGCTTTGTGCACAAACTAATGGCGTGAACTTACAGGAGGTGTTTTGTTATGAGCTTTGATAAGCACGGCCTTATGAGGGAATCCGATAAGTCACAGCTTGCTAATTATATCAACGAGCCGGTATCAGAAGTTTCTATCATTCCCAGAGAAATAAATTATATCATTGATCATTCACTACTACATCGCCTTCCTTGGAGTCAGGATCAGACCTTTCATGAAATTCTTTGTGCTTATGAGAGAAACGTGCTAGCAAAGTATGGCTAGGCAATAATAGTACTTGATGGATATGGTGATACATTCTCCACAAAAGCAGAGGCCCGCCTAAAAAGACACCGAGGTATTGTAGGACCTACAGTAAATTTCTCAGCTTCTACCCGTATTACTATCCAGAAGGAATTTTTGAGTAATAATGAAAACAAAGAAGCCTTCATTGTTTTGTTATTGGAAAAGTTACAAGAAGCTGGATGTAAAAGAAAACAATCTCATAGTGACGCAGACGTCATGATCGTTATGGACGCTATAGCGTCGTCCAAAATTCATCCTACAACCATTGTTGGTGAGGACACTGATCTTTTTATACTATTCCTTCATCATTTTCAAAAAAAATGTTATGATATTTTCCTTTGCCCATAACTTAAGAAATCTTCCAAAAGCATTACTGTATATGATATAAAAAAAATAAATACTTTAGGCGATGACGTCCGTTCTAACATCTTATTTGCTCATGCTGTATTAGGATGTGATACTTCCTCTAAACCATTTAGAATAGACAAAAGTGATTCCATGAAATTGCTTAAAAATCAAGCAGTTTCAAAGAAAGGGCTGCAGTATTCCAAACATCACAGAAATCAACAGAAGAAATTGAAATTGCTGGTCTTAATGTTATTTTAACTTTGTTTGGAGGAAAAACAGGGCACTACATGATATAAGGCTTCGTACTTTAACTTCCAAGGCTTTAACATGTTAAGCCGGAGGTCTTGCCGCCAACAGAGAATGCCTGCAAATTTCATTCATTCAGAGTTTATCACCAAGTGCAGCAGTGGGTATTCATCTGGATCAACTACAGTGGGGATTTCAATGGAAGGATGAAAGATTGTCTAAAATTAAAATGAGACAAGCACCGGCACCAGATTATCTATTAAAATTTGTGAAATGTGCCTTCATCAAAACTAAATGTGCAACTCTGCAGTGTACATGCAGAAGACAGGGAATGATGTGTACAGATGCATGTCAGGGATTAAGCTGCTGCAATTCCATTGAAGTGCACATGAATGATGATTAAAATTAGGCATTATTATTTGTTTGACTTATACCATTTTTTTGTTTTAAATGCTTTATGAATTCAGTTCAAAAAAATATGTAAAAATACAAAAAAAAAAATATAAAACCAATCAATATAAAAAAAAATTAATTAAAAAATATAACAAAAAAATTATTTTGTTCAGTGTATTTTTGAAAAATTTTCATCGGAACCAATTTTTGATGCAATTTTTGAATTCCCCGTACTTAAAAACGTATGAAATGATACCCCATATGAGCATGTAAGGACGTATACACTATAAAGTAGAATAATACGACGCCATTTTGAAAAGAAGCCATATTTCGAAATCCGCGTCATGTACAGAGCTAGACTTTTCGGCATCTTGTTCTACGGAAAATTTACAATAAGACCTCATTCACACAAATTGTATTGCAATTAGTTCTAGGTTTATCCTTAATTTGACTCGTCTATATGTGTGACCTTGGCTTATTTAAACGATTGCTTCGCTCTCTTGTTGCTTCCGCATAATCCTTATGAATTGTGATACCAGTGTTTTTTTTTTGAATTTGGATTTTGAACGAAGTACTTTTAATACATCTTCTCTGTTGGACATTTCAACTAAGACATATGCGATATTTCTTCCCGTGCTTATTTGACGTGCAGTCAGTGTTCCCATAACGGCATTATTAATGCTAGATCTAGCATTATAGAGAAGAGAAAAGCATTATGAAATTTTAAAATAATGCTAAATGCTTTTCTGGCATTATTGTTTTTGAGTTTTGCATTCTTGAATGCCAAAATTGATTTCAAAAGATTGGTTTGATTATATCATATTGTTTGAAAAAATCTTTTTTTTTTTGAAATTACAAACCGTTCTGATTTAACCATAATAACGCGAAATCACGAAAATTCACACATACGCTCAAAAAACTCATGAATTTTTTAAAGTATAAGTTGGAGTCTCAGCAAAGCGCGAAAAACCTAAGGGTGAAGAACAGTATTAATATGAAGAACTTTGGGATAACTCGTTATTTATCTAAAATTATAAGATAGATAAGAAATTTATTTTTAAAAACTATAAATAAGAATGTGATAAGTCTGAATGTTTTAAAATTAAATAATTAACTATAAAATGTTCCTATACTTAAAAACATTGTGCTGTAAATACCTATTAACATAAAAAGCTTTAAGTTTTGTTATTTTTGAATAATTTTTTTTGTTATATACCTATGTTTGTTAGGTATTTGTATGTAAAAATAAATATTTTTTTGCATTTTTTAAGATGTTTGTTTTTTAATAATCGATATAGACGTTTTATATGGATTTTAAAATCTAGCATTTTGTTTTTTGAGCTCCCATACGATCTAGCATTATAAAATTTGAAATCTAGCATTATGAAATTTGAGATTATGGCAACACTGCGTGCAGTAGTTATTTTAGATGTGTGCCAGAGATCTAGACAAATTCCTTTAGCTTTCCCCACAGCTACGTCGTCGGAGTAGGCTGCTGCTTTAACACCATTCTTTTCGAATTTAGTAAAGATATCGTGAAGGCATCTTTGACTTCACTGCTTTATACGTTGTTGAAAGCCCCTTCAATGTATACTCCTTATCATGGAATATTTTGTTCTACAGTTCTGACCACGCAGTGTTAGGCCTTTTCTACACTTTTGCCTTTAGAATAGAAGTGAGACATAACTTCAGGACTTAGATTGCTTCGAATGTCTAATCAGTCTCTATAAGGTTTTAAGAATGAACTATGTGCGACTAATAGGTGTATATCCTTTAGCATTAATATGGCGGGTCTTACCAGCTTTTGGAATACAAATTACTCTAACCTCACGTAACTGCTTTGGACCATAATATCTTTTGATCAGTTTTCAAATTTTATTTATTTTGTATTTCTTTTTAATGTTTACAACTTCAACTAAACGTTTTTTGTTTTTTAGTAAAACGTAACCCTTGTCACGTCCAAATTCATTTTTACCGGTAAATTTTGATTACGTTAAACGATAAAAGTAAAAATATAAATAAGAGTACGTAATATGAAGCAGGCTTAATGAATATGCATGTCCATCTTTTTTTGTTTTGCAAAATTCAATCTCGATCTTTGACTATTTCGTAAACATGTTTTGATGTTTTTCTTTCATTTTTAATAAACAAGAATTTTATAAAAATGTATCAACAAGTAGCAATCCCATTTTTATAAGTTTTTTGTTTTTTTTTTTCCAAATGAATCATATTAATTCTCACGTTCCAAATATCTACGATGAGGTATGAAGAATTTAATTAAAAGTAAAATTAAAAAATAGTTCCATAACAATTTTTTAAAGCAATGAACATATGTACATATATAAAAGTTATCTCACACAAAAGTTTAATGTTTTCTTTTGAAAAAATAAACAACAAAATTAACATGACTTGACTTTGAGATGATAACCTGCCTCACCATATGAATGAGCAAGTCCCAAATAGATGCCTGACCTTACTACTAATTTGCACCTTAAAATGTAAATAAAGAACAAATAAAAACAAAACTTAAATAAAACAACAACAAAAACCAAAGCTATATAAATTGCAAAAAAAGCATGACTAGCTTGGCTTGAGTTAAACTTGCAATGCACGTCTTTTCACACTCTTTCATAGTATATTATATACGTAACATTGAAATTATAACGAACTTGCTCAAAGCTATTACATACGAGGAGGCATTTAAAATAAAATAATAAAAAAGGAATTTCTGCTTTTGGTTGGTTATTTCTCCCACCGGACTGCATCGGCAGCGTTCATAAACCCCGATGACAACTCTTATGTCATAGAATATGATGTCGAAGCTACAGATTGAAAGAAAAATGTGAGTCTGTGATTTGCTGGACAATTTGTGTGATACCCTATCTTAATTGTTTTGAATATTATGACACTTGAAATCATTCTTCATTTTTGGATTTAAACTTCAACTGAAAACGTTGGACGGGTGAATGACCGTTTGACGTTTGATTGAATAAATAATTTATGGGCCAACAGCACTATTTGAATTGTTAAATGTCAAATTTCAGTAGACAAAATCTAACAGATTAATATACATAAATTAAAGAGTTGAACTGATGTTTGACAATTCAATATATGTTTGTCTAATAAGTAGATTAATTTACATTTAACTAGTCAAGAAATGTTTTACAAGTCAATAGATGTGTGACAGTTCAAATGACACTTGCACGTTCGCGTTCGAAGTATGTTTGGGAGTAATGTTCGAAATGTCAAACGAAAGTCATTCTAAATAATTTCTTCATCAATTTACATTATTTTAAGGCGTTGTAAGTTTGACAGATCAATGGATTTTTGAACAATTCAATACATATTTGACACATCAATACATATTTGGCAATATATGGATATTTGATAAGCCAATTGTATTTTTCACAAGTTCATGAATATTTGATAGATCAGTTGATATCAAGCAGGTCAATAAATGTGTTTAACAAGTCAATTGATATTTGACGAATACTTGATAAGTCTCTGCCGTTTTGACAAGTGAATAGATCTGTGATACTTCAAAGGACATAACGTCAACATCAAATGCTTGAAGTGTCAAACGAAAACTTCTTGCAAGTCACTTTTTTTATCAAATTATATTATTATAAGTCATTGTAGGTTTGACAGATCAGTGGATATTTGACAGTTCAAAGACATTGACTTTTCATTTGTATTTGACAAGGCGATTGATATTTAAAAATGCAATTAATACTTAATAAGTTCATGCGTATTTGACAGCCCAATGATTTTTATTTGGAAAATCAGTTGATAATTCGTCAATTAATATGTTTGACTAGTCAAATGGTATTTGGCAAGTCTATGGATATTTGACAAGTCAATGGGTATTTGAAAAGTTGATGGATATTTGACAGTCAATGAGTATTTGACAAGTTAATTTATATTTGACAAGTCGATATATATTTAAGTTACTGGAAATTTGAAAATTCGATGAATATTTGATGAAACCATGGGTAATTGACAGGTCAAAGAATATTTGTGAAGTCAATGGATATTTGACAAGCCAATGGATTTATTACTTGTCTATGAAATTTGGTTGATAATTTGCAAGTCAAATAACATATTTGACAAGTCAGTGGGTATTTGACAATTCAATGAATTTTTGTCAAGTTAATTGATTTTTGACAATGTCTACTTGATAAATCAAAAGATATTTGACATTTCAATGAATATTTGATAAGTCCATGTGTATTTGACAGGTCAATAGATATTTTTCAAGTCAATTTATATTTGACAAGTCTATGGATATTTGACAAGTCAATAGGTATTTGAAAAGTTAATGGATATTTGACAGTCAATGAGTATTTTACAAGTTAATGGATATTTGACAAGTCGATGCATATTTAAGTTACTGGATATTTGACACTTTAATGAATATTTGATGAAATTATGGGTAATTGACAGGTCAAAGGATATTTGTGAAGTCAATGAATGTTTGACAAGTCAATGGGTATTTGAGAACCCAATATATTTCTAAATAGTCCATGAATATTTAATAAATCAGTTCATACTGACGCGTTAATTGGTATTTGAGAAGTTAGTTAGAAATTTGACAGGTCCATGAAAATTTGAAAAGTGAATGGATATTTGACAATTCAATGAATATTTGATAAATCCATGAGTATTTGACAAGTCAATAAATATTTTTCAAGTCAATAGATATTTGTCAAGGGAATGGATATTCAACAAGTCAATGGATGTTTGACAAGTCAATGGACGTTTGACAAGTAAATAATTGTTTGACAAGTCATTGGATACATCTTAAGTCCTTGAATATTTGACAAATGAAGTAATATCTCGCAAGTCAATTACTATATTTGACAGTTCAATGGATATTTATTAAGTTAATAGATATTTTTCACGTGAATGTATATTCAACAAGTCAATATTTGATAATTCAATGGATGTTTGACAATTCAATATATGTTTGACAAGTCAAGGTTTATTTGAAAAACTAATGTATTTTTCAAAAGCCCATGATTATTTGATAAATTAGTTAATATCTTTCAAGTCAATTAATATATTTGAAAAGTCAATGTGTATTTGACAATTCATTGAATATTTGATAAATCTATGCGTATTTGACAGGTCAGTTATTATTTGTCAAGTGAATGGATATTCGAAAAGTTAATTGATGTTTGACAATTCAATAGATCTGTGAAACTTCAAAGGATGTGTGGAAGACTGAAAAATGTTTAAAATGTCAAACGAAAACTTCTTGCAAATCACTTTTTCATCAAAATACATTATTATAATTAATTGCAAGTGTGACAGTTCAATAGATATTTGACAACTCAAATATCAATGCACAAATATCAATAGATATTTGAAAAGTGCATTGATATTTAACAATGCAATGAATATTAAATAAGTTCATGCATATTTGACAAGTAAATGGATATTTGTCAAGTCAATTTAAATTTGACAAGTCAGTGTGTATTTCAAATATTAATAGATATTTGACAACTCGATGTCTATTCGACAAGTCAATGGTTATTTGACAAGTCAATGGATACTTGACCAACCAATGGATTTTAAACAAGTCCATGAATATCTGATAAATACATTTTTTATTTCGCAAGTCAATTTTTATATTTGAAAAGTAAATTGTTATTTGACATGTCCATGCGTACTTGACAAGTCAACAGATGTTTGAAAAATCAGTTGTTTAAAAACTAATAATTTTTTAACAAGTTAATAAATATTTGACAAATAAATAAAGAATGTTTGTGAGAAAAAAGGAAACATGAATTTGAAGGTTAACGTTCTTGGTAATTCACAAGATTCTTCCAAAAAATTAATAAATTTAAATCCAATCAGTAATTAAATTATTAAAAATAAAAAGCCATCAACTGAAATCAAAGTGATGAAGGAATTTAATACTTTAGATATGCTTTTATTTTTGTTCTTTTTAATTGGGGGGCTTTGAACTTGGATTTAACATTTTATTTTATAAAAAAATTGCATCAGAAATTCCTTAAAGCAGCTACAGAGACGATAAGATTTTAATTCTAATAGAAAGCTTCATAAAATGAACGAATCAAAGTTTGAATGATTAATAATATGTTGAAGTCTTTTTGTGACTTTTTGTTTTGTGTAAAAATGTGTGTTTTTTTTAGAAATTTAATCATAATACACCCTAATGCTGATAGGGCTCTTGCAAGCACAATATTCAACGTTCAACATATTGACTGCCCCAAAGTAAGCAGCATTGTTTTTGTAATACAAACGCTTATAAGGCAATTCAAAACTTTCACTTTCAATGCTATAATGCCGAGATATCCACAAGTATTTGAGTATGTTTATATTTTTCCGCAGTCCGATTTGTAACCCAGCATGTATCTCGACTTGACTGAGACCGGCTTAGCGGTCGGTCAAGCTTTTTTCTGCTAACGTAGTCAACTTAAAAAATTGTTGACACTTTGTCTATATTAAATTGCTGTAGCAGGTACATTTTGTAGAAGCATATGAATGTAACTATAGAGAGGTAAAGTCGGCGCGGCCCGGCAAGCGGTAAGACCGCGGGGTACATTTTGATTTGCATATGCGATTATTTATTTGCCAATCATAAGGGACATTTGTTTATGTTTTTAATTTTATATGCAAACTTTATAGTTTAAGAGTTAGTGTTACGTTTGAATTTTTAATCCACGTACGAGTTATGTAACAGATAATTTGGTTTATTTGAGATATTGAGTCATGATATTTACAGTGGGCTAGGTGGGGTTGGTGTTCAAGAAGAAGAGGTTCGAATTTATAAGGTTATGGTATGGTTGTTAGTGATACGGCAAAATACGGCACTATAAAGGGTCGTGTATTTAAATGAATAATTACTGAAATTTTTCACTTATAATCTTTGGGATTCAAATATCTTCACTTACTTAAGGTGGCGCCTCAGATTAGCCCATCCAAGATTAAAGGAATACCATTAAGCTTTTCCGACCAAGCTAAATATTTAGGCCTCATTATAGACAAAAAAAACTAAATTGGAGGCAAATATTGATGAAAGAGTAAAAAAGACTACTGTAGCGCTTTTAACTTGTAAAAAAGCCATAGGATCAAAATGGGGCTTCTCCCCAAAAATAACCCACTGGCTATACACTTCGGTAATCAGACGGATACTCACCCCAACCGCAGCACTGGAAGTGCTTTTAAACCTAACACCTCTTCACATCTTCCCTAAAATGGTGGCCGCCAACTCATGTGTGAGGCTTAGAGCCACCTCTCAACGGAACAGTAGCAATACTGGAGATACTACTATTCTAGACAATTTCAGACCTATCCCAGATCGCTTAGACTATACCACTCCAAAAATGGTATTCGGTAAAAGCTTCCATGTGTCCATCCCTTCAAGATACTCCTGGGAAGAAGAGAGACCCCTGGACGATGATGCGGTACACTTCTATACAGACGGTTTAAAAAACCGATTACGGAGTTGGAAGTGGTATCTATTCGTAACAACTGAATCTCAGTCTATCATACAGACTTCCGAATCAATGTTGTGTATTCCAGGTAGAAGTAGTGGCGATTAAAGAGGCACTATCCTGGCTCAAAGAAAACGGTATATCTTGCAAGGATATACGAATCTTCTCGGACAGCCAAGCCGCTCTTAAATCTCTAGCGTATGTCTCCACAAACTCTCAAATAGTCCATGATTGTCGATCATCTCTGAATGAGATGGTGGAACAGTTTAATATTCAATTCATTTGGGTGCCGGGCAACAGAGACATTCCGGGAAATTGCAAAGCCGAGAAGCTCGCCAAAAACGGAACATGCAAATATCTTTTCAAACAATATGATCTAGAATCAACAAATGCTAGATGGTCACAGAGTACCACCTGCCTAGCAACCAAGCAAATATAGCCAAGCATAGATTTAAAACGGTCAAAAATCTTGATATCCCTGAGCAGACAAAGTATAAGCTCTACAATTGGAGTAATAACAGTACACTGCCTCATAGGAAGATATGCTCTGAGGCTAAAATCCTCATGAAAATGATCCAACCATTCCTTAAACAAGAAGATTTTCTTGCATATAATGGCTTTCGATAAAATGTTGGGTAATCCATTATTAGAAAGATTTAGATTTCTTCTTCTGAAAGAAAAATGTAGCTGGAGGGACGTATGAAAACCCTTCGGTAAACCTGTTTCAATGTGCAGAGCATGGTTAGGCGTATAATCGGGCAGTAAATAGCATCTTTTCGTGAAAAAAAGCTGCAACTTTTCGACTTGGTTGTATTCGCGGTATCCCCAAACTTGAGCACTGCACAACATAATAGCTTTTGAGTCGGCATTGTATATTTTGAACTTTTTTGAGTGTTGTTTTTCAGGATTACTGTAAAACCATTTTCCAAAGCTGCTCTTTTTTCACAGTTGCGAAATATTACTATTTATTTATTACTTATCAAGATTTATTTCAAGATTTAATTGAAGGCATCAAGTCTTAAGCTGTTGCAAATTGGAAGGATTATCTGACAACAGTACAATATCGTCCGCATATAAGAGAGCATTAACTTTTAGATCGTCTTAAATAATACCGATTGGAAGTTCCAAATGAAGAACATTTAAAAATAGAACGAAAAGAAGAGAGCTTAGCACACATCCTTGACGAACACCTTTCTTAGTGGGAAGAAGTCTGACAAACACGAACCATCCCACACAGCTGCAGTAGTAAACTTTATAGTAGCCAATATCTTCGAAGATATTCTCAGAGTCGATAGCTGTAAAAAAGAGTATTCCTGTCAATGCTATCAAAAGCAGCCTTAAGATCGATGAAAAAAGCGTAGAGTTTCTTTTGGCAAAGTTGAAGTTGAATTAAGCTTGAAAGGTTATATTCTTGGCTTACAGTAGAATAGTCACTGTAGTATGCATCCCTTTTCTTGGATGGTGTTAACTGTTGGACTGCACGTGATCTATTAAATTACCTTACATTCCACATACAATATCGGAATTTTTCCAAACATTGCAGTCTTGACAAAAACTGGATTTGACCACGGTATCAACGACATTCTTACAATTTTTTGCTACAAATGTATTTACTCTTTTTTTCATGTGCCATCGCCGGATAAAGTGAAATCCGTTGGACTGTCATTAGAATCGGAAGCTGAAATTAACTCTTTCTTCATTCACAGCTTTGGAGATAATGAAATCATAAACTGTAGATGCGACCACGTGTATGTATTAGACACAAGCGTAATAAATAGAGATTGATATTCCTTGACAAACTCCAACTTCCAACTCCCAAAAGCCGCATATCAAATATCACTCGTCGGTTTACTTCGAAGGATTTCTCAACGAATGGACATGATGAAATGTAGCGTAGACTATCAACTGCAACTGCATTGTAATACAATTTTGAACCCGAGTCCGCGTTGAGCCGTTCTTGAAAATCTAATCTCGTTGTTGCATGTAGTACACGAAACAAACGAAGAAATCGAAGAATTTGGGAAAATCCTCTCGTAGACATATTCTTAAATAGTTAAACTATGAAAAAATGAAAAAAAACGATTTCTTTTTAGTTCTAGACTCGTTTTGAAAAAAATCGAATTGACAGTTTTTTTTTACAAAAAATAAAACTAAAAAAAAAACAATACTAAAACTTGTTAAAAAATTACTTTCGACTCAAATAGCTTTTCAAAAATTAAAAATATCGACTTCAAACTTATTTTATTTCACAGAAAATATTATTTTTGTTATTCATTAATTTTTATATAAAAATCCAACAGTCCGTTTTTTCATAAAAAAATAAAATCTAGAAAAAATAGTACGCAAATTTGGTAAAAATTCATACGAGTACATATATGGGGCACATTTGACACTTAATTTTTAAAAGTCTGTTTCCGAAGATTATATATGAATTCCAATACTTTTTTATTTATAAGATGCATTGACTATTCTAGATAAGACTCACAGATACATTTTACTGTTATAACAAAAACCATCATCATTTTTTAAAAATTTGTTTAAAAAAAATGTCATTTTGTCAAAAGTGCCCCGGGCATGGGGAACCTTTGACTTTACGCGGGGAACATTTGACAATTGCAGTTTTATCTCATGATCGTATGCATAAAAAGGATTAGTGGTGTTTGAATGGAAAGAAAAGTCAAAAATTGTTTTAACGATTTATTTTAACAATATAAAAAACATATATAAATAAATTAACTTTCTTTAAAAAAAAAATAACGGGTTATAAAACTTCATTTTAAAAACTATTAGTCCATAAGGTCGTTAAGAATTATTCATAGGAACGAAGTCAATGTCAAATAAATATTTTTGACGACAAAGAGAAGTTGAGGCTGGATTTGTGGGTTGTGGCAGTTTGAATTTGATTTCACTCCTTAAAGTCAAAGAAATATCTTCAACGGATGGTTTAGTAAAAAGCCAACCTACCAATGCTGCTTTTCTTAGATAGTTAACAGTGTAAGTAGAGTCACTGTGGACTTCTCCAATTTCCCCCGCATAGTAAAATGGCTTCTTAGAACTTTCACCGAATTTCACAAGAACATAATGTCCGACTTCCAATTTCTCATCATCTGTAAGCTTATAGTCAAAAAGCTCTGTTCTTTCCATTTCGAAATTATCTTGGTCAGAAACCGTTAGATTTATCAGATACGGCATAGGAAACGCTTTTATCGCTCTCATCCGACGAATCTAATTCAAGTTGTCGGGCTTTTTTAATGATTTTTTTTGTCGGCTTTTTTAGCGGTTTTTGCATTTTTCTTTTCTTCATTTTATTGTACTCTTCGCTTTTCGGTGGAGCTGGTAAGAATTCGTGAACAACCACTCCTAGCAGTTCTATTTGGCGTGCTAAATCGTGCTATAGGTCTTACAGCCTCAGGTGTTAGAGATGGAATTGGAGATTTGGCATTAGTAGCTATGTTTAAGGGCGTATTAGTGTTGCTTTGAGTGGCCGGAAAAGATTCGACTAAGTTTATTTCACCTGGCAAAGTGTCAACTAAAAATTCATCATCTCCGAAAATCTGGGAGTTGTAGGGATTTATTCCAGTTGCTTGAAAGCCATTTAATATATTTCTTGAAGAGAAAGCCATTTGAAATGGAAGGTTGGTCAGTTTTGCGACATCATAAATTGTTATTTGCTTTCCATGATTGGTGCTTACAAAATCATTAAATGCTTTCTTACAGAAACTTTTGAACGGCCCGAAAACTGAAACGTCCAATGGCTGAAGTCGATGTGACGTATGTGGTGGAAAAGATAGTAAAATAATTCCATTATCACGGCAAAAGTCAATGCTTGGAAGACTGCAGTGTAATGCATGGTTATCAAGAACAATTAAAATTGGGCGTTCCTTTGAACAATTAGTAAAGTGTCGTATATGTTTAAGGAGATCGACGAAGAGTTCAGAAATCATCCATCCAGATTTCGAATTTAAAATAAGCGATCCAGGAAAGCGATCCAGGAAGTTGCGTGGCTGTTTGGTGACAATGGTAGGCATAGTAAATGCCTGTGGAAATCGTTTGACAAGCCGTACGCGTGAAAAGTGCATTTTTTCACATATTCTACCAGTTCTTTTTCTTGCAGCTTGGTAAGGGTTTGGCGCGGCGTATATATCGATTGAAAAATGAAACTTTCGTCAGGGCTACGTTCATTACCCGAATCTGACCAATCTTTTAAGGGATCCTGTTTTTTCATTCGCATGATCAATGTGGTTCTATTTATCCCATATTTTTTTCAGCAGCTGATGTTTGCGTTTCTAGTTTTGTCCGTATGTCTGCAATAGCCCTCTTCACCTTTTCTTCGTCGATTGCAATCCTATTTGTCTTTCTCTTGTAGTTTCTCACCATTTCTTCAAAATAAACATGAAAACAAAATAAAACACAAATATTAGCATAACAAATCATGTTGGGGCACATTTAACAAATGTCAAATGTACCCCTACTATTAGTCAAAATGTGCCCCCTTTGCAAAAGTCAAAGGTGCCCCAAAGGTTTTTCATAACATTTGTAATGTTTTTTTTTTATATTAATGTTTTGATTTAACAAAATTGGCTTTAAAATATTAATAATTTAGGAACAATGCTATCATAATATTAATTCACAATAACAAAAACTTTTTTATTTTGTTCCACAAATCTCTTACAAACCTGTAGTCAAAAATTACATCAAAAATTCCGAAATCACAAAAACACGTGTTACTCGATGACGAGTTGAAGCAAAACTGCCGAAGTTCATAACGTTTCTTTATATTAATTGAGGCTTCGTTCACTATCCCAACTTTTCTTCTTAAAGGATGTGTTCACACCGAATATCACAAAGTCAAATGTGTACAGTTTACCCTCTCAATTTTCTTGAGAGCCCTTTCTGCATCTGTATAGCAAAATTTATTTGAAGTCATATCTCTTCTGGTTCTTGAGCTATGGACGACGAAAAAAACGTCGCGAACGTACGTACAAATGCACGCACAGACATCTTTCTAAAAATCTTTTATTTCGACTCTAGGGACCTTTAAACGTCGAGAAATGTCAAAATCTTTAATTTGACAAATCGGACAAATCGGAAGTTAAAAAGCTGGCCAATTGTTGTTGAGTTTACTCTCCCCAGACAGGTACCCTCGTCCATACGCTCTCAAAGGTCCGACTATAGAAGATTTTTAACTAAAGATTCTCAACGGTATGCAACAATGTTCGCATTTCTTTTAAAGCTAAAAAGGCAGAAAAAGGCAACAATGGCGAAAAAAGGCAATTATGGTATAAAAAGGTTAAATAAAACGCATATACTATATTTGCAATCACCAGGGCTTGAAACATGTTTGTCGAAAGTCGATTTTATCTTCCGTTCAACGGTTATGTATATCCAATAAATTGTTAGTTTATAAATTATATAAATATATGAAAAATAAAGAATCTAACAATGACGAATTAAAGAAAATAAAGATGGTTACAAATCGGAGTTTGAAGACTTTAAACCCAAGTTGTTTGCTTTCTTTGGGAAGAACCCCAGACACCGACTAGTCTACCACAACCTCGTAAAAAAAGCATCACAACTTAAAAGCCCGCTCAAAACCAACCCTCGAACCTCAACTAGACAGCTTTAAACACGTTATAAATTATATCAGGTGTACGATTTAATTGCATTTATTTATTCTATTTTTTAATTGTTTAATAATATGCAAAATTACCTCTTGAACTATTTTATACTTTTAACTTACTATTTTAACCATTACCTAACAGCTAATTGGACGACAACAATGTTATACTAGACTTTCTATTCATTGTGGTTGATCGGCCGCACCGACCGACACGACCAGAGGAGACTGCAGTTTCGGTCGCTTCGCCGCGCCGGCACTCTGTGCCGTACATGTTTAAATTATTTATGGACCATTCATTGAGTGAGCATACTGCTTAGCGTACAAAGAGTAAACGTTTTTTTTTCGCCAGTCTTCTCTAACCAGCGGAAAATTGAGGAAAAGTAGTTTGTGTAAAATTGTTGACTTGATTATTTTTTTTTATTTATATATTTTCATCACGCAAAGATGAATTTTACCTTTCAAAAAGTTTAAATTTCACCGATTAGAGGAGAGGATCTAAAAGAAAATGCAAATATTTATGCAAATTTTTACTTTTAAATAAAATAATAAAATAAATTAGTTGGTGCAACAGTCCGTTGAGAACTAGGGCCTAGTGACTTACAACTCTTAAGCATTCCTGTGTGGAAGTAATGTTGTCAATGATGGACACGCCAAGAGTTACTCTTGGAGGATTTGTCAATTCCTAGCAAGAGACAGTACCCAGTACTTAAGATGGCACAGGCCGTGATTCAATCCAAGATCTCTGGCTTCACAATCCTACAAGATTGTCGAATATAATTATTTAAGAATACAAACGAAAACCATTAATATGTATTGAGGACATTTAACACAAAAATTAAAGTCAGTAAACCAGTTGTTAAGTTAGGTTCTGGTTCTGTTTTGTGTTTTGATCTTCATCTTATTTTGTTTTTATTTATTGGTGATTTGTTGAAATTTCAACCCTGAGGTTCAATCTTTTAAGTAATTTAAAATCGAATATAATTTCGGATACTGTATCTTTTATGTAGAAAAGTACTTATTTATGACTTTGTATAATGTACCATTTGTATTCACATCTTAAGCTGGTTTAACTCGAAATAAATGCTATGAAAAATAAAACAAAAAAATGCAGGATTTCAAGTCCTTGACGGGCAATGACACATCGTGAGACTTTTAGACTTATGGTAGATCTAAAATTATGAACTTTACACTATTTTGTTCATAATTTTTTCCAAAATGAGGTAGCTTTAACAGGCTTTATAGTTACTTACTTACTTAAAGTGGTGCTACAGTCTGGGGCGGACCTGGGCCTCTACCAACATGCGTCTCCAGCCAGCTCGATCTCTAGCTAGCTGTCCAGTTTCCCACGCCAAATTGGTTGAGGTCTTCACTCACCTTCGTGCGCCATCTGAGTCACGGTCTTCCTCTTCTATGCCCTCCCTCGGGATTGGATTCGAAGACCTTCTAGTCTAGGCTGGAGCTTCGATATCCATTCGCTCTACATGACCTAGCCATTTAAGTCGTTGGACTTTGATTCTGTTAACTAGGTCAGTGTCGCTGTACAGCCCTTACAGTTCGTCGTTATATTTTCCCCTCCATTCTCCATCTATGCGTAGGGGACCAAAAATCACCCGAAGAATTTTTCTCTCGAAGCATCCTAAGACGCTCTCATCTTTCTTTCACAGGGTCCAGGCCTCAGCGCCATAAATGAGAACCGGGATGATAAGTGTCTTATAGATGGTGATTTAAGATGCTCGAGAGAGGACTTTACTTCTCAATTGCCTTCTAAGTCCAAAGAAGCAGCGATTTGTAAGAGTTATTCTTCGTTTGATTTCAGCGCTGGTGTCGTTGTCTGTGTTTATAGCGGTGCCTAGATAGACAAAGTCCTTAACTATCTCGAAGTTATAGCTGTCCATGGTGACGTTTTGTCCAAGACGTCGTTTTTCAGTGTCCTTTTTTGATGACAGAATATACTTGGTCTTGCCCTCATTGACCACTAAACCCATCTTCTCCGCTTCCGTCGCAATGCTCAAAAACGCTCCACTGACATCTTGCTTTGATCTTCCGATTTTGTCAATATCATCTGCTTATCCGAATAATTGGATGGACCTTTGGAAGATTGTGCCTCTAGTGTTGACGGTTGAGTTTTGCACAATTCTTTCCAGAACGATGTTGAAGAAGTCGCATGACAATGCATCGCCTTGTCTAAAACCTTTTTTGACATCAAATGCATCGGTGAGATCTTTCAAGACCTTGATACAGCAAACGGATAAGTTTGACAGGGTTGCCAAAACTAGACATTGCTCTGTAGAGCTCTTCCCTATTAATGGTGTCATACGCGGCTTTAAAATCGATAAAGGGATGTTGAGTATCGATTTGAAGCTACTGTGTTTTTTCCAAGATCTGCCGTAGTGTGAATGTTTGGTCGATAGTGGACTTTCTTGGTCTGAAGCCACACTGATAAGGACCTATCAGGTTGTTGACGAACGGCTTCAGACGTTCACTTAATACGGCAGAGAGGATCTTATATGCAATGTTAAGGAGACTGATGTCTCTGTAGTTGGCGCAATTTTGAGGGTTTCCTTTTTCAGTATCAGGTTGTTGACGAACGGCTTCAGACGTTCACTTAATACGGCAGAGAGGATCTTATATGCAATGTTAAGGAGACTGATGTCTCTGTAGTTGGCGCAATTTTGAGGGTTTCCTTTTTCAGTATCGAGCAAACAATACTGAGGTTTCATTCTTTTTACTTGCTTTCTTCCAACCTTATTTTCGGCATTCAAGCCATCTGCTCCAGCGGATTCTTTAGACTTCGGGTAGAATATGGCAATTTTAACTTCGACTAAGTCGGGAAGATGAGATTATTGGCTTTCGTAGTGTATATTGAAAGGATTACCCTGCCTGACAACTGAGTTCCATTTACCGTCGCCGTTATACAGTCTGTAGATGTAGTCCTTCCATACCCTTAGCATTGACAGCGGTTCTACTATAATGTTTCCATTTTCGTCTTTTCAGCCTTCGGTTAGAGGTTTATTACTTACTTACTTAAGATGGCTTACTTACTTACTTAAGGCCTCACCCAACTAACTTCTCCATCGAGCTCGGTCCCTAGCTAGATGTCCCCAGTTTCGCGCTCCTAGTGGGACGAGGTCACTTTCCACTTGTGCGCTATAACCTGATTCGCGGCCTACCTCTACTGCGTTGTCCTGTGGGTGTGGATTCGAAGACTTTCCAGGCCAGTGCATTGGTTTCCATGTTCGAGGTTTATGCACTTGTGTATTTCATTCACCTGCTTATACAACTTTCTTATTTCTGCTTTTGAACCTCTCAACATCTGCACGCTTCTCATGCTCTCCCTTTTTCCTTCTGAAAAGTCGGTTTCCTCTCTCATTTTCTGCTCATAAAGCTCGTGAACAGCTCCTCATCAAACCAGAGCTCTCTTCTTGTTGGCTGTCAGAAACGGGTTCTCAGATTGCATCTTGGCAATGTTGCTACTTGTTATCGATGTATTGTGTTGGCAGAGAAATATTTGGATCTATTGCGTTTGTATCCTTTCGACGTTTTATCTTCTCCCAGCATCTCACTGTTTTGCCTTGGGTCTGGAAACCCGAAGTACTACCTTAGCTCCAACGAGGTAATGGAAAGAATCGATGTTAGGTCTTCGGAAAGTTCAAACATCCATGATGTTTGAAGCGTGTCTAGCGTAGATCGCAATATGGTCAATCTAGTTGACGGTAGATTGATCTGGAGAGCTCCAAGTTCTATTGTGAATGTTGAAGTGTGGAAACACGTACTGACTACCATAATATTTCGCCCCGTACCACAATCCATGAGCTTGAATCGATTATACGAAGTGTTGTAGTGCAGGTTAAGGTGGCTAAATGTAAAAAAAATTAATTCGGTGGCGCAACAGTCCGTTGAGAACTATTGCCTAGAGACTTACAACTCGTTACTATGTGCGATTAATGTTGTCAGCAATGGAGGGGACCTACAGTATTAATCTTATTTGTAAAGCACTTTTCATGACAAGAATTACTCTCGTAGAATTTGTGAATTCCTTGCAAGAGGCAGTACCCGTGGCAAATAAAACTTGAGATGGTACAGGCAGGTATTGAACCCAAGACCTCATCATGAGAGGTCACCTCTCCAGCCATCATGCCACAGGTACTATGGGTTAAGGTGGCTGCTGGCCGGAAAAACGAGTGTATCCATTGTGATACCACATAGATCTAAAGATTTAACTTACTCGTAAAAACAAATTGGTAGTTGCTTTGAAGCGTTCGAGGCAACAAATGCTGTTAAAAAAGTCTCCTTAGTGGAGTCTTAGTGACTGTTTTTTCTTTTTCTTCTTCATCCATGCAGATTCTGCAACAATCCCTTGCAAGGAGCTCCTAATCGAGAAGCATGCATGCATATAATGAACAAATGGAGTTAATGCCCAATCTAAAAACAGAAATTAGTTGTTTCGAGCATTTAACATCAAGCTTTGGCCAAATTAGTTTTGTTGGCATACAAATGGGAGGTTCTGCCATCTTCACAAGAGGTGCTCAACATCAACAGTTTCGGGCTGTTATTAAATTTATTGAGACAAAGTTCAATGATTTAAGTTTCTGAGAAGATGCGTATATCGGCATTCGATATCACGATTTCTTTAAGCCAATTGGCTTCTTTGATAGTTAGAAGTTCTGCCTTGAACACGCTACAAGATTATGTCGCAAACGTCCACACAAAAGAAAACATTTCAGAATTTTTTATCTGTTTCTGAAATGTTTAAAAAATCTTTCTTTCGTCTGGACACACATTTTTGTGTGTTCGTAGACCATATTTAGTATCAAATGCTTTATTTAATTTTTCTTCAATGTCAGGTTTTCAGCTTAATTCCTTATCCAAAATAAGACCCAAGTATTAAGCTTTGTCTAAAAACATAAGTTGGTTTTATATGGAGAGGATTTATGTGTGAGATTTTGTATATCCCTAGAAAAGAGGACAAGTTTAGTTTTGTGATGGTTGACACCAAATCCACACCGGTCTGCGCAGGTAATAAGATTGATTAAAGCGTTTTTCAGTAATTTCTTCATTGTGTTACGATGCTTTCACAGATACCGCTAAAGCAACATCGTCCGCATATGCACTCACTCTGAACCCCTCCATTTCTATAATTGTTAATAGTTCCTTTACTATTAAGTTCCAGAGGATGAGAGAAGGAAAGTTCGTCGAGTTGTACAATAAAATCGCCCTGTTTTGAGCTGATAACGATGCTTATCAGCAAATTATTTATTACTTACTGATTGGCTTATCTATCTTCAAAAACGAAATCGCAGATGTGATTCCCGATGTGACTTACTTAAGAAGGCGCCCGCAGTTCTGTGTGGACTAGGGCCCCTCTCAAATAACTTCTCCATTTAGTTCAGTGCCTAGATGTCTCTAGTTGCGCACTCCCAGTTGAGTGAGGTCATTTTCAACTTGTGTTCGACACCTGATATTCGGTCTTCCTCTACTGCTCTCTCCTGTGGGCGTGGAATCGTAGACTTTCTGGGCTCGAGCATTGATTTCCTTTCGCGCTACGTGACCCAGTCATCTCAGTCGCTGGACTTTAATCATTCTGGCCAAGTCTTAGTCGTTGTACCCCATACAGCTCGTGTTTTCATCTTCTCCACCATTCACTTTCAATGCATACGAGACCGTAGATCACGAAGAACTTTTCTTTCTAAACGACTCAAGGTGCTTTCATCTGCTTTCGTCACAGTCCACAAAAATGATTTTTAAACGAATACAAAACCGGAAATTAATGGGACTAATAACATAACATCATTTGATGGCCATATAGCTGGACTTGATTCTGAATGATAAACCTTGATAACCTTGGTGCACTGATGTTATTCGATGCTCCGTCAAAAAATCTTGTTGAGTTTTATTCGAAAACGACATACAGTGTTGGGAAAAACAATATCAATAAATTAAAGGTAAATGGATTTAGAAGATTTTTTTAGGATGCGAAGATAGCAGTAAAAATAACTGCAAATGGCTCAAACCAAATTTTCCACCGACTTGAAAAATAAGGTCATTGCGGGTTTTAAGTATTGCAAAAAAATATGCGATTCACAATTCCGTTGCTTGGAAACTAAACATCATGGAGGAAGACCAAGGAAAACTACTATACAAGTTGATAAGGCTATCGTCCAGATGATTAAATAAGAATCCTTTTATATCTGCATGAACAATAAAACGTTAACTAGGGTTGTCTGTAACGAGTTTGTCTGTCTAACAAAGAGAAGCAGACGCTTACTTTATCGTATAGAAATCTTGGAAAACAATTTATCTCCAAGAAAATCCAACAGACGAGAATCGCCTTTGGCTGAAGTGTTGCTAAATAAAAGACAGTCTTATACTCGGATGAGTTTGGCTTTTAGGTCTGAGGCTTGCTTTTTTTCAAAGAAAACCCTGCAGATTAAACTTGGAAAAAAAGCAAGCCGATACCTAAAAGCCAAAATCAACTTTTTGATGTGGCCAGCTCAGTCATCTGTTCTCAACCACATAGAAAATCCATGAAAGATTGTACAGGGTGGCTCACCAATTGTGCTACAATAATAATAAAAATAATTTTTTGAACAGAAAATTGGATAAAAAATTATATTTTATTGTAAATAGTTGAATGCTTTTAACAGATGATAGACCGCAAATACCTCCACGCTCACTCAAAAATATGCGGCACCTGATCAAAAAATTGTCCATTGCGGCCTAAAGGGTTTAAATTGGGATCAACTCAATTATTGTCATTATAGATTACTTCAATTCAGACGAATTCCTAGGTTTCGTTTTGTACACTTACTGCTTGACATAACCCCATACAAAAAGTCTGGTGCAGTCAGGTCAGGTGACCTTTGGGGCCAGCGAAAAGTGAAGTTCCTGGAAAAAATGTGTTTGGGAATTTTCGCTAAAGCTCTGCCAAAAAAAATCTGGCTATGTGTGCAATAGCGCATAGGAAAAAAAAAATCATTCAACTTGTTTAAATAATGGTTCCCATTGACAGCTACTGTCACACCGTTATTTCCTCAAAGGAATATAGCCCGACTACACACCTTGATAAAATTGTGCACTACAAAGATACTGGGTTCAGTTTAAGGTGCAGTTCCTTCTCATGGAGCATTTCTTGATTTGATTGATATCAAATACGACAATTTTGCTCATCAGACTTGAACGTGTAATACAAAAACAATAACATTTTATTTTTGTAGCATGATTCGTGCGCCACCCTGTAAAGCGTACGATTCAACGAATGCTAAAATAAAGATTCCCTATTTGCGCAATCAGAAATTGCTTGGGAAAGTAGCCCCCAAGAAATCATAAGGAACTTAATCAAATCAAAGCCATGCCTTTTGAATGGTTACGGAACGAAGTATTGAAAACTAGTACCTTTAAGAATCTTAGTAGCTTTTATAAATAAAAAAAAACTGAAATAAAAATTGTCACCTCGAAAATTTACGGATAAAAAATGATTTCATCTTCAAAACAATTTTGTGCAACGAAAAATAACGTTTTTTAACGCTTTTTTGCAAAAAGTAAAAACATAAGAAAAAACATTGCTTAAAGTTGGTAAAAATTGATTTTCGACTCAAATATCTTTTCAAAAATTTGAGATTAAGTCTTTCAACAAATTTTATCTGATAAACAATATTGTTTTTAACATACGGAAAAATTTTAAGAAAAATCGAAATGACAGTTTTTTTACAAAAAAAAATAAAAACCAAACAAAAAATTAATGAAAGTTGGTAAAATTGATTTTCGACTCAAATAACTTTTCAAAACCTTGAGACATTGGCTTTAAACTAATTCTATCCTTTAAAAACTATTGTTTTCAACATTCAGCAAAAATTTGAGAAAAATCTAATTGACAGTTTTTTTCCAAAAAAAGTTGGTAAAAATTGATTTTCGACTCAAATATCTATTCAAAAATTTAAACTAATTGTATCCTTAAAACTATTGTTTTTAACATTCAGTCAAAATTGGAGAAAAATCGAATTGACAGTTTTTTTTACAAAAAGTAAAATCCTAAAAAAAACAAAAATTACTAAAAGTTGGTTAAAATTAATTTTCGACTCAAATATCTCTTCAAAAATTTGACACATCGGCTTTAAACTAATTTTATCCTTAAAAACTATTTTTTTCAACATTCAGTAAAATTTTAAGAAAAATCAAATTGACAGATTTTTTTACAAACTAAAAACCTTAACAAAAGTTGGTAAAAATTGATTTTCGACTCAAATATCTTTTTAAAATTTTGAGATATTGTCTTTAAACTACTTTTATCTTGTCAAAAATGTTGTTTTCAACATTCTGTAAAATTTTGAGAACAAAAGTAAGAAGTAAAAACCTAAAAAAAGCATTACTAAAAGTTAGTAAAAATTGATTTTCGACTCAAATATTTTTTAAAAATTTGAGACTATGGCTTCCAAAATTTTTCGACTTATAAGAAGTATTCTTTCCAACATTTGGAATTTTTTTTAGAAAAATCGAATTGACAGGTTTTTTTACGAAAAATAAAAAACTGAAAAGAAAATTTAACAAAATTTTAACAAGTTGGTAAAAATTCAATTTCGACTCAAATAATGAGAAAATTGAATTGACGGTTGTTTTTACAAAAATAAAAAACAACGAAATGAATAAAAGTTGGTAAAAATTGATTTTCAACACAAATATCTTTTGGAAGCTTTGAGATATTGGCTTTAAACTACTTTTATCCTTTAAACATTATTGGCGCAAAATTTTAGACGATTTAGTACGATGTTAAATCATTTTTAGTATGATACTAGGTTAAAAAAAGGATTTTGATAATTTTAAACGAGTTTAGCATCGTACTATCTTCTTAACATTTTACTAAAGTTTAAATCACCAAATGGCTACTTTATCTTTTTAGTATCGTACTAAATCTGTATGACATGTCATTTTTCTCAAATGTGACAAAGTGTTTTAAAATTGATAAATTGTAAAATAAAATTTATTTATAGATATCATTAAAAGTAAATTATTTTTAAAATGTTTTCAAAGGAAGATGATTTGAGGATTCAGTGTTGTGTAGGAAAGTTAAAAGTTTTAAAACTCGAGCAAATCCTCTCTAAGAGCCGGACGATAGTGAATTTTACTACAGGTATAGATTTGATAAAACAACAGTTCGGTTCTTGGTTGAAAATCTTGACATCCAAGACCCAATTACAAACCGTGGGTTACCTATTTCTCCAGATATGCAAGTTCTAGTAACGTTACTTTTTTGGAAGAAATGTCAATCAATCTGATGTTGGTAAATAAACTTTTCTAAAACTTTTCAAACATGTAAACATGCACAACTTTTCGAATACTTAAAATCGAATACATCCAAGAAATCAATCACAGCAAAACAGGTCACTTTTGTATTTGGTTGGACTGCCAAGAAAAACACGCTCCTTTTCTGGACAATGCTTGTCTTTATTGTCGCAATCTTAGATACCTTCCTGAGTACCCACAACCACTGCCACCAACCTTCACACCGAAGCCAACAGTTGTAGCATTGTAGCTGCCTCTGGGTATTGAAGATGCTTGACGAGGAATAGATCTATCGCAGATATTCAATAATTTAATGCACATTTCATTTAAACTTTTTTACTAAACAATAATTCTTTGGCCTGGTATAATAAATTTTTAATATTCTTCGGTGTTAATATCCAAAATAGTTGCAACGAACTTAAACTTTAACGCAAATAAACCACGGCGAGTTATGAAAACAGAATACAAATTCAATGTTGTCACTTTGACATTTGCAAAAATATTAAGGTATGTTTGTTTTGTTTGTTCAACAATCTGTCCTTATTTAGATGTGTTCATGTTTTTTTTCAAATAAAATGGTATATAGTAAATTGTTAACTAGCATCGTGCAATTTTTACTCAATGAAATAAAGGTCTTTTTTTTGTCCGCCACTGTGTGTACAATTTGCATATATGGTTCTGTTTACATGGATTGTAAATTGAACTGTTGATGACCTAGTTAATAAAAGGGTATTTTAATAACGAAGGTCTTTTTAATCTAGAAAAAAAAACTTGAAAAGTGGTCTTATCCAGTTTTTGCACCATACATTTTCCTTAAAAAAATTTCGAATCAATTGAAATACACTCCATGAACCGTAATATTCATCAAAATAAAAAAACATTCATTCATTCCAAGATTGCCTTCCGCATTGATTTTATTCACCAATGATTGACGTCTTTAATTACGTGCAATAAATAAAATGAGTTATTTCTCTTAATACAAAAACAAAACAACCGTCAATGAATGTATACTTTCTCTATTAAACATTTATCTTACAATAATAAAAAAATAAATAAAAAATGTTAAAATTGTTGTAAACCAGGCGAAGAATAACAAATACAAAAAAAAACATTAATTTTGCACTTTTGTTCAAGCATCGATGCAAATCCGCATTTAAACAATACCACTCGACTTTTATTGTGCACTCGACAGCTGAATAACATTCATCTTATGCCAAAGTAATAATAAAAGTGAATTAATTAATTGCAAAGAATTATTTTTTAATCTGAAAAATATGAAAAAAAATATATGAATACAAATTAAAAAATCGCATGATGTTTAACATGTTTACAATAACGCAAACGCAAATCTCGCTTAAATGCTGCTAACAGCTTTGGCGTTAAAAAGCTGGCCTTTCCATGACGATTGATTGCTCACTAATCACTATCAACGTCAAAATATTGACGATCGATGAAAAGTTTGCTCGTTGATGCTCGCTAAGTGCTGACCAAGCATCAGCTGACCGCAATCTCATCACAATTAAAAGAATCGTCTATGAATCTAGGGATATGTGAGAAGTCGTAGTCTAATCATTGTTGCATGCAAAGAGCAGGCTTGCCAGATTGCGCGATTCAACTTTTCAGAAATTCCGGTTAAAAATTTAGTTTAACAATATGTTAGTTTTTGTTTTCGAAATTTTGAGATATTCTTTTCTCAATCGGCTGAGTCTGGTTTGGGCTTTAAAATTTTTCATATCGATTTGCTCTCTCGTCATTAATCTCTTGAAAAGTTGGAAGTAGACAAAATTGAATAGACTCATTATTGTAAACTAAATTGAAGATTTTTATTCTGAGCCAGACAAAAATGCAGTGCAATGACCACAAATTTTAGAGCTATGTCAGCTTTTTCAAAATACTCTTATCATACTGAGGCAAGTATACCAACATAATATGACCATTTGTAACAGAGGCAATACTCCCACTTTCGTCTTTCCGAGCTCGGAAAATTATGATGGATGGGAGGATGTGCTTGATGTTACTTAAATAAACAACCGTAATTTATTAGTGAAGAATTGGAGAGTTTCCCCTTTGAATTCGTTTTCGGATCACAAGTGGATTCTTTTTCAAATTAATTTCGAGTCGAAAAACCCTCCGCCTTACAGAAATCTCAAAAGAACTGACTTGACGAAATTCGGTCAAATTGCGAATTCCAAACTAAGCAACTTACCGAATCTCACTTAATCGATAGGAGACCTTGAATCAAAGGTGAAAACCTTTGAAACTTCTATAAGTAAAGCTTTTAGAGTCTCTTGCCCAGTTAAAAATATCCGTAAAATCCTTCCTTCTTGGTGGAATGAAGAACTGTCCAGTCTTAGGAAAATGAAGTGGACAATTTTTAATATCTGCCACAAACATAAGTTTTACCAACCGTATAAAGACTCTCTTAAAATTTACAAGAAGCCCTGTCATCAGCCAAAAGATAAGGCTGGAGAGAATACTGTCAATCAATCGAAGACATAAAGTACTCCGCAAGGCTCAGCAAAGTTTTATCGAAGGAACATTGTAATCCTTCATTTCTAAAAAAAGCCTGATGGATCCTGGACAGCCTCTCCTTGAAACCACAGAGCTAAACGTAGCTCATGTGGAGAAAGTCAATTCCGTTATAACCAGGGAAAATAATTTGGGGGTCATCAATACTTTCTCTCCATATAAGTCTCCAGGCATGGATGGCATATATACTGCCAGTTATGCTTCATAAGTTGCATGATGTGGCAGCTAAATGGCTGGAACAAATTTTCAAAGGATGTCTCCTTCTCAAACATGTGCCCATGTCATGGAGACAGGTCAAAGTAGTTTTTATCCCGAAAGTGGGTAGGCGA
This sequence comes from Eupeodes corollae, assembly GCF_945859685.1. Classification (NCBI taxonomy): domain Eukaryota; kingdom Metazoa; phylum Arthropoda; class Insecta; order Diptera; family Syrphidae; genus Eupeodes; species Eupeodes corollae. The sequence goes on from NC_079147.1 coordinate 104,053,054, forward strand.
GGCCACGAATCCGTCAAGGATTTCAGACCAATAAGCTTAACATCTTTTGTGCTTTAAACATTGGAGTGCATTCTTGATTAAACTATTAGAGAAATCCTAGTTGGACGACCTCTCTAAAGCTCTCAGCATGCTTATCTTAAGGACAAATCTACGAAGACAGCCCTCCATGAGGTAGTGCGTACTGTAGAACAAACAATCCATTGTAAAGAATTTACTATTCCCGCCTTCCTAGACATAGAAGGTGCTTTTAACAACGTCCTTACAGAATCCATAGAGGAATCGCTCGTTAAGTTCGGTGTAGAAGACTTCATTCGAGAATGGATTAATTCCATTTAGATAATTAAACAAAGCCCAAAATTTTATTGGTCCAGCAATGTCGCGATGAGCTTGCGAGTCTGAATATTAACCTCGGTGTCACCCTGATCTGGGTTCCTAGCCATAGTGGTATCGTGGGAAATGAACGGGCTGACGAGCTAGCCAGGCAAGGATCGGCCCTTCATATCTCACTTGCGGAAATGGTTAACATTCCTCTTGGCGCTCTGAAGGGTAAAATCTTTTCTATCTACCAAACTGAATCAAACCGAAGGTGGAGCAATTTAGCCAAATGCATTATATCTAGGAAGATATGGCTCAACTATAATAAAACCTGTACAAACGATCTTCTATGCAGGCCAAGGCAAGATATAGCCAGGATTGTTGCGGTTTGTACCGGACATTGGCCTATAGGAGTTCATGCAGAGAAGTTGGGTATCTCTTACAACACCTTTTTCCGTAGTTGTAGTGACCAAAGAGAAAGTGAAACGATAATCCATTTCCGTGTGTACTTACGTTCGTACGTCCGTACGTGCGTATGTCAGTTTTTTTAATAAAAAGTAAAAACCTAAAAAAACAGTACTCAAAGTTGGTCAAAATTGAATTTTGACTCAAATATCTTATCAACAGTTTGAGACATTGGCTTTAAAGTACTTTCATATTTTGAAAAATATTGATTTCAACATTTAGTAATTTTTTTAGAAAAATCTAATTGACAGATTTTTTTTACAAAAAATAAAAACTGAAAGGAAAATTTAAAAAAGTTGGTAAAAATTGATTTTCAACTCTAATATCTTTTCAACAATTTGAGATTATGGCTTCCAACTGATTTTGACGCATGAGAAAATATTGTTTTTAACATTCGCAAAAAAATTAAGAAGAATCGAATTGATAGTTTTTTTTTACAAAAAAATAAAAACCTAAATCAAAAAATTAATAAAAGTTGGTAAAAATTGATTTTCGACTTAAAAATATTTTCGAAACCTTGAGATTTTGTCTTTAAACTACTTTTATCTTTTAAAAAATGAGAAAAATCGAATCGACAATTTTTTGTACAAACAATAAAAATCTAACAAAAAAAAACAATACTAAAACTTGGTAAAAATTTGCTTTCGACTCAAATAGCTTTTCAAAAATTAAAAATAGTGTCTTCAAACTTGTTATTTCAGAGATAATAATAATAATTCATCTATCAACTTTTTTATCCCAACACGAAAACCTACAAACTTTTAAACAAGACAAATAGACAGACGGGATAGGAAGTTATCGGTGTGGGTCGCATCCAAACCTCTTTTTTAATTTGAAATAATAATCAGTTTTCTTTATTAATTTATGAACATTTTTTATTAAATTGTGTATTAAATTTTAGTTTTTCGGTATTTAGAGTAAAACAAAACAAATTGCAATAAAAGTTAAAAAAAAGTATGGCAAGCCTGCCTGGCATATAGCACCATCACGGCACATTGATTTTGATACGGCTCTTGTTGTAAAGGTGAGCAGAGTACTCTCGTGTTATTTGTGTTCGATGTCCATATTGGGAGAAGAAAATGAGATAAAACAACTATTGGCAAGCTACACATTGTTGGTTATGCATTTAATTGTATACCCTATTAGAAATTTTTAAATGACGTTATAAAATTTAATCTGTTAGAAAAGTTATGGGTGATTATACAAAAGTTGGGTAACTTTTAAAGATATTTTGTTTGCAATAGTTATTAAATCAAACTTCTACAAATTCGGGTGTATATGATAGCTAATCTAATTAATATATTGTTCCCAATCGGGCCAGTCACTTTTTTGTACATAGTAAGATATTACAAATTTCAGAATTTGACTGACGAGGTAACATAGTACTGATACATGTTATACACAGTTTTGAAAGTATTATAATTAAATGGAATACAAATTAGTAAAAATCTCTTAGGTTTTAATAATGATCATTTAAAATTACTTATAATGACAATTAAAAATAATTATTAATATGTAATACTGGGAGAGAATACTATGAGAGTTTTCAAAAAGACTCTTGACATTTAACGTAACGTTATTCACTTCTTTTTTACTACTTTTACACATTTTTACTAAATATTCAAAAGTAATCAACAAACAATATACTTGTAAACAAAATCTAACAATATTAATCTTAAAAGTTCTAATGATCATGAAATGAAGAACAATAACAATATACCTGACACAGGACTGACGATTTTAGATTTAGATTTAGATTGGTTTTATTATTTTTTCAATGATTAAATTCCTAATTTACAAAAACATAAAAGCATGGCATTTTGCCGTCTGCCTAGTTGACAACACATGAAAATTTCACATAATATGAAAATTTGTTTTTGAGCAATAATTCGTATGTATTTTTGCAAAATATATTTATAAAAAAAAAAAAAAATTTGTTTATCTTAGAAGCTTTCATTTATGATTTTGTTTCTGTAGAGAAGAGCTAGCCTGCAGTATTTGTATAATTTTTGTATATCCATATTGTTAAGCAGTTGTATAATTTGGCTTTGTGTCAACATGTCACTTCCGAGTACATCCCTTCTGATTTCTCTTAAGATCGGACATTTACCCATAAAGTGAAAATTATCTTCTCTTTCACCTAAGTTGCACAAAGAGCACACAATGGGTAAATCATCTCTATGAGGTATGTAGTTCAGTGGCATAAGTTCGCTCCGCAGTTTAACCATCATTGAAATCTCGGCTGTACTATTGTCATCCCTAAAATAATTTTTCTCCTCCAGGTTATGATTCAATTGGCTGTATAGTTGTCTGTAGATAGATCCTGTTGCCTCATTTATATATTTATCACGATGTTTTAAGTCCACTGCAGCAATGAGTTGATAAAGCGAAGTTTCTAATTCTTCACTGCACAGGTTTAAGACTATCCCACATTCTGAAGCAAGTTCCAACCAATCAGCGCACCAACTTGTCTTTGTCCTTATGACTTCAAGAGCTACTATTTTAGGTAGTCGATTATCATCCATCTTCAAGACTTTCGTGACATAATCCACTTGCATTTTTAATGTTCGAATGAACAATGGCGAGATTCCTGTTTCTAACATGATAACGTAGTTAGGTGTGCTACGCGGAAGCTGGAAGATTCTTTTGCAGTAGTATCGTAGAAGATTTTCCACCGTATCGTACTGCCTTGTACCCCATGTCTGAGCTGCGTAGAAAAGGATTGATGCTGATATCGCTTCAAATAATTTGAATTTACTGCTGTGTGCTATACTTTTGTTATGAAAGCATCTATTCCATGTAGCACTGATTGCACATTTTGCCTTCATTAATTTTTCCTTCAGATGTTTTTCCATACTCAGGTTTTGCGTGAAAATAACTCCTAGATATTTGAATTCCGTTACAACCTCTATATTTTCTCCATTATAATGCCATTTTTCGTTTGCACATTTGCGGCCTCTTCCACTTTTGAATATTAAAATCTTGGATTTGTCAAGGTTAACTATCAGATTCCAAACCCGACAGTATTCGAATAATCGGTTAATCATCAACTGCAATGATTCAGAAGAGGCTGCCAACAGAACAATATCGTCTGCAAACATCAATAGTTTTATTATCATCCCCGCGTACTCTACTCCACATGGCAGAATGTCAACCAGATCATCAATGAACAATGCGAACATGCTTGGGCTCAATGTACAACCTTGCCTGACTCCCGATTGTGTTTTGAATTCTTCCGAAAGCGCTTCACCATTCCATACTTTACTTGTTGTGTCGTCGTAGAGATTCTGTATGACTCTTCCAAACTTGCATGACATACCTTTATTATATAGCTTATAAAATAGAGCCTTTCTATCGATCATATCGAAAGCAGCTCTAAAATCGACGAAGAAGGCAGGAAGGAGGTCTGAAATAGTCCTCATTTGAGGTCCTATACGCTCTTAACCAGCCAAACGATAATTTTCTGTATTTTTTACAGTCGGCATCATACCATGGTGCCGAAGAGTTTCGCTGAGTGTTGGTGTTAACTGTGTAGTAAGATGCTTTGATTATCTCTTCTATCTGAGGTAAATCGTAAGTTCTTTGGCATATCAGTGCATTATTTAATCTCAATTGATACTCTGACTTGTGTTTCGATTTCCATTTTATTTTCGGTAAGGTATTCATAATTCTCGATTCCTTTGCTTCTCTGGTATTAAGTTTAAATTTTACGGCGATTGGAAAGTGGTCAGAGTAAGGTACATTATGGATTTCCAAATCAACAATCAGTTCATTCCATTCACTACCTACCAAACTATAATCAATCACCGAGCTACCTTGTCCTCCAACAAAAGTAAATTCTCCGTTCGTATCTGATAAGCTAGTTCCATTTTGAATTCTTAAACCGTATGTATCGCATAGTTCAATAAGCTTCAGTCCTCTTGCATTAACAATAATGTCCTTCGAATTTCGTTCAATTCCCAGGATCTCATTTTCATTTCCCGCTTGTCTTCCTGTCCTCGCATTCATATCACCCACCACCAGCAAGTTAGATGTTTTACCTCGAGTTATTACACCTTCTAGTTGTTCAAAATCTGTATTCCATTGATTGCAGTTGATATAAGTCGGCAGGATTCGGAAACATTTTTCTTTGTAAAACAGTTCAACAAAAATAACGCCTTCGTATACTTTAAATTCGCAACACATATTTTTAAGATTTTTTTTTAATCCGAAGAAGCAACCTCCACTAGCTCTTCCCCTTGATTGTGTTCTAACAGCTGGAACTAATTTAAATTCAAAATTCCTAAATTTACTTTCAAAATTCGTAAAATTATTTTCCATAATAAATGTCTCATATAAAAAAACAAAATCAAATTGATTAACAAATTCATAAAAATCTACAAACAAAGTCTTATTGGTTAATCCTGCAACATTATAAGAAAGTATTGTATAATTAAAAGATTCTAAACAATTTTCATTTTTTCTAATTTTAATTAAACTATTTTTATGGCAGACGGCATTACAATCAAACATGTCTCGTGTGAACACCACTTGAAGTTTGAGAAGCTCTGGTGTTGTCTTCTGTTGACTTCTCATTATTCCAGTCTTCCAGCGTTGTCAGATCAAATGTGTCACCAACCAGCTGTTTAAGTGTAAACAAACCATCTTCTGCGTCCGAAATTATTTTGCCACTTTTATCGAAAAAAAATTTGTTTTCATCAATCAAAAGGGTTTCTCCTTTAATTTGGCACTTAATGCCCCTATTATTTGAAGTGATGTTTCTTCTCAGATTGTTTAATCTTTTTCTTCGTTCTCTCGCCGCTGCTGGATAGTCCTTGTGAATTGTTGTGCCGGTGTTTTGTAGCTTATTCTTTGCTCGAAGAATCCGAAAAACATCTTCTCTGTTCGCCATTTCAACAATTACATTTGTCGCTGATCTTCCGATTTGTTTTGCTGTAGTTATTTTATCCGAGTTGTTTGTTTGCAATAAATCAAGACAGATTTCTTTCGCTTTCTCTACTGCGTTTTGGCTATTAGTAGGGTGCAAATGAACGACAACATTCTTTTCGTTTGATTTTTTTTTCAAGCAACTCCACTTGTTTCTCCAACAAAACACATCGGGACTCCATTTTGTTCAGTTGAGTCTTTAGTTCAGCGTTGCTTTGTTTCAATATAGAAATTTCAGCACTTATTCCTTCAATGTCGGATTTAGTTGCTACGTCTTTCAGCTTTATATCCAACAAATTACCCAAAGAATTTTGCAGCATTTTGTCTAATTCGCTGATCGCCATATTGCCAACTGGGTTTATGTTTACCTTTGAATTAGATGCTTTAGGCGGTGTCATTTCCATATAAGTTCTTTTTGCTGGATTTTGGTCTTTCACAGTTGGAGATCGCGATAAGGGCATTTTTTTTTGTTTTATTTTTAACAAAACTCACCAGTAGTTTTTTGTTTTTTTATTTTGTGTTGAAATTTTATTTTAATTTATTATAAAAACTGTATTTTTAAACTAAAATATTTTTCTTTTTTATTTAAATAAAATATTCTTTTTACGGAGCTTTAATTTTCACAAACTTTCACTTATTCGGACTGACGAAAAAGACAAAATTTGAGATTATAATCAGGACTAATGTTTTTTTTTGTAATTTCGAATATCAACAAACTACATTTTAACAAATCAAAGTCTAATATGAATAAATAAAAATAAACTTTAGATTAACAAAAAATAACGACTATGGCTTAGCACGTGTATAGACAACAAATATAACCCAAGCTCTGGTACAGTTATGGGGACCGTCAAATTGTGAGACCCGCAACTAACTTCATTACCAACATTAAAATTCAAAGTGGGATTTGACGTTGAGTCGGCGATATTTCGCACGAATTTTAAATTTAAATAACACACAACGGGCTGACGAATGAAACTGAACAGAAAATTTCTTATTTTTTTAAATTAAGTAGAGAACACTGCATTATGAAAGTTGTAGTACATATTAAAGTGTATACATCACAGATTGTATTTAATTGATAAATTTTCTCAAATCAATGATAATGTTTAATAGACAGTCACTTAATTGTTGGTTTTCGGGGTTGTGGCATGAAAAAGAACTGACGTTTTAAGAACTAATTGTGTTTTTTTTAATAACTTGTATTCAAAATGGAGAACTAAAATTGGTTCCATTATTTCAAAATAAATTGTAATCTCAATAAAATATAATAATACTTTGTATATTTTGGTTTATGACATGGAGTTACCCAACTTTCGTATAATCAAATACTGAATTACTACAGTTTTTATACCGAATTCAAACGTCTAATTTAAAAAAGCACTTTTCATCATAACGAATTAATCTTCCAACTTCTCGGAAGAGTCAATACCTGTGAAACAACCTCTCTCTCTATCTGAAGACCTCTGGCACGATTGTCCTACGCACAAAACGATTACGCCACGAGTACTATAATTCGTTTATTGTTCAAACATTCTGAAGTCTATCACAATTACATTTGTATTTGATTCCTTAAATTCAATTAAAGGCTCAGTCAAATTTTCAATATTTTGATTTAGTGTTTGTAAGTTGGTTGCTCTGGCATTTGGCACCTGTCAAACTCAGAAGTGTCATAATATTTTTTTTTTCATTTTAATGATAAATCGCTTATGAATCCAACAGTGTCCAAATACTTTAATAAATCAATTTCCGCTGAATTTTTAGTGTTTTAAATGATTAGAATTCATTGATTTCCTGGCCGCTTTAGAAGCAATTTAACCAGTTGTTCAACTCCTTTTTGGTTGGCGATTAGTTGACGATTTTAAAGATATGTGATGCCAACAAGATAGGACAACAAGTCACACATCACATCTTAATTGCTTAAGAAGTTTTATGGTGATGTAATTTCACGATTTTTCGACATCGTCAATTGGTTTCAAGATTATGCTTTTTGATATGAACTATAGACGTATTAAAAACAAAAATTATTCAAGTAATAGCTGAGATACCACCCGAAATGTGAGAAAAAAATGGTAAGAAATATAATAGAAAGGATTAACAAATTACACAGGAAAAGTCTAGCTGGTTCGCATGACCTTGGTGGCCAATTCACATCACCCCTGCAAGAGATAACCTTACCCTCAAATCGTTCATGCAAACTGTCAATTGTGGCGTTTGTTGTGTGGCACGTAGCGCACCGGCCTTCCTGCTTTAACCACATGTCGTTTAGGTCTAGGTCTAGGTTCAATTAGGGCAATAAGAAATTAGTTTTCAACGGACCAATTACGCCGACAGCCCATAATCCACACCAAAAGGTAACTTTTTGAGAATGCATTATAACGCGGTGAACCTCTCGTGGGTTGGTGTCGTCCCATATACTGCAATTTTGCTTGTTAACAAAGTCATTCATCAAAAAATGTGCGTTACTAAAGATGATTTTTCGGCCAAAATTAGCGTCCTCTTCTAAACAATTCGAAGCCCAGTCAGCGAACAGACGGAGTTGTCTATGGTCATGAACTTTCAGCTCCTGGGTCAGTTGGATCTTGAACGGGCGTAGGCCCAAGTCCCAACGCGAAAAAGTTGAAGTCTGAGAAATGCCGAGTTATTGTGCACAGAGAGGAATAGACTGCCTCGGATTCTGCTGTACACTCTCACGGATCGCGGCAATGTTCTCGGCCGATCTTGCGTTGGCTGGTTGTTAACTGAACTGGTCGTTTTAAATTTTACCGCCAAACGTTGGAGAGTCGACTGTGAATGGCAACCACGTATACCGTTCTTAATTTTATTCTATTATTTTTTTATTTTTCTAAGGAAAATTAGTGGGAAATACTTCAAAGATTTTTAATTGTTATTTTCTTTTGTTGAAGTTTAAGCACAAGAAATTGACCAGAAAAATAATGGTCCTTAAGCAAAATCCATTAGTCATTTTAATCCATGTAAGCAAAACAACAGCGGAACCTGTTGGGCGTTTTTCCAGAAAATTGGAATTTTCAATTTTGACCAACACCGCCTTCTTTTTCGGTCTTAAAACAAATTAAAAAACCGCCTAAAGTCAATCTTCTCAAAACTTTTATTTCCAATTGTATCTAGTTTGTGCTTAATCTACCCAACAGCTAAGGTTGAAGGGGCAGATGGAATCGCCAACGGACCAACCAACGTTTTCGGACTTCTCTACCATCGTAATATCATGTTAGGTTAAAAACTTTTCAAGTTTACCCTACAAATATAAAATGTTTTAAACATATACCCTATGTAACGCCATTTTAAAACCATTAAGAACTCGAGCATTTCTCCACACCTAATCAAATCATGTCGGCAAAATTAAGTTTAAAATAACTTTTAAGTTTTAGAAAGCGCCACATCCCGCGCTAATTCTGACTCAAAATTCTGACATTTTACGAACAAAATTTGTTAGTTAGTTATTTTCGCTGGATAAAGGATTTGGTTTTGATATTTTGAAATAAAAATTGTGTTTTCTTGTTCCATCGTTCCGTTCCGTTCCATCGTTCGTTTTATTTTTACGTCCACCTGTTGTAAGTGTTGGTCGATAAAAAATGAAACAATATTGACAAAAGCTTTGTATTTTTGAGTATTTTTTAGCATGTACGGGCATAAGGGTCAAAACGGACATCTTGTCTCCTATATACAGATTTAGAAACACTTTTATCTGCTCCTGTTGCCATAGAAATATTGAAAACTTTGTAAGCAGATTATTATTATATTTTTCGGCAAATTAAATTTCTCCATCTGTTTAGACTTAAAAGTTGCAGTCATTGTAAACAATAGTATATTTAATGTCCTTATACCCTTTAATTTGAAAAATATATAAAAAGAAAATAAAGTGCACTAAAAGTAAACAATTTATACTGGGTTTAAAATGCCTATGTAGCTTTTACATTTTATGCGTTGCGTCCACAACAATTTGCATACCTATTGCTTAAATTTTTCACTTTTGGCAGATGTTAATTTTGTTTTTCTAAATATTTTATAACTACACATTAACTGCCCTTGTGGTCTGAAATTTAATCGCAAACTGAAATGAATCTAAAAATTTTAATACCCTGGGTCGCCAAATTGGAGAGTCTAATAAATCGAAGTTCTATCTCAGACTATTAACTATTTGGTCAAGTTTTACAAAATACCCGTTTTCAAAAACTTGATGTAATATAATTGTTTAGACAACAGATTTGTTACAAGAACCAAAATTACTTTCAAACCGTTTTTCCCTTTTTTGTTAAAAATCGTTTAAGTATAAATATGGTTTAATGTTTCTTTCAGATTTTGGATAAATAAAGATTTATAAAAATTTTTCAAATATCATGTGAAATAATAGAAATATTTCAACTGAATATTTAAGAAAAGGATTACACATTTTAAAACTATTATGGATTTTATTTAAAAAAGGTACTTCATAAATTTAGATAGCATCACAAAACTTTAAATCCGTTTTTTTCGAATTTTAAAACTCTAATATCTCAAAAACCTGTCATGATACATTGAAAAACCTGTCAGATTTAAAATTAAGACCATTAAAACCCATTGGAAAGTCTGATTTTATTACCAGAAATAATGTCAACCACCATTATCAAATTAAAATACTCTTTAAATTAAAATTAATTGAAACATTAATAATAATAATAAAAAAAAGTATTCCTTAAATAGAATACATATGTTGTTACCTTAATATTCATAACAAAATTCCCTTATCTCCTGCTTTTGTTTATTATTATTTTTATATACGGGTAATATAAATCCCAGACTAAACACACAGATGTGTATCTAGACAAACAACAATAATTTACCCTACATCTTGGTTTTATTTTGATGGAAATGTGGTACACAGAAAAATAAAAATAAAATCGAATTGTTGTTTATTCGCCGCCTCTCCGCCGATATTATGGTCTTATTTTAAATAACTCTCAGTTTTATTCAAAACGTTGTTGGTTGTTGTTGTCTGTCCAATTAATAATTAATTGAACGGTGTTGTGTGTTTTCGCCGCCGTGTGCTCTCTATTGCTCCTGTCAGTCATGTCATAACAATCTGTCAAAAACGTAAAGAAACACAGTTGACCACTTTACTTTGTCGCTCCTCTAAATATACAGACATACGAGTAAGAGCAGTGCATATGCATTGGGTTCGTTCGAATGACCTTTCATCGATAACAAAATAAATCGTCTTTCGTATCTCAAAAACAAACAGAACGAAAACAAACAACAAAACACTTTTTGACGTATCGGACTCTCGATCGCTCGGTCAGTTGCTTGTCAACGTGACAGTTATCGCTCCTAAAAACTAAACCCGTCTGTCATTCCTCTCTGTGTATAGCCTTTTTACGATCTCAAAGTGCCCTTCTCCATGTTTGACGTGTGTTCCTTTATTAATTGAAAAGCAACTTAGTTAAAAAAGATTAATAAGTGACATAAAAATGTTGCATACAGTTCGTTACGTGATTCGCTCGTTCGTAGTGCGTAAGCGTGTAAGTTTTGAGAAAATCAATTTAGTGTAATTGCGCGCATACGCAACAGTGTGTGTTGTCCAATCGATACGTCAGTTTCGGTGTTTCAGTCACAGCGTGTAACCGCCTCCTCTAACCTCCACCTCCACTATTTTTACCTTTTTAATCAAAGGCAGACAGCTTGGTGAGACCGACCGACCGCCATCCATCCATCGAGACGCGCATCACTTCAGTCCATATATTCACCTCAATCGGTCGTTAGCATCGTTCGTGAGCGTCGTGGTTCGCGCTGAGCTGCTTGTCGTAGTCGTAACGTAACGAGTTTTCGAAAAACACGTTCAGCAGCACATTTTACACTCTGAAATTAAAAATGAAAATGAAAACGAAAGTGAAATTTAATTTACCCCCGTGAGCCCCTTCGAGGAGAGTGCGTGATATTGTAGCTCTTCGCTTGGTGGCAGTGCCAACTTTACATATATCGATGGTGATATGAGAAATTAATGATAATAATCGTTATCTGCTTTGATATCGCGCAACTTCTATACGTACAAAAAACGGTGTATTGTTTGGATTGGAGAGTTGAGGAACTGCAGGGTGCTTAGCCTAGCTTACTGCCTAACCTACTTGTTGTTTATTCAATGACCGCATAGTTGTTAATAATAATACGAAATTTAATTATATCCACATAAAAAATAGATAATAATTATATGCGCGATGATGTGATGTGTGATATCGATGTGATGTTATGGTTTCCCCTTCCATTAAAATGCTGTGATGTTGAGGAATTATTGTTTTGGTTTTGTTGTTGTAAGTTCGATTTACTTTCTGTTAATTAACTTATTTTAATAGAATGTTGAATGATAATTATTCTATGGAATCATAAACAGATATAATTAATGTCTAATGAACCACAAGTGTTATTTTGTTAAAGTTTCTGTTAATTGTTTAAACAGTATTTAATTGTTTACACTTAGTAGAGGGAAATTATTAGCTTAGCTGGGCCCTAATGTACATTATCAAATTTTATGTGGTTAAGCTTTTGTCTGCTATCATTAATTAATACTCCTCCTGTTAAAATACCCGAAGGACTTACCTTAGTTCAGATAACGATATGTGGCTAGTGACTAAAAGCTCTCAATCATGACATGGATGGAGGGGACCTAGAGTTTTATGCCGAATCCAAATGGCCAATTTAAAAAAACAAAACACTTCATGACAAGAAGTACCCCGAAAAAAATTTAAGTAGCAAAGGCAGAGATTAAACCAAAGACCTCTAGCATGACAGTCCTACGCGCAGTAACCATCACGCCACGGCTTACCTAAAGTTGGTGTTATGACTATTATGAAGTCATTTTTAAACGCGTTTCGTATAGATATTGCTTGACCGATGATTGATCTTGTTTTATTAAAAAACAAAATAATTTAAATATAATGAAATAAAAACAAGAAAATCTTCTTAAAAATTTGTATCTTGTTGTTTAATCTTTTGCGAAATTCAGGTCTTGTTTATTTTGGGCTTCTTGCGTCTGTAGGTACCTATCCGTTTTCAAAATATTTATATTCTTATCATATCACAAAAAATTAAAAATGAAAACAAAAATTAGAGTAGCAAAAATTGGACTTGGAATATTAAAAAATAAAAAGAAGAAAATGTCAAAATTATATCAAAGAAATTGTGTGCTTCAAATGTATTTTTGCAATTATGATATAAAAAATTGACATTGTGAATATTATATTAAGTGTAAGAAAAATGAATAAATCAAAAAAGTTTGGTTTTGTTCGTGTTCAATAAAATATTTTGAAATATTTGTCCACATCCCTCTTTGCTTCCATATCTTCTTCGACAATTTTAAAGAATACATAATATCTACTAATAATATTTACAAAATGAATTTAATTTAAATAAATTAAATTGAGTGGCGCAACAGTCCGTTGTGAACCAGGGCCTAGTGACTTACAACTCTCAAGCATTCCTGTGTGCGAGTACTGTTGTCAGGAATGGAAGTGACCTACAATTTTAAGCCTTAACCTTCACTCTGGATTCAAGCCGACTGCTAAAAAACAGTCGTTTCGTCAGAGCGAAGGCTCCTCTCTCCCTGGTCAGAGCAGCATTTGTAAGTCTGTCGAAATATAAATACTGATCTAACCAGATACCGAAGTACTTCACTACTTTGCCCGCTAATGGCTGCCCGTGAAGAGCAACGATGACCATCTTGCACCAATTCTTGCACGTATCCCTCGTGGCCCTAGCCAGCGGTGTCCGGAACAGAATTGTCTCAGACTTCTGGAAATTTAGTTTCAGTTTCCAGGCGTCGCAATATCGGCGAATCTTGTCGAAATCACGCTGCAAGAGAATTCTAATAACCTCAAACTTTCGGGCCGTTTTGTGCGCAATTAGATCATCGGCGTACGCAATTGCCTTTGTAAGACTACCTATCAGATCGCTGGTGTAAATGCTGAAGAGAATCGGTGAATTCAACGCTCCCTGTTGAAGACCATTTTTAATTGAGAATGTTGTGGTAGAAGTTACATTGCCACTTTTGACAACAAACTTTCTACCGTTAGGCATATCATAAAGTATACAACAATGGTTTTCTTATCAGTGCATTGTTGAAGAGTGTGGTGTAAATTTCGATTGCCTCCATCGGTAAATGTCTTAGTACAACGTTGGATATACCATCGACACCTGCTGTCTTTTTGTTTTTTATTGAGTTGAAGATTAGCTGAAGCTCAACCTAACAAGGACAGTCCAACGCACTAACCATCATGCCACGGGTACTACAAAATGAATTCAATTAATTATAATATAATTCATAACTTTTTGTTTGAACACATGTTTTAGAACTTCCAGTTCGATTATACCGGCATATTTGTTAAAAAGTAGGCAAGCTTTTATAATAGGCTCATTAAGTCCTTAATGAGTCGAGTGTTGGGCTGTAAAGAAAAAATGATTAACCCTCAAACAAGGAGCTGGAGTATGTTTGATAAATAGTTCACGTAATTCCGTACAATCAATATGACCAATTAAAACGTCTCTTGCAAGTGAAATCAAGAAATAGGTTCTTCTAATCTCAAGAGGTTTTATATCTATCAACGCGCACCGAGATGTATATGCTGGTAAGGGCAGGGTCCAATGAAGTTTTATAAGAGAATACTTCGTAAACCTTTTTTGAATCCTTTCTATTCTATTTTAAGAAACTACACAACAATCAACGAACAAAGATCGAACAAAACTGATAAAAAGAGACTTAATTGTTTAAGGACATTTAAATTCGCTAGAATTTCTAAACAGAAATCCAAACATAGAATTACCTCTTGACACGATGTAATCTACATGAATTCTAAAATCCTGTTTGGAATCGAATACAACTCCCAAATCCTTATGATTAGAAACTCTTTGCAGGACACTCGCAGATAAACTATAGTCAAAGATAATAAGATTGAAATATCTAGTAAGCGTGAGAACATAACATTTAATGATATTCAATCCAAAATCATTTAAAAGGCCCAATTTAGATACTTGTTTTAAATCGCTTTAAATCATCTTGGAGCTGTTTACAGTCAAGAGTTGAATTTATGAGCCTGTACATCTTGACGTCATCTGCGAAAATCAAATATTGTGAATCTAAAATAAATTTCGGTAAGTCGTTTACATAAAGTCAAAACAATAGAGGACCCAGGTGACTACCTTGGGGAACTCCGAAGTATTTTGAAATTGGCACTGATTTCATGGAACCGATTTTAATGATTTGAATTCTATTTAACAGATAACTCTTAATCCAGTCAAAAATCTGAGAAACCTAGCGATTTGAGTTTATTCAATAATAATTTATGGCTTACCCTATCAAATGCCTTTGAAAAGTCAGTATAAATGACATCCACTTGGCTTCTTTTTTCAATTGCGTTTATATAAAAATTTGTAAACAACGTAAGATTTGTAGCAGTGGACTTTCCACTAACAAATCCATGTTGAAAGGGTGAGATATGGTTTTTAACTGCATCATACTGCATTGACAATATTCGCTTCGGAAACCCAAATCGACAACCTCCTTGAGTTTGTTCTGTGCAGATTTTATTTCTATCCGTTCTATAAACATCATAATTATTGCTGCAAATTTCAGCGTTAGAAATGTCGTCACTTAACCAAGTCTCAGTGAGAGGAATAACAGCAGAGTGAGAATCAACCACAGCTTAGACATTCATCCTACGTTTTTATAGTAAACTAGGATATCATCGGAGGTACTTGAAGAGTTAAGATCAGCATCAACAATAAACGGACCGATTTTCGAAATGTTGTCCTCAGAGCTCTGAGAACAAGATTAGTTCAGCTTTTGTTTTTTGGCTTATCGTGACAAATTTACGAATGCTTCTAACATTGTTACGCACAATATCCTGCTAATGATTCCGTTACCTCGCCTTTTGGAAGAATACCAGCCTTAGCTTGCCGTGCAGAGCATTCACCGTTTTTAACAACACCGCAATCCCTAAAGATCAAGGTATAATGCAAGAGCTGCCCCCGGTGTCAAAAACTGTTTCTCTTGCTCTTAATTTGAACAAGTGACAGATCTGTAGCGTGCTCTAATTCTTCGAACGATCTTGTTCTTAATAAATCTTAATAAATCTTGATTTTTTTATTTTTTTAGTCAAAGTCTTTTTTCGGTCTTTCACACGCTTATTTAAGAAGTCTTGGCGATGTACTCAATAGAGTTTTGATATTTTGGGGAAAAGAGTCGAAACTTTCAATTATTTATTTCTGAGAAAGTTGTTGATCAGTGCTTTGCCAAGATTTCTTGATCTTCATGCTACAAATTTGATTACCTATTTAATGTAACCTCCATAAACTGCAAAACATCACGCACTCGGGCTGTTAAGTTGAAAAACCAAACACCAAAAAGCTCCCTGTTTGAACACATTCTGTAAAAAGTGTTCGTAAACGAGCACTTGTTGCAAAGAAAAAGCGCAAGTTGTCGCGAGAAAAAAGGCAACCCATGTTGAAACCAAAGCTCGTCTACATCAACATCCTCAAATTCAGGCTAGAAAGAGTTATTAATCATGTCTCTTTAGCATTCTACATTGATTGTAAAATTATGGCCTCCTTCATTTTTGAAGAAATGAACCGAACTATTATTTTGGTAATAAATGTTCACGATTTGCATAAATCAAGTAAAAGCTGTCAAAAAAAATAACTCCGAAAGAAGTATTGCCAGATTGAAAACCACATGCCAAAAACCACCCGTTAAAAGCGTGTGTTAACCGGACTCTGTTTTTCAACGGTCATACCGCAAGAACTTGCAGATTAACGATTTTAAGTAAATTTTGTTTGACAATATCAAAATATGTTGAAAGGTCTTCTTTCATCAAGAACAGGTGACAAAAATGACAAAGTTAACTCAATTCAAGGCATTTTTAAAGCACTTTTAAAGGGATATCGTAAACTATTTTAAGTAATATAAGAAAATTGCAAATACGCCCCCAGACGATTTTTATTGCACCATTCCCTGAATAATATTTAGTCTTCTTGCAAGAGAAGACAATCAGATGTAGAGTTTATTTAAATTTTAATGTCATCAGCATATATTAGGACAGACGAATATTGTACGATCGAAACCAAGTTATTTCTAAATAAAACAAATAGAATAGGACCAAGTTGCCTACCCTGGGGGACACTAGAATTCACAACAAATTAACTTAACACTATAACGTCTATCTTGCAAATATAAGTAGATCCAGTTTACGAAACAGTCGTTAAAACCTTGTTGTGATAGTTTTAAAAGTAGGTAATGTTTTATGACACAATTTGTTCAAAGGCCTTGCTGAAATCAGTTAAGATACAATCAACTTGTTCACGTTTTTCAAAAACATCTAAACAAAAGGACGTTAAGTGGAACAGATTAGTAACAGTTGAACGCTTTTTAACAAAACCATCCTGGTTATCACAGATAATTGAATTTCAGTGAAAAGAAAGGAAGCTACATACGATTGACTCAAACAGTATAGGTATCAAAGATAGTTTAGCAATATTTTTCGTTTTTAGGACCTTTTTTATGTACTGGTATTATGAAGGAGCTCTTCCAGATAAAAAGAAACAGCGAGTTACTTAAATACGTGTTGAAAGAACATATAACGGGTGTGCTAAATAACTATTTGATGTCGAATCAGTCAATAAGTTAGGCTACCCACATGTTTTCTTCTTACGATTAACGGATTTCCAAAAACTATCAGTATTATTTTGAAGATTTAATTCCATTTTCCGAATGTAATCAACATATAGGATGTTAGAGTATTCAGTGAAAAGTTGTTTTATTATAACGAACGTCCTATATCAGTTCCTGTTTGATTATACTTCATCCAAGCATAATTTATTTTGTGTTTTAAGTTTTTAACATGAGAATCAAACCATGGTGGAACACTCAAGTTATTTCGAGTCTTTTTAAATGGAATCGTTTTGTAGAAACAGGCAAACAGAGTAAAAAAAATAAATGTTTGTAACTTAAATATTGACGATATATTTAAGTTACAAAATAAGTGATCCCAATTGATCGTACATAATAAGTTAAAAAGGTTTTCAAAATTACACCTATTAGAGTTGAATTCTAGTTATGTTTTAATTAAGTACTATGTCTAATGCATGAGGACGTCCACAGCTTCAGAGCATATAGTTTCGGTGAAAAATACCAGATCGAGTGTTTTTCCAAAACGGAGACATACCATCTGTTAATAAAAACTCATTTGACGATGTCGGGTTTATTGTAACGTAGAAGTTATTGTCAATTTGAATCCGATTGAGATTGGGTAAATTAAAATCACCAACAACCAGTACTTTTGCTACAGGTTCCGAAAGGATATGCATATATGTTTTCTATACAGTTCTTGAATTTTTCATTAAGTTAGGACATTAGTTGTAAGCGAAATATTAAAGAAACTAAGTTGTTTAAGTGGATTATAGGTCGTTGCATATACAGACTCTGCCAGTAACTGTAGATTCAACGTTTTGGTTTTATTCACGAGATAATGAAAAATTCCAATTATAAACTGCCCTACTTTTAGTGATGTTTCCCTACATTTCACTGGCACGGCAAAATATCTTGGACTTGTTCTTGATCGTAAATTAAACCTGGGAAGAAAATATCAAAGAAAGAGAGAGAAATGCATCAGTTGCTTTCTGGGGAGGGGGTGCTGTCTGATATCTTTTGATATTATTCCTCCCTAAAAAGAGCAATAAAGCTACCTGACTACTGCCATGTTTTTCAAGTCGAAGTAGAAGTGAGAATGTTATTTCCCACAATTTGGAAAACAAAAACAAAGACATATTTATAGAAATCCAAGGAGCAATGAAGATCATGTCTGCCATTGTCCCAAATACAAAACTGGTAAAGAAGTGCCTTAGAGAACTTCCCTTTACTTAGCTGAGCCAACACGGTTATACCCTCCGTTGGGTCCCAAAGCACTGTGACATTGACGAAAAGGAAAAGGCAGACAAATTTGGTCAAAATCGAATCAATGCTTAATCCTTATAGTATCAATGATTCACAAGTAAATTAGCTACTTCCCTAAAATTTCCTTGACATCGCAGGATGTTTAACGGCCCTGGAATCTTGTAGGGTTTCGAGGATTCCATGGCCAAATAAAGCGAAAGTCTGAAATTTTCCCAGAAATCAGGATGGTTCAGGGAGGCACTCTAAACGTAAATCCTCACTAAACTTCCTATAGCTAACCAAATGAGATCCAAGTGAGATGTTTTTCGGCCTTTACGGTTGCATCAACCCTTATAACCTTACCATATTTAACCAACCAAATTAGTGGATAATTGACGTTTTAAAAACGTTAAATTATGCAGTATATTCCATCGCTCTAATCTTCTAAGCTTTAGTTGAATTCGTCACAGCAATATATTTAACTGGGCTTGTATTGTGATGATGATGCCCAGGTTTATAGTCTTCTCAATTTTACCGATCAATCGCTTAGTCTTGGTCGATTATGATCAATTGATGACCATACAAATGTAATAAAAATTGTATGCAAAAAAATTACAGAGGCCGAGATCGATCTCAAGCTTTGAATTCGAACTCAAAGTGTTGAGATCTATCTCTTGACGAAAGGTCTATGTGAGAAAGTTCTAGTTTTGAAATGCAAAAAGATGAGCAAACGCTCGATTGCATGAGATCTATCTCACAAATTTTAGAGGATGGGGTTTCTCTTACTCAGTTAATAAACAATTATCAAAATGGACGCGTTTCTGAATAATTTTGATGCAAATCGTGTTTATAAAAAATAGAAGATGTCCAATCGGTGAAGGTTTTCGAAAACTGTATAGATTTAGTGTAACAGGTCTGCAATTATTGTCAGATGAGTTTTTGAACCCAATCCTGGAAACACACGTTATATAGTAGATCCTGGACTTCAAAGCGGTGTTGGTGAAGACATTGGTGTCAATCAATCAATGATATCTATGATCAATCATTGCAAGCCGTGCAACTGATTCCACCATATTCCCACACACTTCTGAAAAAAAAAATAGAAAAAACGCAAAGGTTATGGAGCAGTAAGAATGAGTTTCCTTATGCCCTTGGTGCTCTGGATTGTACACATGTGCGTATAGGAAACCACTCTATCACCACGAGGAGTACGTCAACCGCAAGGATACTACTTAATAAATGTACATGCTACGTGCAACGCGGATGAAAAATAAACAAGCATCAAAATAAGCAATTCTTTTTCACAGTCCTTAAGAATTATTTTATTACTTTCAGTTTTTTTTAGTATTTTTTTTATTCACTTATGTCCCGCCAAATTTGTTTTTAAATGCCTCTATGAATTTAAGAATAGCATTTCTTTTTCTTGCCTTTAAAACTGGTAATTACGACTTCTCCATTAAAACTTTATTTAGTTTCAGTTACTAGAAAATTCACTAAAGAAATTCACTAAGGTCATCATTATTTTTTATAATTACACTTTAATTTTGGCTTTCAGAAGACATTTTTCTTTTAACCAGTGCAAGTGCATACAAAGAGCTTTGAGATCTCATATCACTGAGTCAGAACTGCAGAGATTGAACTCGTGTTTTTGCATATGAAACAGAGTCTGAGTTCGAGTCCAAGTTTGCTCGATCGATCTGACATGCAAGTTCAAGCTCGTCAGCTTTGAATCTGAGAACTTTCTCATCTTTAAGCATGTGACCAATTGTTCGATTTCTAAGCTATTCACTATCGTTAATTTCAAACATTCAACTGATTTTTTGATACTCTAATGACAGCTCAGCTTAATGCCAGATGACAGCTAATGTATTACTCTATATTTCTTTCAATAATATGAATTGTATTTCAGAACACGTCTAAAGTATGTATAAGGATTAAGCAGAAAATCCTGTTTTACTTTAAAATAAATAAATAAAAAAACTATCAGAGAATTTTATTTTTTGTATTCAATGTTTTCAAATTAAATTCGTATGATAAACCACGGAAATGTCTCCTGAATCGTTTTTGACAAAAAATTTTTGTGATGGTTTTTAAGTTCTGTAAATTCCTTCTGAAAAGACTAAAACAATGTAGTAAATGGAAACGATGTACAAAATATTGAATCCCCCTTTTTAACTCAATTCATTTTCCAAATGGTTTAAACTTAATTTTCAACCAGAATCTATACTTATTTTGAAAATTTGTGCTAATAAAAGGCAGATTCGACCTCAAATCGAATTAGAATTTCTCATACCTACCTAAAATAGAAACAAATCACGTTAGCGATAATATTCAAAGATAAGAACCGGTATAATTTTATATACATATATATGTATATATTGTTTTTATTTAATTATCAGTGACTCGCTTGCTTGCAATATCTTCTCCAATTCTATCGCATGAATAATAAAATTATTGATTTTATAAAACTTGTTTACAATAAAGCTTTAACGTAGGTACATATATGTAGGTAGGTAAGGTAGTTAGGAAGATATATGTATGTAGGTTAGGTACTTAAAGTCTAATCAAATCAAATCAAATCAATATTGCAAAAAGATAAAAATTTCAAAGTTAATAGACTCGAAATTGAATGTCAAGGTTGATTTTGCTAAAAAATAAAAATAAAAATAAAAACAAAACAATCTTCACTTTATCGACAAAATTAGAACGAATAATATTAATTCTAGTTTTTGAAGGGTAATTCCAGAGATACATAAATTGTTAAGACGTATTTAATTTTAATCGACGTCAACAATTAGGTGACGTTTGTTGCCAAAAGTATGACTTTTTGTTGAAGTTATCGTTTACGTCGAGTAGGCTGGTTTACAAAAAGAACCGAATGTTAACCTTTGCACCTCCTTGTCTTTGCTCGAATTCATATTTGAATATTTTGTTTATTTCAATTCTTTAAACACTAACAGGAACAAAACTTATACGAGGTGTGTTCAAAAAGTACCCGGAATTTTTAAACTTTGCGGGTCTGGAGTGTCCGAAGGTCAAAATTTGTTTTGTATTGTGTTGGTATACATGTCCCTAAAGTATGTTGTATGTTCAGTTATATTCACTATTTGCTTTATCTTTGGTAGTTGCTAAGGTCCAACGTGTTTTTATAAGCTCAGCGATTTTTGCTTGTTTAAACAATATTTGACTAAAAAAA
The DNA here is from genome assembly GCF_945859685.1 of Eupeodes corollae. Lineage (NCBI taxonomy): Eukaryota > Metazoa > Arthropoda > Insecta > Diptera > Syrphidae > Eupeodes > Eupeodes corollae. Next base: position 104,074,866 of record NC_079147.1, read on the forward strand.
ACAATGGCATAAACATCGCTCTCAGGAGCTGTTAAATGACGTCAACGACGATCCAAGTTTGCTTAAAAGGGTCATAATTGCTTCGAAAATGAGCAAGGAGTGGCCGTTACAGTCAATGGCGATCGTTATTGGGCCATGTTGAACGATCTTTGTTCACAAAATTGAAGAAGTTTCAACAAGACTACGCTACGTGCCACACATCCGACTTATATGTTTTATGCCCATTTTCAAAAAACAAAGTTATTTGGCGGACCCTATATATTCTATGACCCATGAATGTTGCAAGGTTTATGTATGTTCTCTGAATTGCTTCAAGTCTTGTTATATGAACTGAATAGTAAGGTGACCACACTACACTACATTCAAGTATAGGGTTTTTCAATAAGAGCGCTACAAAAGTTTTTTTTTTAAATAAAGCAAAAAGGTTTTTGGATATCAATAAAATTCTTTATTCCTGTGAAAGTATGTTCGATGCCATTATGTTTGGAACTCGATTTGTTTTGCATGGCCACCACGGGCACGCTTGCAGAAGTCTAGACGCTGAACCCAATTTTCGACGGTTTTCAAGCATAAATCGGACTTGACGTAGCCCCACAGGACATATTCTAACGGCGCGGCGTCAAATCGCACGACCGAGGCGGCTAAGTTGATGGACCATTTCGTCCTGTTAGAACCAAAAGTTCATATCATCCAATTGGGCCCAAAAATCATTATCATTGAACATTCATAGTAATTCATTCTTCTAATCATGTAAGGTCAAAAGAGCGGCAAGAAATATGGCGTCGGTTAATGTTAAATTGCTGTGCCATCTCTATAAGAGACGATCGACAATCGAGGCCCGTTTGAGATGGAGGAGAGTGTCTAACGCTGCTGAGGGTGTGGTTCTCAATGCCCCGCTTATACAAAGACATGCAGTGCGTTGGACTCTGCTGAGTTTGTCGTACTTTCTCCAGTGCAGTCCACCATACTGCAACCCCGTACATTAGTATTGGTCGGATGATCGATGTGTAAATCCAGTAGGTTATGCGAGGTTGAAAACCCCATTTGCTTCCTATGGCTTTCTTGCAAACTAAAAGAGCTTCTGTAGCTTTCTTAACTCATTCCTGAATATTAGATTTTCAATTTAATTTGCTGTCTGATATCAGACCAAGATTTTTGGCTTCATTGGTAAAAATTAGTGGTACACCTTTTTTGCGTTTTGGAGGAAGTATCTCAGTGTATTAGGATTTCCTGTGAAGGCGATAGCAACATCATCGGCATACGCAACCACTCTGTAGCCATCCCTCTCAAGGGATATTAGTAGTTGGTTAACCACTATGTTCCACAGGAGAGGGGACAGAACACCACCTTGCGGAGTGCCTCTACTGACAGACCTTTTTGTGCAAAAATCTCCCAAACTAGAGTTGATGATCCTGCTTTTTAGCATTAGATTAATCAACTCACATTTTGAGTATTCGACGTTTAGGGTCGTCATAGCAGAAGTGATAGCGGATGTGTCAGGAAGGCAACCATATAGTATATTCCTTTAGCTCTAGGGAGTATTTGATAGTTCTTACCAGAGTGGACAAGGCTGTTTTTACCGATTTCCCTTTGCAGTAAGCAAGCTGAGACATCGATAGTCTCTTATCAATGCTATTAGGTACATGGATATCAATCAATCGTTCCAGAGTTTTGAGAATTAATGATGATATCCTAACAGGTCTTAGATCTTTAGGGTTGACATGCTGAGGTATATAGACCAGATCTACACAACTTTTGAAGATCATCTCAATAATGGGCAAAGTATGTTGTAGCTCAGCTGGTATGATTTGATCTGGACCTGGAGATTTATAAGGTTCGAAACTGTTCAGAGCCCATGTCAATTTTACTTTTGTAACAAGACCTTGAGGAAAAGTTAAGTTAATACCCGACCCAAGACGGTTTGTTTATTAACGGATTTGAAGCTATCTGGGCAGTCGGTGTCTAATACCAGGTTTAGCGTTTCTTCGCAAGAGTTAGTCCATGCAACATCTGAGTTTTGAAGACAAATAGGCATGGTTGGATTTGTCGAGAGAATCTTCCTTAGCCTTGATGCCTCAGAGGATTCTTCTATTGAGCTACAGAAGGATCGCCATGAAGATCTTTCGGCTATTCTCAATTCTTATTTATACTTTTTGAGGGATTCCTTATAGGAATCCCAATCTTGGGGGTGTCTAGACATTTTTGCACGATTGAAAAGACTTCTACTACCTTTTCTAAGTATTTCTAGTTCAGCAGCCCACCAATATGCTTTCTTCTTTCCCCGTACTGTAGTGAGAGTTTCAATGGCTTTATTGAGGGCTGCTGTAAGCTCGACTTTTTGATTCAGTTCAAGAGCGCACAAGAGAGGATCAAAAAGTTCTGGTTTAATCAGACTTTTCAGAGATGTCCTATATTATGGCCACTCTGTTCTCCTTCAATTCCGGAATTGGATCGGTTTTGGGGACCCTTTAGTAAGTATGCGGTTGCTTTGAATTACAATTTCAATTTGACGTTCCTAAAATGGCACTTTTGTCAATAGCAGCTGTTATTTTTTCTCAAAATAAAAAAAATGCTAGTTTTAAAATTGAAAAATTAAATTTATCGCGGAAGTAGCTTACACAGCCTATTATAACTATTGGGAAATGTATTTTGTTTGTTGACTTTTTTACAGCTGTAGAGCTATCAGACAAAGCAAATGTTCAGCAAATTTGGACGATATTTCCTGAACTCGTAAAGGTCTGAAGAAGCCAATGCTGAAGCGTGTTTGTGTTTCAGACATAAGGTTCACGGAAATCGCACTGAATCTCTATGAGTCATAGGATCCTATTAGATTTCTTAATTTAGTTGAAATGCTCTTTAAAAGTTGACTTGGGATCAAGAATAACACCTTAACCTGAAAACACAGAGACTTTACTTAAGTGGCATGTATCAAACATGTAATTAAAATCAAAGGGAACTTTTTTAAGTCAACATTCAAAACGAAACAATTTTTACTGCACCAATCCCTAAATATTAACAAGTTTTCTTGTTAAATTAAACAATCAGAAGTTGAATTAATACCTTTAAAAAGCTCCATGTCATCATCATAAATAAGAACGGACGAATTTTGTATGAATGAAACCAAGTCACTTATAAATAAAACAAACAAAATTGGACCTAAATGGCTTCCCTGAGGAACGCCATAATTTACAACAAAATCATACGAATACTCTTGTTCTGCATTTCACTTATTGTGAATACACTTGGCGAAAGTGAATTTGGGTGTTCCACAATTCGTTATTGTGAATTGGATTTTCGAACATGCAATTGAATGTTCTGTATTTCGGTTTGTTCCATTTTTTAAACGCATTCAAATCACATTTTTTATTTCTGTGAATTGTATGTTTTAGTTGGTATTATTATTGTTTTTATTTTTGGGGAAAATATAAGAATATAAGACAGGAGAACGTATTCGTGAAACGGATGGAGGATCATCCGATTATAGCGAGACGATTCTCAAGCAGAGACAAAGCCCTCTTCAAATCATTAACTCCTGGGATTCCGTATTTCTCAACGAAAAATCTTTTTGAATCTTGCTCTTCTGTTTCAATCATCGTAGTTTGATCCACTTGTTGCACAATTTAGATTGCAAAACATTTAAAACTTCTTCAACGGTCTTACAAACCGTGGGCCTTGCCAATTGATCTTTAATAGCTTCCTTCTGCTAGGAATCGATGGGTTCCAGCAAGTTTTTGAATTAAAGGAATCGCGGAAGGAAGGTATTTTAAAAGGTTCTATTTCCCTTAGAACATATAAAAAAGCGTCTTTGCTTAATCTAAAATAACCACGAAAGCTTTAAAGAATAAATCAAGAAATTACTTTATTTATCAGAACAATTCTGCATAATTTTCACACAATTATATAGTGTCAGGAAAATCCAATATATTGGATTTGTCTCGCAAAATTCGTCCTCTTAATTTTTCTTTTGAATTCTGCTTCCTTTTTTCACTTAAAATTGCCAATAATATTGCATCTACTCGTATCTTCAAAACAGCAAACATTTTACTTCAGAAACAAAATAAAAATGGATGATCCTTCAGTTCTGACAGTTCGAAGCAATTTCGAAGTTTTCGAAATCGAGCGAGTTGAAGAACATGCAATTTCATTTCACGTGAAAAGTGATTTCAATTTACTTTCAATCGAAATTCGGAGCATGGGCGTGTAAATTCTATTTTTTAAATACCGTGACATCCAATTTAAGAAGTTTTTGTTAAAACCTTGATTGCTTTAAGCTTAAAATTAATGTTTGTAGTTGATTACTTAATTTTTAGGACCTATCGCACTAAGCTTGCAAGCGGAATAACTTAAAGATTACTTTAAAAACTTGCTCAACACAAATCTCCCAGCCATTTCAATATGCAGCACCCTGGATTTTTGATGAATTCCTAGATTCACCGATAACTCTAGATGAGATTCAAAATGTAATCTTTAACTCTAAAAATAAAAAAAGCCTTAGGAGACGACCGCATTTCATTTTAATTTTATAAGAACTGTACAAGTGAATTCTTTTCAGCTCTTGTATCTGAATTTAATCGCATTTTTGAAAATGTTGATATATCAGGGAGTTTTTTTTTAAATCAATTATATTTCCACTACACAAGAAAGGTGATTGTAATGACCCGACAAACTATAGAGGAATATCTTTTTTAAATACTTCAACCAAGCTTGTTGGTGCAGTGCTTTTTAACAGACTTATTCAATGGGTCAAAGCATAAGGATCTGTTTCTAGAGAGGCGCTTTTCTATAAGCTATATGGATATGGAATATCGACAAAAGCAATAAACGTGTTGCGAGCAATGTATACAAATAATGTAGCATCCGTTTGGGATGGAAACTTTTTGTCCGAAGTTTTTGAGACTACTACTTGAGTGTGAAGCAAGGCTGTGTATTGAGCACATTACTCTTTATACTATATATAAAAAAGTAAGAGGTGGGATTGAGATAGACCGAACAAGTATTCCAACGCTTATGTTCGCAGATGGCATTGTTTTTCTCGCAGATACTGTATAATACATGCAGCTCATACTAAACCGGCTTGATGGGTACTGCAACACTTGAAATCTTTCTGTAAACCTAACAAAATCCAAAATGATGATATTTAGAAATGGTGGCGGAAGATACAGTCGAAATGAAAAGTGGACTTTGCATGATAAATCCATTGAAAATGTTCAAGAATGCAAGTACCTTGGAGTTCTTATCACCCTTAAGTTATCTTAAGCCAAACGCGCTATCTGTTCAGTTTGGGGCTGTGTGTTCCGTGACTCCATCTTGCTGAAACCACACGTTCCTAACGTTCATTTCTTCGAGTCTTGGAAGAAAAAATTCCTCGATCATGTTCCTGTAACGAGCTCCATTCACGGTAACTGCGCGTTCGTTTTCTTCAAAAATATAAGGACCAATTACTCCCATTACCGACATCGCACACCAGACAGTAACTCGCTCACAATTAAGTATCTTCTGGTGAAGCTCACGCGGATTTACACCACACCAATGTTTTGCTTGTTGACGCAGCCGGAAATGTGGAAGTGAGCCTCGTCACTGAAAAAAACGACTGCGTCTTCAGGCAGGTTTTCAATCAGTATTTCACATGCATTTTGATGGGCACAACAAAATCGAGTTCAGTTATTTCTTGCACAGCACCCAATTTAAAGGGATGAAATTGAAGGTCTTTATGAAGAATTCGTCAAACAGTGGTGTCAGAAATTCCCATAGCAGCTGCGTGTTTGCGAGCCAAACGCCGGGGAGAACGCACAACTGACTGCCTCACTCTTTCGATATTTTCCGGAGTTCTGATGGTCCGTTGAATTCCATTTCTGGGTTTAGCTACACTTCCGAAATGAGTTAACCCACGACAGAATCGAATTATGGTCAGGAACGAGTCTGTGAGGAGGAATTTCAAAGCGAGCGCAGAAGGCACGTTGCGTAGCAACAAGTGAGCGACCGTTAGAAAAGAAGCTCTCAACTGCGAAGGCCCGCTGCTCTCTAGACCAGAGCATGATGGAACTTGGGAACTTCCCCCTCCAGATGCGCCCACTCCACCAAAATAGACTTAAAAAACTAAAATTGCTTGTTACTTCTATAATGAAACAGAGTCCATATTACTACTATGTTCTACCATCAGGCCTAAAACACTCATCCAATTTCAGCAGTATCTTTGTTTATTTCGAAACTAATTGAATTCAAATGAGAAAAATTTACTTCAGAAAAAGAGGAGTAAGAACTGTTGTCATCAATCGTGTCTGTTTGCAATAACTTTAGGCTCGTGACTAGTTGAAGACAAATTTGCCAAAGAGTTAGGGTAGCCACGATCTGTCATTCCGTTGAACTGGCTCAATCCAAATAAAGACATACCAACACTTAATGGAAGCTCAATATAGCTTGTCGCTTGAATATACTCCTGACGTAATATTTTATTTCCACTAAACTAAATATCATGACTAATTTATTTTAATATAGATTTGTATTTCTTTATCTATACAAAAAGCACCCGTTATGAATTAAATAATTTATCAATATTCATCATCACGCTTGTCAATTAAATCAAACAAAAAGCATATTACATACTTTTTTACGCTGCAAAATACACGTAGACACGACACGGCAGGTAATCTAGAGTCTGAGTCTAAGTCTGAGTTTTTCCCCATATTTCATTCTAAACCTGCAAAAACATTGTGAGCAATTTTTTGTATTTATTTAATAAACTTTAAATTCATCTCAAGTACACAAATCAATATTATGTGAATTGCTATTCTATACTTTGGAATTCCCTCTGTTTTTAAATACTGTCATGCTAGTATCGCATAATGAGAAAAAATAGATGTAAACGGTGATTTTTTAAGAGCTTGAGAACTTTTTTTAAAAAAAAAACGCATACAATTTGCAAAATCTCATCGATTCTTTATTTGAAACTTTAGATTGGTCCATGACATTTACTTTTTAAAGATAATTTCATTTAAATGTTGACCGCGGCTGCGTCTTAGGTGGTCCATTCGGAAAGTCCAATTTTGGGTAACTTTTTCGAGCATTTCGGCCGGAAAAATAGCCCGAATTTCTTCGGAAACGTTGTCTTCCAAAGCTGGAATAGTTGCTGGCTTATTTGTGTAGACTTTAGACTTAGTCTAAAGCCGTCAAATCGCATGATCTTGGTGGCCAACTTACCGGTCCATTCCTTGAGATGAATTATTCTCCGAAGTTTTCCCTCAAAATGGCCATAGAATCGCGAGCTGTGTGGCATGTAGCGCCATCTTGTTGAAACCACATGTCAACCAAGTTCAGTTCTTCCATTTTTAGCAACAAAAAATTTGTTAGCATTGAACAATAGCGATCGCCATTCACCGTAACGTTGCGTCCAACAGCATCTTTGAAAAAATACGGCCCAATGATTCCACCAGACAAACCACACCAAACAGTGCATTTTTCGGGATGCATTGGCAGTTCTTGAACGGCTTCTGGCTGCTCTTCACTCCAAATGCGGCAATTTTGCTTATTTACGTAGCCATTCAACCAGAAATGAGCCTCATCGCTGAACAAAATTTGTCGATAAAAAAGCGGATTTTCTGCCAACTTTTCTAGGGCCCATTCACTGAAAATTCGACGTTGTGGCAGATCGTTCGGCTTCAGTTCTTGCACGAGCTGTATTTTATACGGTTTTACACCAAGATCTTTGCGTAAAATCTTCCATGTGGTCGAATAACACAAACCCAATTGCTGCGAACGGCGACGAATCGACATTTCACGGTCTTCAGCAACACTCTCAGAAACAGACGCAATATTCTCTTCTGTACGCACTGTACGCATTCGTGTGGTTGGTTTAATGTCCAATAAAGTAAACTGAGTGCGAAACTTGGTCACAATCGCATTAATTGTTTGCTCACTTGGTCGATTATGTAGACCATAAATCGGACGTAGAGCGCGAAACACATTTCGAACCGAACACTGATTTTGGTAATAAAATTCAATGATTTGCAAGCGTTGCTCGTTAGTAAGTCTATTCATGATGAAATGTCAAAGCATACTGAGCATCTTTCTCTTTGACACCATGTCTGAAATCCCGCGTGATCTGTCAAATACTAATGCATGAAAATCCTAACCTCAAAAAAATCACCCTTTACAATAAAAATTGATAACAATATTCTTTTACTAAAAAAGAACTAATGAATTACACTTAAGAACTCCATATTATAGAAGTAGACAAAAATGTTTTTGCAATAAGCTTTTTATTTATAATTAAGAAATTATTTTACTTAAATAAAGTCATCAAGCTTTAACCGTTTTTTATGTAAAGACACTTTTGCTTGCATTAAACATTGTGGTTTCAAGAATATGATGACCGTTTTTACAAACTTCAACAAATATTGATATTTTTTATTTACAATGGCTCTCAGGGTTAATTATTGTAATATTCGGTGTACTCCAATACTCTTTCAAACAGCCCAGCTGTACTGGCACTAAGTGAAACCCAAATAGGTGAGGATTAAGATCCCACTGAATTCTTTATTCAAGGGTATAGCTTGGTGTCATTATTCTTTTCCCACCATGGCCTCGCCGGTCAAAAGTTTGAGACCACCTCTGAAATTTGAGAAATATCGAGTTTTAACCCCTTAAGTGAAGTTTTAGGAAATCGAAGAGCATGTCTAGTTGTAAATAATAGAAAAATATGAACTAGTTTTGTACTTAACATAAATTATCTATTTAAAAAACCAATAAAAGCTCTAAATTGAGTTTTCATCAAAAAACCCTCCTCTAAATTCAATAATTTTTTTTTTACAATTCTGGGCAATCTTCTAACAAGGTTTTGTATTTTTTTTTATGGAATATTATTCCAGCAATTTTGTAGAGTTTTCCAAAGAGCAGATTTCGATGTTATGTGGTGATTCCGGACATTTCCGTCAAGCTCTTCCCATGAGAGCTCAATGGGGTCAATATATCTGGATACTGTGGTGGCCATACCATTACTTTTAGAAAGTGTGTTTCGGGTCATTGTCTTGCTGGAATACAAAACCTGCACCGATTAATCGGAGTCCAGATACCAAAACGTGGGGTTCCAATATCGTTTTATAGACTTCCTTATCCATTCTTCCGATCACCCGTGTTAGATCTCCTACTCTATCGAAGGAAAAACATCCCCACTCCATTACTGAACCGCCACCGTGCTTTACAGTTGGCACCAAACAGTCTGGTAGCATCTTCTTTTCAGCACTGCGCCTGACGTACACTCTGCGATTTGAGCTAATATCTCAAACTTTGGGGTCGTAGAAGTGGTTTCCGCACTGCAACGCGCCCAGAAAGTCCAGCATGCCTTAGCCTTCGTTGTATCGTTGATACAGATAATAGTTCTTCCCGGATTTCATTGATCTCGGCGCGTGTTTCTGATTCTGTTTTCTTACTAGAACGCTTGCTTATGGTGATGATATGCAGATCTTCGGTTTTCGTCGTAACTCTAGGTCGCCCTGACCTCGGTTTATCCTTAAAACCGCCGGTACTAGAGCACTTGATATCTTCAGTTTTGTGGCGATTTCTATTTGCGAATAGCCTTTTTCAATAAGGGTCATAATCGCAGATCGAGTTTCAATAGTTAATTCCTTAACTTTCCCCATAATGCGAACTTTGTTTACTGGCGAAGATCACAGTCTTAAATAAATTTAAATTTGATCAAACCAAATTTTGATACACAAAATTCTGAATATGCAGGCATTTAAATTTTACATTTTTTAATATTACCGCAGTCATAAAAAAATTCCAAACTGAATGCAAAAAGTCATAAAAAATAAAAACTATGGGAAATCCAAATAGATGCCAAAAACCCAATACTGGTTTTTTTTTACATTTTTTTCACAAAATTCCTCATAATTTACAGAAAAGGATTAATATCTGGGGTTTTTTTACTTGCACCTTTTATGAATGGTCTAAGTGAACAATGCAGGTAAAAAATCCTATATTCATTCATAAACCCAAGCGCAATTATTTTAGGACCTTCAACTGGTCACTTTGCTTAATCGATAGTGTCTTTGACGTCAGCGCTGTTATGATCACAAGTTTGATACTCTTGGGTAAAAAGAATCAGACCTAAGGAAAACACTTGGTTTGATTCCAGCTGTAAAGAGGTTAATAGGGGGTAAGTTTCCTTTAAAGTCAATCTAACTGAGGAAAACCGGAATCGACGAACCAAATTTTTACATTACCAAAAATTACGACAAAAAATACTGCAATGTCCCACAGGCAGTACACTGTTTTCCTCGGTTCCTATCGTCGTTTTCAAGGACACTCCATTTCTGTAGAGAAAGCTTATTACTTTGCAAGGCAGTTCGCCGCCAATTCTTCGCACTCGTGCGGGGCGAGAGACCTGAAAATCTCAACATAAATAAATTCGCTGGTCATCCGGATCAGCCCGCTATTATTTTGAAGGGGTGTTCTTCAACGCTGGCAAAACCACACCATCTGTCCTACTCCTCAGGATCCCATCCCCAAAAAAGGCGAATTTTGCTCACCCTTTAAATACCGACCGATTGCAATTACATCCCTTCTTTCCAAGGTCTTGAAAACGCTGATTAATTATTATCACCTCAAAAAATATCTCCAAGATTGAAAGCTTCTTACAGACAGTACCGCTTTCGCAGAAATAGGGCCACTGGTGATCTCATGGTTCATCTCACCGAACAATGGAGCAAATCTGTACATGGTTTTGGCAAAAGTAAGATTATTGCACTTGATGTTCCCAAAGCATTTGATAGAGCTTATCGAAAATGCGTGTTTTCGGTTTTCACGAATCCCTGCTTATTTGGATAAGTAATTACCTTTTGGATCGTTCAATACAAGTAGTATTGGATGGATTCAAGTCTGAAGTATACAATAAATACTGGTGTGCCCCAGGGCTCTGTTCTATGTCCAACACTCTTTCCCTTTTTTATCAATGATCTCCTGTCTGCAACTTCTAATCCAATACATTATATCGCTGACGATAGAACTCTTAGCTTTTCGTATGCGTTTTCAGACTCACATGCCTTTTCTTCGGATGTGGGACTGCAACGACAAATTATGATAAGCTCATTCAATTCCGACCTAAACTGAATTTTTCAATAGGGAAGAAAAAATCGCATGGAATTTGATCCTTTGAAAACCCAATGCTATCTTATTGCCATTATCCATGGATGCCATTTGCATCGAGGAAACTGAACATCACGATATTCTCGGTATGTGTACAACAACCACGATATAGCTCACTGTTATTGATGCAACTTCATTAGCTCATCCTCCATCAGTCCCAAGACAAAAAGAAGACATTACCTTTTATACCTCTAAATACCTTGTCTCTAATAAAAGACTAAGGTTGATTGTGCTCTAGGTTCTAATGTCGACTATATCCTACTTAGTCTTGTTCACTTATGGCATGAAACTTATTTGCTCGAAGTTTGGATGTGGAACTTCAACGGTAGCGTATGTTAAGATTATTAAATTCTGATCTCGACAGCATTTTCTAATGGAGAATGTTTAACCGTGCAGAATTTAATGTTTCAAAAACTCAATGTCTCCTGTTGTTTAAACGTACCTAACAAAACCACCGATGCTATTATGCATTAGTGGCACTTGCATCCAGGAAACTAAATATCTTTCAATACTCGGTTGATCAGTGATACACAACTTTTATGATATGATCAATTATTAAGATTTCTGCGATGTTTCAAGAAATGTTTCACCCCTTCTGATCTGGGAAGGCCTTATTATTTGGGCCGGTGCACCTAAGACAAGTTTAAGTCTTTAAGATAGGATTAAAAAAAGAGCATTTAAAATGATAGCTGATAGAACTATAACCGAAACAATTACGTCACTCGAACACCGTCTTAATGTTTCATGCCTTTCGTTGTTCTACTGATATTTTTACAAACAGTGTTCTGCTAAATTAGCCAGTTGCATTCGTACCCGTACTTCTAGAAATGCTCATTAGTTTAACCTTGAGCTCAATTTCGTACGTTTTCTATTAAGTTTTTCAAAAATGCTTCCAATAATATTCACAAGCATCCGGTAATTGCGTCTAAAAATTTCTTTGAAATTAAATAAGCATCAAAATATTATAGTACTTCAAAGTTTCCCTCAATTTTCCAAAAGTTAAAACTTAATTAAGTATAAAAAATATTCCTGTTTTTGTATTCATTTTTGAAAATATTTTGTAAGAATTCGTTGCAAATTACGGTGCATTGCAGAACTTATAATTTCTTAGATTTTCTTCTTACAGTCAGGTTTTAGACATTCTGTATCCCTCTGTTCCCCAAGACACGTTTCAATGGAGATCAATATCTCTTTTAGAAGAACTTCGTTGAATAATAAATGAATATAGATACTTTTGATAGCAGGGGCAACAAAATTAAATTAACACTCAATTCGAATAAGGTAGCATTTTTTTAGCACTTCGCTAAGTAATTCCGCTAATTTTTGTTCGTGATATTTTTTAACAACTTATGCATACATATTCTACGTTTCAATACTTGAAAGGATAATGCACCGAATTATCACCAACATCTAACATTTCAATCCGGATTTTTTTAGAATTATAAATTGTTCCTATTTTTAAGATTCAATACTATTCGGAAATAACTTGTTTTCTCCAACCGTAATTTAAATTCATACTGACAATCTATTGATTGATAAAATTGTTTGCTTAAGCATTTTTGGACAACAATTACATTCTTTGTATTGGAACTGAACTTATAAGTTCAAATTTTAGGTGCATATAAATTCAAAAACAAATGTTGTCATTCATTAGCGATTATATATTTTTGTGTGACGTAAGTTATAGAAAAAATAAGTTCCAATACCACTACATTATTAGTTTAATAGTTTTCTTCACTGAATTGTAACTGAAACTAGTTAAAGGGGGTTTGCGTTTAAATTCTTTAAGATCCTTTCATTCAGGATCTGGTAACGAAGTATGGAAGATTTGGAAAAATTGTTACACGCTCATTTTTCTACCAAAACTCCAATTTTGTTTATGAATGTATGTTTTTTCAAGATGTTGTCATACCAAAACCAGTCAACGAAATATTAATCCATTTCTGTCAAAATACTTTTGCAGACGTCTTCAATGACTTCATACTTCTTCATACTGGAACTGCTCGAATTTCTTGGGCCATTGTCTCACTTAGGGCTTTGAGTGAACGTGGTTTAATATATTCCCATACGAATAATTATATGGTTACAAGTCCAAGAAATAGACGGACCCTCTTATTGAAACCATACAGTTTTCAAGTTGATATGTCGTCACGCAGCATATGTAAGTAACGATCTATGTTGACAGTAACAGTCCGACCATTTTCACGAACAAAGTACGGACCAATTATGAAGTTTCGACTAATACCACACCATAAGTTGACCTTGGGACTGTGGAGAGGTCCTTCATAGAGGTCTTGTGGGATTTTAAGGGCCCAATAATGAAAGTTAAGTTAATTAACCACTTCTCATAAATGGAAGTAGGCTTCGATGCTCATGATCAAAACAGTGTCATCGGTCAATATTTTCAACATTGCTTCTGCAAACCTCATTCGTGTGCCGTAGTCGTTTTGTTGCAATTCTTCAACAAATAGTTCAACCTTACTGGAACTGTTGACGCCACCGTTGATTCCATCTCGGGAATTCGTCCGCTGCCGTCTGGATAAGGAGAGGTGCCTTAGTGGAAGCACCTCTCCCCACCTCTCTTGTTTGCTGCCCCCAACAACTTTCCACTGGAACTCAATCTCCAGTTGAGGTACTAGGCACCCGATGTGTACCACGGGGAGGTGAGAGTAGGAGTTGATAGACAGAGCTTGGTTTTGAGAAAAACCTGTGGACGCTTGTGTCCTCTTGAATGCACATGTTTACGAATTGAACATCTTGGCCTTAAAATTTCTTACACATATTTGCGGAAGCCCGGACTCAATATATATGGCGTAATTAGACGTACTACGCGGCAGCCGGGAGATTCTTTTGAAAAAGTATCTTGGAATAACTTCCATCTCCTAACGAAATTGGTATCCATAAACTTCATTCCCATAAAAAAGCAACTTTTCATGGTAGCCTCAAAAACCGATGTAGGGTTCACGAAGCTTCTTGAAAAAAAAATGTGACCAAATCGAGTTTATAGCTGATTTGGCTGGCACTAGTTTCTCTTTAATATGATTTTTGATGTTCAAATTATGAGTGATAGTAAAACCAAGATATTTATACTCGCTGACAACTTCAATACTGGTACCATCTAATGTCCAATTTTGTCCCTTATTATCGGTTTTGAGGTTTAAAAATCATAATTTTAGATTGAGAAATGTTGATTTTGAGATTCCACGAGTCCCAATATTGTTTAAGTTAATTTATCTGAAGGTGCAGTCTCACTGGGTTATCAGAGAACACCACCAGATCATCACCATAGAGCAAAACCTTCAAAAATAAATCGCCATATTCGCATTCCCGGTAATTTATGTCCAATATCATAGATAAAAAGGTCGAACATCAGCGGACTCAATATACAGCCTTGTGGAACACCTGTTTCGATATTAAAGGATTTTGACATAGGTATACCATTACAAACCATTGTAGATGTGTTTAATAAAAGTTGTTCATAAATCCGAATAAATTTGGTTGAAAGACCAATAACTGCTAGCTTATATAAAAGTGATCTCCTGTTGATGGTATCAAAAGCAGCTTTAAAATCGATGAAAAAAGTGTATAGGGGCTTCTTTTTGTCAATAGAACGCCTAGTAACCCTCGTAAGAGCAAAAATTTGATCAATCGTTGAAAGGCCCGCCCGGAAACCAGCCTGATATCGACTTGTCAAATTATTTCCTTCAATCAAATTCTTTTTTTTTCTGATTTCTTAGTGAGCTCAGAATTGATATTCCTCTATAATTTTCTGTTGAACTCGGATTACCCTTTTTAAATATAGGAAATATTGTAGCCAATCAAAAGTAGCTCGGAAATTTCTCTTCTGTAAATATTTTGTTTGATAACCCTAACCCACGCTCGAGAAATTCAGGAGTTGAATTCTTATAGAATTCGATAGAAATTCCATCCAAACCCACTGCTTTGTTATTTTTCATTCTGATTAGAGATGCCAACATCTCAACCATGGTAAAAGGAGAGTCTAGCTCATCGATTGAAACATATTGTAGGGCAAAACTGATGGAATTCTGGTCAGGTTTTAGCAGTAGTAAACCTTCAAAGTATGTGGCCAGGTCATCAACACTAATACTTAAAGACGATGACTTGCTGCAACCTTCCAGAATCCGTACATTGTACCAGAATGACTTTTAATTCCTTATAGTCTACAAGTTTCCCAGCTGCTTTGATTAAATTTAATTGCTTTCTCCGTCTACACAAATCTTTGTATATTTTATTCTGTTTAAGGTAATTTCCTCTGTGAGTTTCGTTGTTAGATTGTCTAAAGAATTTTAGGCAAGCGAAAGACTTTTCCCTACATTTCTTACACTCATCGTCGTGTATAGTTACCACTAGATTCTTCGTTCGTAGCCCCATTCAATACAAAAAACAGTAACTTTCCGTTACCCTCAAGAAATTCATTTAGTGAGTTTCTCGTGGAGAAAAACCTTCCATTTTCTTTAGTTTAGATCTATTTTTATTAAGAAAAATGGCTTAAGTACTGACTTGAGTAGTCTAAGTGAAGCTTTGACAAAACTGTTTTTGGCATCCCTTTGAAGTTTATAAGCGTTTTGCAATATATTTTCTTTTTTTAAATAAAATCCAAACCATGTGAGATGCTTTAAAAACTGTATTATGGGCCTGAAATTCAATGACAACATTTGTAAATAGAACTTGATTTCGTTCATATGGCCATCCCGGGTACGTTTGGAGCAGTCGATTACTTAATTCCAATTCTCGATGACTACGCAACATATTTTGTCCGAAACGTCCACTATTTCGCATTCAATATTAGCTCTTAGCTCTTTAAACGGTGTTGGCTTGTTGGCATAAACCTATAACGTAGCCTCAAAGAAAATAGTCTAGAGGCGTTAATCGCACGGACAATTTTATTGGAACATTTCTGAAACAACACTCTCATCAAACTTACTCTACAATAAATCGATTGTAAGGTATGGTTTGTGGCTTGTGGTACCATCTTGTTAAAGCCACACTTTGTCCAAGTCCATATCTTTCAATTCGGTCCAAAAATTATTGGTAATCATTGCTTTGCCATTCACACATCACGCTACGATCATTATCGTCGACTAAACAATATTGCCCAAAAACTCTGCCGGCATGAAAACCGCACCAAAGAGTTATTCTTGGTAGATGCAGCGGTTATTTTCGGAGTAAATGTAGATTTTTCACGATCAATAACCCATATTTCGCGTATTCACGAACCCACTCAGCCAAAAATGAGCTTCATCACAGAAGATGATTTTGCGATAAAATTCATCATCTTCTCCAGACCTCAATCGTAGAACGTAAGTCGCTTCAAAGGGTTCTTCGGCTTCAATTCTTGGGTCAGATAAAATAAAAAAATTAATATAGGATACCATCAGTTTTTAGCCGAATCAGAACGGCTAATTTGAGATCGTTTGCTACGGACGCTTAAACGGCACCGTTTTTTTCGAAACGTCGACCAAATCCGTTGTCTGACCGACATACACTGGCTTAAAGCTAGATCGGAGCCGGATCTATGAGCTCTGAATAATGGAGTAAAAAGCTGAGGCTGGTTTACTACATATTTGCTTGGTTTGGTATGAAAGAGACAGAGGGCCAAATCTTAAACTATTGACAGTTCTTTTCTTCAGGCTCTGCTTCGAGCTTAAAAAGAAAAATGCCATATTAATTTTTATTGTACAGATTACAATATCTAAGATAGTATCTATCATTTCCAGATTTCTCTTTTTTACCTAATTTCACTATGCTCTTAAATACCTTTGACTTACAGAATGTTAACACTGTTTATAAATTTGACAGCTGTCAGGTATTATGTCCAATTGGGCAAGTGCAGACGGCATAACGCATTTGAATTTAAGGCAAGTTTCTAGCATCTGATTGGCTAGCTGTCAAAATATTTCCTTCCAAATAAGGCAACTGTAATGGAAAGTTGACTGGAAAGTGAATCAAGATAAATCTCCCTAACTATCAAATAAATTCCCCTTATGTCAAAGTGACACTAATTGACACATAATTTTTCATACAACGGAAAGCTGATTTCTATTTGATGTTTTATGTAAAAGAGTTCCTTGTCAAATTCGAAATAGGAAAATGAAAATGTAATATTTTTGTTTAAATACTCAATACACTTCTAGATAGAATCGTAGCTTGTGGACTGTTTTGTAGACAATTATTTTTTTGTACAATGAACTGACGGTTTAAGTTAAAAAAGTAAAGTAAAGTCGAGTTGGAAGTTAATGACACTTAAAAAGCTAACAAGGAACGCAGTTGACTGCAAATGAATTCCATTATGGCTGAAACATAAACACGCTTCAGCTTCGTCTGCGTTACGTTGGGCCTGCTTCGAGGTTGCTTTGAATGACACATCCAATTACGGTTGCCACATTGGTCATCTGTGACCCAATTTGGTCATTATTTTTGTCATTTGGTCAAATTTTCGGAAACGAAAAAAGAAGTTCGACAAATTGAGTGACGAAACGTTTTTTTAACATACTCACTTGGCTAAACAGAAACAACGGTTAAACTCATTTAAGGAACTTTTTGTACATAAAAACTTTATTAAAAATATAAGCACTTGATCTGATTTGGACTAAGGGGACAAAGAAAATTATCTACTTATTACATAAGCTCTCAAAATACCTTACTACTTTTAATACAATTATTTTAAAAACAAACGCTTTACATTTTTGTTTATGTATATAGAATTTTTAAAACAACTGCTACTAATTATTTAAACTAAACCTTAGTAATAATAATTTAAGAAATGTATCCAAAATAACTCCAAAAAGTTTTTTGTCGGACTTCGAAATTTCAATGTCATCTTTAATTGATTTTTTTTCTAACTTGGTTCAGGGTCATCCCAAAGATGAAGTTATGAAATGGGCGAATCTAATTTAATTAAGTTTGTTAGGGATTTTGAAGTTTATTTGTACGTAATTAAACAATAAAAAAAAATGTTTGGACTTGAATTAATAATGTGTGTCATTTTTACCTAAAACTCGTTATTTTTATTTTCCGATTTGGACACAAACTTTTTTTCAGGTTGGTAACCGTGCTTCCAATATGACATTTCTAAAATGACACTTCTGTCATTAGCACCTGTTATTTTTTCTCAAAATTAAAAAAAAATAAGAGTTTTGAAATCGAAAAAATTAAATGTATATCGGAAATAGCTTACACAGTTTATAACAACCAATGGGAATCCCTCCAAAATCAAATGTATTTTTTTTGTTGACTTTTTAACAGCTGTTGGGCTGTCAGGCAAAATCAAATGTTCAGCAAATTTTGGAGTCACATTACGTTATGTCCTTACGATGTCAAATGATACGTGACCGTGAGGCCGAAGCTTCATTCTGAGAGCATGCATTGAATTCCTATGGCTGAACTCGTAAACGTCAGGCAAAGCCGTAGCTGCAGCGTGTTTGTGTTTCAGACATTATGTTTTCTGAACCTACACATTGTAAGTTCCAATTCCACTAAATAAGCCAACTGTCAAAGGATCTTTCAGTTTGAGCGTTTAAAATGTTTGTTTTTGTGACATTTACATTCTTAAAAAGAACTAAATTCTAGACTATTCCATATATCAAGAATTCATATTCTAAGCTATTTGTCTTAAAACTCCATAAGCACTTAACTTTTCAGGGTTCTTAAAAGTAAACAAACATTTTAATTTTATTTAACCCTCCTTAATTATCAAAGTCAGTCAATAAAAATGCATTAACACCCAATAATAAAATATTTGCCTTCACAATGACCGAAGGCTTCTGTCATCTCTTAAGTGTTTTGTTTTATATTATGTAATTAGTTTTCATACTTCAAAAAGCTTTTGCTCTTGAGTCTATACAAAATTATTGTTATGGAAATGAGCTATATAATGTCAAGTCGTCGTCATTCAGTCATGTCGGCCTACATCAGTTTATTTGGTGCCGTTCATTGGGATGATTTACTTAGATTTTTGCAGACCTGCTTTATGTGAGGTATTGCAGACACAAGGTTAGCTCTCTGGACACATTCCTACACTGGACTTCCATTCATTACTCGTTAGGTGACTATTTTTATTTTTAGAAACAGACAATATTATTTTTTCAAAAAGCCTTAAATAAACGTTTTCATTTTTCAAGGCAACAAAAACTTCGGAATAAAGTACAACAACAACAATAAATAAAAATGAAAGGTTTTGCTATCAAAGTCGGCTACGACGTCGAAGTCGAGAGGTACCTACAGTAAAACTGACTTATTACACACGCGAGTCAGTAACGAGCGGTATTGTAAATGTGCACACAATGGGACTTTAAAAAATGTTTTTTTTTGTTAATAAAAAATAATAATAACAATTTCGACAATTTGAGGAGGCGTTCTGACTACCTTTACTGTAATTGTCGTAAATTTTGTAAAAAATGTCCTTGAGCGAAGAAATAAAAAAGACATTCAAAAAATATGCATGAATATTTTTAGTAGGGGGAAAAATTCTTGAGGTACTTACATATCTTTACAAAGATGGATGACGAAGCGACTTTGACGACGGGTTTATTTTTATAATTACAATGCAATTATATTGCTTAAGGCGTGTGTTTTTAAAATTCATACATTTTTCACTTGAAGCAGACAAAAAATTCGCGTAGGTGAAGGAATTCAAGATCTTATTCAAGATTGAGGCTATTAGCGTGTGGCTCCTTGAGAGGATACAATTTAAGGTACTTTAAAATGATAATACAGAGACTTCCGCAAATTATGACCTCATAGCTTTTGACTGTTGAAATTGCATATTTGTCTAGGAATTTTGTATTTTAATTGTTAAAGAGTTTATTTTTGGAAATATTTAATTTATTTTGAGATTCGAAAAAAGTTTTCATTAAAAAATGTTGCATTTCAATCATAAAAAGAAATGCATTTAATTTGCTAAATGCACGGCCTCATTTTCAAGAAAAGGTATTGTAATTGGTTTGATTTCTCGAAGTGTAAAGGTCAAAGGTCAAGGTCCGTAGAAACAAAATAAAATGGCGCAAAATTTTAAACGATTTAGTAAATTGTTAAATGCATTTTTTAGCAATTTACAAAGCTTAACCCAAATGCTACAATTATTTCTTTCGAGTTGTGTAATGAAACTTTCAGGGATTGTGCAATTGAACCTGTCCAGGTAACAAAGTTAAGACCATCTTTGAAGTGTAACCACATGATCAAGCTAGCACCAGTAGGGTCCGTATATTTTTTTTAAATAATAAAACTTTAAAATGTTGATAAAAGGAAACATTTAGGATCGAATGTGGTAGTCGACCAAACATCTTTCACAAGGGCCAACATTACGGTTCTTACAATATGTGCTCATAACACTTTTGCAGTTGTCTCCTGCACAGCGTCTTCGTTTTCTTTTTGGGCCAGTTTGGTTTGGAAGCTCGCCGTAGTGTGATCTTTTGAACTCCAATTGCGATAAGGGTTTAGTTCGATTAGTCATATGAAAATAGAGCTTCACCAATTTTGTCCACAGTAAGAGATGCGATGGTAATTTACATTTCGATCTAGGCGATCGACTCCACACATCTATTCGATATTGCACACGGCCGAACTAGGCTGGTTTTGTTTTTTCAGCTTCTCTCGAATAGCGAGAAGCTGTTGAAGTTGGAAGAGGCCCATAACATGTCGAGGCAATGCAAAAACTAGAGTTGTCAACCCATTTTACAATTTGTATACCCGTTTCTAGCATTTTCTTGGATTTATATGATCCACGAGGCTTTTTTTTGTTTTTATGCTCTAAGGGGCAACTTGATGGAATTTGATTTTCCCTTATGGTTCCTGTCCCATTATAACCTCTTGCTTTCAAATAAGCGAGGAATGGAATGGACCGGTAAACAACAAGAAAACGGAAGACTTCGAATGTCTTCAGGGAAGTCATCTATCATTGATAAAAGGGGTGTAAAGCATTTACCAAAGCGTTCTTCATACTTCGTGTTAGATCGAGGATTTTTACCTTGGTAAATCTCAAAATTTACCATACGAGGTGTGTTCAAAAAGTACCCGGAATTTTCGTTTTTTTTTTCAAAAAATATTTATTTGTTTGTTTACATCAATGATATAATACACTTATGCCAGCGTTTTTTCCAATCTTCGAAGCACTCTTGATATGTCCTTGAGCATTCTCAGCGATTCGCCCTTTATTTCTTCAAGCGACGAATAATGCTGTCATTCCATGAGTCTCTTTAACTTTGGAAACAGAAAAAAGTCACACGGAGCCATATCTAGTGAATATAGAGGTTGGAGCATGACTACGGAATTGTTTTTGGACAACAAATTACGAACAAGCAATGACGAGTGAGCAGATGCGTTATCGTGGGGCAAAAGCCATGAATTGTTTTTCCATAAATCTGAGCTTTTTTTCAGATTGCTTTACGCAAACGTCGCATAACTTCAAGCTTATACTCCCTATTGTATGACATTTATGAAATTTCAAAACGTCGATTCTACGGTGAGCGAACCAGTCCTAAAATATAAATGGGTTGATAGTCAGGTAATAGTGTACAAGCGTAGACTCGATGCGCAAGTAAATAGTCTATCAAGCCATTTATCCTGGTCCTGTGAGCAGCAGTGAGCAGGAATGCATTAAACTCAGAAAAAAGTCATTTGCAATGCTTAAAATTTTTAGGAAAACCAAGTCTAATTTATTTAAATCGCTCTACCTAGATGCAAATAAAATGTATAAGCGAATATGCAAAAATAAACAAAAAACTTTTATGGCAGGTTTAGCAGTAGGTTTATCAAAATGTAAAGACTCAAAATCATTTTGGTCTAAAGTGAGATTGTTAGGTGGCGTTAAAAATGTTTCAGCAGTTATAATAAATGTAGAGTTACTAGCAAACCATTTTAAGAAACTTCTTAACGCCTCAACAAACTCACAACTATTTCAATATGCTTCACCCTCAATCACTATCTCAGACCTAGACGACCCTATTACAATAAATGAATTGCAAGCAACCCTTAAAAACATGAAAAACAACAACTCATCCCCGTCTTTCATAAATATTCTTCTTGATTTTTTTAATAAGCTTCTAGAAAAAGAAGAAATACCTCAGTCATTTTTAATGTCACAAATTTGTCCAATTTTTAAAAAAGGAGATCCTAGCTCACCAGCAAACTATAGGGGCATTTCGATTCTTCCTTGTTTGAGAAAAATATTTACCCAAATTCTATACTACAGGCTTATGAGGTGGGTAGAAGAAAACAAATTGCTCAGCACTTTCCAAGCTGGTTTCCGCTCTGGTCTTTCAACTGTGGATCAAATCTTCGCACTCTCCAATATAGCAAAACGTTTCATCGATAGCATTGATTTTAGGGCAGCATTTGATACTATCAACCGGAATTCACTAATTTATAAATTATCAAATTTTGGTATATCGACGAAATTTTTAAGACTCTATAAACTTCTCCTCACAAATACTTGCGCTACTGTGTCAAATGGGAGTTCCATATCCAGCTTCTTTAACACTGATTGCGGTGTGCCCCAAGGTTGCCCCTTAAGCCCGACTATGTTCGCCCTTTTCATTGACGATGTCTCCCGTGATTTTCCTGGGGGTGTTAGGTTTGGAAATATACTTATTAAGGTACTACTTTATGCGGACGACCTTGTTGTTTTGTCGGACAACCCCACCACATTACAGTTACAAATTAATAGACTTAAAAACTTTTGTGATAAATGGGACCTGAATATAAACACCTCAAAATCAAAAATTATGATTTTTGAAAGCACCCGTCGAAGAAGAAACCCGCTAGAAGCATGGTCATTGGATCGTGAACCTATAGAGGTGGTTAACCAATTTAAGTATTTAGGTGTTCTATTTTGTAGCAATCTAGATTTCAGGCCCCATGTTAAGAAAAAATGCTTATCCGCAAAAACTGCAATAAACCTTATATGGAACAAAATCTTCTGCAATAAGTACATAGACATCTCAGCAAAATTTAGAGTTTTTGAAGCTACTATAAACTCATGCTTATGCTATGCCAGTCAAGTTTTTGGTTACCAAGATCTTGATGAATTTGAGACAGTGCAACTCTTCTTTTTTAAACGAATATTTAAACTTCCAAACTATACACCAACTTACGCTATACATGTGGAATCAGGGATCCCTCCGATTTTTCTAAAAAATCTTAAATTTAATGCCGATTACATAATAAAAGTAATGCAAAGGTCAAATGAAAATCTTCATAAACAAATGATGGATTTCGCATTCCGAAGGAATTTATCGCCGTTTAAAGAATGGTATGAAATAGCAAATGCGCACGGATTTAATCTAAACCTTGGTACAACTTCTCTTGACAATTGGAAAGGTAGGTTTTATGAATGTATTGCGTTGGTTGATGATTCATTGTATCTCAAGTTCTTGAATAGGGCTCGAACCTCTCCAAGCAGATTGGTCTATAAGCAACTCAATCACACTTTGTTTGTAAACAATTATTTTAATAGTAATCTTTCTGCAAATCAAATAGGTACTTTGTTTAAAGCAAGAACTGAGATGCTAAATCTGAATTACAAACCTCACAGAAATGATAATCCCAGGTGTAACCTCTGCAATCGAAATGAAATCGAAGATGTCAACCACTTTTTAGCCGTTTGTCCAATTCTACAAGAACTCCGAAGACTTTATTTTTCAAAAAGCTTTCTCAATCACCAGGAAGCGAAACAAATTTTAAACGGAGAGTGGGGTTGGAAGGAACTTTACAATTTTATTGATCATGCCTTAGATTACCGAAACAGTTTTTTAGAGTAATTTTAAATTTTTTAATATATGTATATTTATGTACCATTATCTAAGATGTACCGAGGAAATATATATTATAAACTTGGATATTATGCTTATTTAAATTCAATTTATTTATTCAATTGTCTACATAATCTATTTATAAACTTACTATAATCTTAAACTTTCTTTTTTTTTAATTCTCGATAAATGTCAATTTTCAGGCAGACGGCAAATATATTTTTTTTTTGCCATGCTAATGTTCTAATTTAATTTTTCAAATGTATTTCGAGTTTTGTTTAAATAAAGAATTTATAATAATAATAATAATAAAATACTCCTTATTAACCGTACGACCTTGTGGTAAGATCTCTTGATGCACTATGGCATTATAATCGAAGAAAACAGTAAGCAAAACCTTCACATTTGATCGAACTTGACTTGCTTTTTTCTTTGGTGACGTTGGATGCTTCCAGGTGAACGATTGTTTGGTTTCGATATCATAACCGTACACCCATGTTTCATCACAAGTTAAGAACCTTTCAAGCAAACTTGGATCGTCGTTGACGTCTTTTAACAGCTCTTAAGCACTGTTCATGCGATTGTTTTTTTGGTCAAACATTGTTTAAACCCGTGGCATGATGGTTAGTGCGTTGGACTGTCATGCGAGAGGTCTTGGGTTTGATCCCTGCCTATGCCACCTAAAGTTTATTTACGGGTACTGCCTCTTGCGAGGAATTGACAAGTTCTCCAAGAGTAATTCTTGTCATGAAAAGTGCTTTCTCAAATTTGCCGTTCGGATTCGGCTTAACTGAAGGTCCCTTCCATCACTGACAACAGTACTCGCACACAGGAATGGTTGAGAGTTGTCAGTCACTAGGCCCTAGTTCTCAAACGAACTGTGGCGCCACCCAATTTATTTATGTATTGTTTAAACAAGCAAAAATCGACGAGCTCATAAAAACACGTCGACTTTAGCAACTACCACAGACAAATTAAACAGTGAATATAGCTGAAAAATGCATCAAACTTTAGGGACATGTATACCAACACAATACAAAACAAATTTTGACCTTCGGACTATCCAGAACCGTGAAATTTAAAAATTCCATGTACTTTTTGAACACACCTCGTATTTCCGGATGAAGTACACAGTGACCAAACTTTATAACCGAATCTTATTGGCTTACCCTTTATGAATTGTTTGTACCCATGCCGTCCATAATAAGCGATCATACTCTCATCAAAGGATAAATGTTGAGTTGGGTGAACATTTTTAATGTTATGGGTCACAACTTCCAAAATCTGTGTTTATTTTCTTTCGGTGCAACTTACTTCGGTTTGAAATCAAGTCATTTCGAAGATCGTCGGAACCACTCCAGTATCGTTTATAGCTAGGAATTGAGTTGTGTAACCAGTCACCATTAGAATGCCAAGGAAAGTGCGCAATTCACGTACCGAAAATAACTGAATCGCATATCTTGCTGAACAATAGGTGATGTGTTCCAATAACTCGTCATCAAAAAAACGCTCAAAATGCTCGCGAGGCTGAAAATCCCGGCAGTCATCATAATTTAACTCAGGAAATATTGGGATCCCAGAACTTGACCTGTCGTTTATCCATATAAACTTTGATGCTTTATTGGATAAAGGTAAAGTAAAATCTGAGAGAACGGGAATAATTTTTCTTAGTCGATTAGCTATGCGTTCAATAAAATGGATTCACCTTTCTTCATCGGTTGAACTTGCCGCTTCTTTTCTCTACACCTGGGTAACTTCAGCTGATTGATCAATAGAAGAACTTACTTCAGACTCCTCCAAAGCATTTGCAATTACACTTTCAATTTCTTTTTCCAAAACAGATAGGTCTTGAAGTGGAAAAGCGTCAAAGTGCCGGCCATTTTTCATAACCAGTTTACAACCACCTCTCAATTGGTCAATGAGATCATCAAATGTTCCGCCAATCAATTATCTGCTCCACACAGTCCATTACATCTTTCAACGATAATTTACTAAGCAAAATTTATAATAATTTAAAAAAAAAAAACTTTAAAAAACGAACTCTATAAGTACCAACGTAACCCTACAGTCACATTCTTATATAGAGAGAAAACGTACCCTGGCAGTGACATTCCTAAGGCTCACCCAACAATCTTCTCATTCTAGATCGGTCCCTAGGTCCAGTTTCGAGCTCCAAGTCGGGTAAGATCACTTTTCACATGTGGGGCCACTACTGCGCTGTCCTGTGGATGTGAATTCCGACCCGGAGAATCGGTGTAAATGCGCTCTACTTGACCCAGTCATCTTAGGCGTGGGATTTTTACAACTCTTGCTTGTACTGCCCGTACAGCTCGTCGTTCCATCTTCTTCTACACTCACCAATTTAACTTTCCCTCGAAACGACCCAAGGTGCTTTCATCCGCTTTTGTCGTAGTTCATGTTTCTGAACCGTACAGCAGGACGGGGATGATGAGGGTCTTATATAGTGACTCTTTGGTCGCTCCCTAAGAAACAGCGGTTAGCGAGAGTAATACTTGGTTTGATCTCAGCGCTGATATTGTTTTCTGTGCGCATAGTGGAGCCTAAGTATAAAAAGTCCTTAACTACCTCAAAGTAACGTCTGTCGGTGTTGAAGGTCCTTTCTTGATGACAGCTTGTACTTTGTTTTGTCTCATTAACCGCTTAACCTATATTCGATGCCTCAATACTCACAAAAGCCTCATTGAAATCTTACAATTTTATCAGCATATGCTAGTAATTAGACATATTTTTGAAAGCAAATGCATCTAGTGTTGACGTAGGAACTATTTAAAGGTGCGTGAAACACGCCTTGGGATCATGGTAACATTCTAAACTGACTTCATCAGATATTTTTTCCACAAGAATTGACTACTGCTTTCCTATCTTGAGTCTCAGTAACGGTTTTGAGTAAATGTGTCCAACCATAGAAAAGTTTGGAGGATTAGATAATTCATACTTACGAAAGACTTCGATATAAGTTGAAATAACCGTGGCGTGCTGGTTTATGCATAGGACTTTTAATCGTTTTTTTAAGGGCAATACCTCTAACGAGTAATTGACTCCAAGAGTAATTCTTGTCAATAAAAGTGTTTTCTCAAATTAGCGGTTCTGGTTTGGCATAAAACTGTAGATCCCCTCCATCCCTGAAATAAATGGTTGAGAGTTGTTTGTCAACAGGCCCCAGTTCTCCTATTTTTACGAAAGGCTTTAAAATGAACTGCAAAGCTAGGTCAGGAACTTTTACTGATTTTTAAATAAAAACTCAACTTAATACTAAAATAGTCCTACTTTCAAAGGGCATCAACTTTAACCTCCAGGTTACTCTCATTTTGGTTTGAGGTCACAGTAGCATTATAGGAAATGAATGGACTGACAGGTTGCCGTGACAAGTATCGCCCCTTCATATCTGACGTGCGGAAAGCTTACCTACAGCATATGTTTAATGCAGACCAAGCAGGATGTAGCTTTTTTTTTGTATATAATCACTCTAGGGGTTATTAATACCCTAAACATGTTTAAAGTTTAAACACAGTGCGAGCTTTAGGAAAATAGGAAAATATTAAAGAGGAGATACCGATGCACATTGGTCTTAAAGTTTTGAATATCAAAATGACAGTTGAAAGCGGAGCTGGGTAAAGCATTCCACATTCTCGATGTGCGGGTAAAAAAAGAATCTCTATACTTGACAGTACGTCCGAAATTGAGCTCAAATTTAAACTGATGTGCATTTCTAGAAGAACGAGTATTAAGGCTGAATTGTTTGAGTGGGGGTATGCAACTGGTTAATTCGATAGAATACTGTTTATAAAAATACCGGTATAGGAAAACGAAAGGCATGAAACATGCGGCGGTGTTCGAGTGACGTAATTGTTTCGGTTATATTTCTATCGCCTTTCATTTTCAAAGCTCTATTTTGGATCCTGTCCAAAGTACTTAAAATTGTTTTAGGGGCATCTGCCCAAATATGTGAGTTATGTTCAAGTTTTGGACGAATTAAGGCTTTGTAAATACAGCCAGATCAAAAGGGGTGACAAATTTCTTGCACCATCGAAGAAAGTACTGATAGTTGATTAGTTTCTTGGATGCAAGTGCCGCTCATGGATAGCGGCATTGAGGGTGAGTTAGGATTAATTGCAATATTTACTAGATACTTGCCTAAAGGAAATAGAGACCTTGATTCTGATACCTGATTTCCTTTCTAAATAGAAAGAAATGAAGAGATCTTTTCTACAAACTGTCATTTGAATTTCTTCTAATTCAAAATTCAAGCCAGAAGCAAAGTTAGTAAAATGTTGATTTTTATTTCTCAATAATGCTCGTTTCAATATTTTTCAACTATTAAAAACATTTATTTCTGATTATTCTTTAATGATTTAACAATATAATAATAAATTGTTTCCATTTCTTTTTATTTACAGATTTTTAACAACAAATGCAACGCATCTTAAAGTAAAATACAAAAGGCCGCTGTCGTCCTAAAACAAATACTATTTCTTCTACTTTATAACTTCAACTATTCCTCTTGTCACATTTTCAAAAAGTTTTCTTTTTAAACCTAAAAATCTTAATTTAAAAAAAATTAAATCCCTTAAAAAGTTGTGATCTAAGTGTTATCGCTTTTAAACAAATTATGTTTTTTTGATCTTAAAAATAAAACTAAAATTTTTCAAAACTTCATAGTGAGAATATCAAATTGTAATCAATGTGCTGCTAAACTTAGTGTTCGTGATAAAAGTAAATTTATCAATATATAAAATAAATACGTAAACAAAAGAAACAAAAAAATAAAAATAATAATATTTAAAAAAAAACTATTAAAATATATTTATTATAAATAAAAAAGTATTATTATTGCAAAATGAGTCGCAGTAGCAGAAGGAATACATTTACCAGGCCTGGATTTTCCCTTAGGCGTCTTTTATTACAAGGAGCACGTGCAGCTCGTGGTAGTCCACGTCTTGGTCAAAGATCATGCGATGTTGAACGTGGTCTTTCTAAATCAGAGAAGAAATCTGTTGAAGGTGCATTCGGAATGAACGAGAATAAGGTAAGTTTAAAAAAAAAGATAAAGATTATGGTTAAGAAAAACAATCTTCAATAATAACCATTTTTGAAGTTTTTTCGTTTATCAGTTTGAAAGTAGATGACTTCCCGTCTGTTCTTAATAGTCAATATTCATGTTCAGGATAGTAAGATCTCAAACATTAATGAACAGGATCTACAAATCATTTTTCTTAGTTTTTGAAAAACGTTAAACCAAAATGCTAAAAAATTGAAAAGCCTAATTGATTGGTATGCCAAGCCCCAATATGGAAAATAACAGAATCATACTTTTCTGAAAGATTTTCAAAGCTCATAAGTTATCAACGATTTTCTAGTAAGAATACATAATGGAATACGTTTTCTAAAAGCACTGCATTCCTTCTTTTGAATCACATTTTCAAATCACCTAATGAAATCCTTTTTCAAACACTTAAATAAATAAATTGGGTGGCGCAACATTCCCTTGAGAACTAGGGCCCAGTGACTGACAACTCTCAACCATTCCTGTGTGCGAGTACTGTTGTCAGGGATGGAAGGAACTACAGTTTTTTAAGCCGAATCCGAACGGCCAATTTGAGAAAGCAATTTTCATTTCAAAAATTACTCTTGTAGAATTCGTCAATTCCTCGCAAGAGGCAGCCCCCGTGGTTCTCCTCCTTCATCCTATCAGTTCGGTCCCGTTCGGACACAGCCCTACTGAACCAAAGGAGCTCTGCTCCACCTTGTGCCATGAGGTCCCGATTGAACAGGAGTCGCCTATCCAGTCGTCTGACGTGGTAGATTAGCGGAACTGCCAATCTATCCTGTATCAGACCGCATCTACCTAAAAAGAGGAATGCCTCTGGTGGAATGAAGCCGCTCAAGCGTGCACTTTCAAAATACTCGTCGTTCGGATAGAACGCCCCGATAATTAAATTGTTGGTCGAAGACATAGCTCTTTCAATGTGACTTCGAACGAGTTTTATCACGAAATTGTCAATTCTGTTGATTCGAGTCCCGTTGTATAGGACCTCGTAGAAATAGTAACGCACGTAAAAAGAGTCAGTCTCGTGGCCCTAACCAACGAAATATCTCTGAATCTTGTCGAAATCACGCTGCAAGAGAATTCTAATAACCTCAACCTTTCGGAACGTACTGTACGCAATTAGATCGTCGGCGTCCGTAATTGCCTTTGTAAGACTACCTATTAGATCGCTGGTGTAAATGCTGAAGAAAATCGGCGAATTCAACGCTCCCTGTTGAAGACCATTTTTAGTAAAGAATGTTGTGGTAGAAGTTACATTGCCTATTGACAACAAACTTTCTACCGTTAGGCATATCATAAAGTATATACAACAATGGCCTGCTTATTCGAAACCTGCTCAGTTTTAGGTAAAGACCCTCTAACCATACGGTGTTTAAGGCGTTTTCCAAATCAACCAGAACAGCACCTGTGAATTTTTGTTTTGATTTATTCCATTGGTTATCAGAAAGGAGTTTAGACGCAGCATGAATTGTGTCATGACCCGCCTTGAACCCGAACTGTTTATTCGGAATTATTTTGTTGTCTGCAGTCCACTTAGTCAGAGCCCTATTGATGATCTTTTCGAAAACTTTGCTCATACTCGGAATAAGACTTATTGATTTGACGTGTTGGAGTTGTCCTTTCCCTTTTTCGGGAGAGGATGAACCACAGCAGTCTTCCAATGCACTGGATAATATGCATTATTCAGTGCATTGTTGAAGAGTGTGTTGTAAATGTCAATTGCTTCCGTCGGTAAATGTCTTAGTACAACGTTGGATATACCATCGACACCTGCTGACTTTTTATTTTTTATTGACTTGAAGATGAGCTGAAGCTCATCCTTAGTCTTTAACAAGGGACTTGGTCCCGTTTGCTCGGCGATCATAGCATTTGCCAAGGAATCGTCATCGAACCGCATAAAACCGCAGTTCTCAGATCGCCATTGTGTCATATCTTTTCGAAGGTAAAAGTGATTAAGTAGGGCTCTGTTTTCCAGGTTGTGGTTGGGGCGAATGCAATTTTTCCTTCGGATCTTCAATTATGTAAAAGTCATTAGATTAACGCACTTACCATCATGCCACGGGTACTACGTTAATTAAATATTTGGTGTAGCCCAATTATCTCACGAACCAATAAAACAAATTTTTCATTTAATGATATGGACTGCTTTAATTCACTCGAGTTCCTGGGTTTCGTTATTTACACCTCCTGCTTGGAATAACCCAAAAAAAAGTCTAGTGCAGGCACACCAGGTGACCTTGGGGGCCACCGAAAAGTGGAGTTCCTGGAAATAAATTTGTTTAGGAATTGTCGTTGAAGCTCCGCCAAAAGAAGTCTGCCTATATGTGCAGTTGCTCCGTTCACACGAAAACTGCGTACCACACAGTTACTCGTTCTGGGTGCAGTTCCGTCTCATGGAGCATTTCTGGATTTGATTCACTCTAAATATGTGCAAGTCTTTTTGTTTACATTGCCGTTTAGGTCGAAATGAACCTCATCAGACGACAGACATGAACAAACAATTTATCAATTTGTTGTCTTCTTCGGCCATTACAATCTTTTTTTGGGCAAAATTCGTCGCGAAAGGGGAAATCCTGAGGGTTTAACTTGCTTATAATTTGAACTTTGTACGGAAACAAGTTTAAGTCATCTTGAAGTATCCGCTGTTATGACCGTCTGCTAGCTCCAAGTTGCCCCAACAAGTTTCGAGTCGAAACGCTTTCATTTGCCTATATTGTCGAATGCTACAGCGGTGATTACATCCTGAACACGAACAATGGAATCTCGATGCTTCCAGAGTCCGCAAACATGTTCAACAGCCTCATAATTGTTCATCTACTCGGACGCTACCCTGTGCTTTGCTTACATATTTTATGTTGGGTTTCCATTGATAGCCAAGTAGCAATAATATCTGCCCTTAAAATCAAATCAAAACTTGTGAATTACCGCCGTCAAGAACTAACAGTTCTCTGCTCACAGAATAATATTAGACTCTTCTGAGTACCAGGTTACCAGTAATGTGTCTGGGCGCGAGAGAACTGCCGAGGATAAGTAAAATACTGGGCCAATCCTTTATATACTCAATTTCCAACATTATAAACCTGTGAATTAAAACAAGTCATTGGTAACATGATATTGCAAAAAACCATTGAAAGGTGGAAAAGCCCCGAAACCTGTACCACGGCCAGGAAATTATGGCTCAAATTTGATAAAATTTCGATTATGCACCTAGACAAAAAATCTCTACGATTGCTTGTGAGCATATTGCCATGTCGATAACTGTTTGATCATTTTAAAAAAGATTGCGACTTATTACCGATGATATTTGCAGCTGCTGCAGTGATGAGGAAAAGCAAGAAGACACTGTCCACTTCTTACACCACTTCCGTCACTATGTCACAGTAGAAATATACTCTTAGGCACACACTTCTTTAATAATCTTGAAGAGCTGGAGGGCTATCCACGAAACAGCCTTCAACAAAGTCTCTAAAAGGCTAGAACAAGAAAAACTATAGGAATTATAGGTTTTTTTTCCTTTCAGCGAAGTCAATACTTCAGGTATCACAATCTTTCTACATTTATTTAGGTGAGGTAATAACGTCATCAATCGTTAGCCTATCAACCCAACCTTGGTCCTGTTCTAAAAGTAACATAGGTTAGGTCAGGTTGAAATGGCTGTCCGTAGAACACGATTAGGCCAGTTTAATGGCCTATTGTGATACCACCTAAATCTTGAGGCTTTCTTCTAAGCCCAATGAAACCAGTTTGAGTCCCTTAAAAACGTAGCTAAAGCAGGGTCTGTACAGAAAGTTGAAGAACTGTTTCCTCCTCTCCTTTATCCATACAAATTCTGCAAAATTAATTTGAGAATACGTCTAGCCGAGTGGGTGGCTCTCTTATTAGACAGTGCCAGGTTATGACACCTTATATGCGATCTGCTAAAAGGTAGCAAGCACGTTGAGCGCTTTAAATCTATTGTAGGTTAGATGTTTCCAGTGACCTGACACGTGGTGATGTTATTCCACCTTCTCTTGTGCAACGCGTAATGGGTTCATTCCTGCAATGTACGATGAAACTGCTCATAAAAATTAAACCGGTACCGTATAGTTCTAGAGGGTGCATTTAACTAGTATTCGTAGAGGAGGACAATTGATATGAAATGTTACGATGTCTCTTATAAACATTACTGAAAAATAAGCCCTACGATCATAAAGAGATTGCATACCAAATAAGCATCGCGTATAATAAGAAGGCCTCATACCTTGTAAAATGTTTCTGAACTTTTTCGTTTCTGTCTATGGAATCATTGTAATAAGAGTCCCAAATAATGTTACAGTATTCGAGAACTGACCTTAACAGTGAATTGTACACAGATTTTAAAGTATATGAATCTGAGAATTCCTTGGTGTTTCTTTTGAAGAAACCAAGCATTTTATTTGCTCTGTTTATGATATAATCATAGTGCGGTAAGAAGGAAAGTTTTGTATCTACGATTACTCCTAGATCCTTCTTTCTTGTTACACGCTCTAAATTTACATGGTTGATAGTATATAATCAAATACTATTGGATTAGATCTTCGGAAACACGACAAGACTTGACATTTAGAGGCATTTAACAGTAAGTTATTTAGCTTGCACCAATAATCGAGTCTTAACAGATCTTTCAAAAGAAGAACACAGTCGGCTTGACAAGAAATCTCACGATAAAGTTTGAGATCATCCGCGAAAAGAAGGCACTTTAAATTATGAAAACTATCAGGTATATCATTTACAAACAACAAGAATAATAACGGACCCAAATGGCTTCCTTGTGGAACACCATATGGGACCGAGATATATTTCGAGAGTGAGCTACCAACTTTTACTATTTAAATTCTACCAGCTAAATATGATTCAAGCCACTTTAGTAAGGAAGAGTGAATACCTAGAGACGTTATTTTGTTTACTAAGATTTGATGGTTAACTCTGTCAAATTCCTTTGCAAAATCTTTAAAAATAACATATGTTTGCAGCACTTTTTCCATATTTGTAATAATGTTATTGATTATTAATGCTAAGTTTGTTACGATTGATTTCCTTGCTACAAACCCATGTTGAGAAAGCGAAATATGGTTCTGAAATAACACAGTTAAACGGTTGCAAACTAACTTTTCAAATACTTTTGGAATACAAGAAATTTTACAAATAAGTCTGTAATTGGCTACATCCTGCTTCGAGCCCGATTTGAAAATTGGCAATCCCAGCAATCCAAGAATCGCAAGATTAAAAATTAACGAAAGTGGTTGAGCTATTGCAATACCACATTTTTTTTTTTAACAAAATAGCAGAAATCCCATCAGACCCTTTACTTTTATTAGCATCCAATTTAGATAAAAACTCTTCTACTTCAAAAGGAACATATATTGACCAATCTACTCATATAAGGTAGTTTTTGGATAGGGGGAGCATCTAAAGAGTAAACCGATTGAAAATAGTCCGCGAATAAATTACAAATTGTGGAATGGGTTGTACTGTACCACTTCTAGCGAGTTCTTCTGCTTTACAATATCCTGGAATGTCTCTATGGCCCGGCGAATATACAACTCTTATGCCATCTCCACTAGAAATTATCGATAGTTATGAACTGCTATAGAGTTTGTAGAGACAGAGTCCAGAGATGTGATATCGGCTAGACTATCTGATAAAATACGGATATCACGTTTTTTGAAAGCCAGGACAAGACTTCTTTTTCGCCAAAACTCCTGCCTCGTACACGCTATAATGATTGAGAACTCGAATGAGACTTAATTTCAGTCGATCAGAGTACACAATTCTAACAACCCCTTTATTTTTGTTTACCCATCTACGCAAAAGTGGATTGACTCGTCTTCCTGATCTGAAAGGTATAGAAATCTGGAATCTGGAAACGAATATAAATGTAATAGAATTTTTGAAATTAAAAAAAAAACAGAATATTTTGCATATTCAAGCCATCCTTTCTGTAGACCGTATATCTTATTAGAATTTCTACACTAACAGCAGGAAAATAACTAACATTTTTACAAATTCCAAATTTGTGTCCCTCCACAAATCTTAAGATTGCACTACGCACTTCTCATTGCGATCTGGATAATAATACAGCTAGTAAATTAAGTACTTAAGCTTATAACCCATAATTAAAATCTTAGTTTCATTTTCGCTGCTAATATAAAACAATAATGTCATAATTGTCATCCAATTAACAAATTATATTGCTTTACGAGTTTTTATCTGTTTAAAGTTCTTAAGTTCTTATTGTAGCCTCAATTAAAATCACCGTAAAACAAACAACAACAACACCAAGAAAAAAGAATTAATTTATTATTTTTTAAGAACAAAATCTCTATAAATAGCTTATCTTTAAATGATAACAAAGCAACGCTAACGTTCCCAATTTAAATTTGGATACTATCCACTTTCTACCTCCACATTGAAAAAATATTACAATTATTCTTTAAAACTTTTTATAGGGGACACGTTTCAGAATTTAAATAACCATAAATAATGAAACAAAACAATTAATATGAAGCAATTGATAAATAAAATAGAAATATAGGGCACCAATGACGACAATTTGAAAAGAAATAAATACAAAATAATAATCATTTCTTTGCTATTATTGCAATTAATAAATAAAAAAGTAATTGACAGATCAAAGTTATCGCCCTTTTATTATTTGTGCCCATTTATAATAGATTGATTTAATAGAACTTAATTATCTCAATTAAATTAACTTCTTTGTATGTTATTTAATTGCACTTTACATGAATTACAAAACATACAAAAAAAATAAAACTACTTATCTTTCAGAGCATTCATGGAGATAACACATCTCAACAGTCGTCAACACCACCACCGTACAACAGTGCTTCCAATTTACAAGGATCCTCCTCGTCATCATCTTCATCACAACAAAACGCAACAATCATCTCACCATTTAAAGTCGACAATGGCAAACACTATTGTCCCATTTGTTACATAACAGAAACATTGGCAAATCCATTTTATAGTCTGGACACTTGTAAGCATACTGTTTGTCGTGTCTGTCTCGAGCGGTATTTGAAAAATGAAATCAACGAATCAAGGACTGATATAGGTTAGTCTCAGACCCACCACAAAACCTCACCATCATAACATTCAAGAATTTTAACTTATTTATTATTGTTTTTTTTTTTAGCTTGCCCTCAATGTTCAGAGGCAATGCATCCAAGTAATATTGAAGTCTTGCTTAAAGATCATCCCGAATTCATAAGTAAATATGAAGATTTTATGGTTAGAAGATTTTTATTAGCAGATCCAGATTCAAGATGGTGTCCAGCACCAGATTGCAGGTAAGCTCTTAAATATATAATTACCTTTCAACACCTTTCAACCTTTATCTTATCTTACAGCTACGCAGTTATAGCATCTGGTTGTGCATCTTGTCCTCGTATACGTTGCAAACGTCCTGGTTGTGGTGTTAATTTTTGTTATCATTGCAAAGCAGAATGGCATCCAGATCAGACATGCGATGCAGCTCGAGCTTCGCGTCAAAGTCCGACTCGTGCACCATCGGGCAGCATAAGTCAGGACTCACAGCATAGAGATGATATAAAGCCGTGTCCACGATGCCAAGTCCTAATTGTCAAAATGGACGATGGATCTTGCAATCACATGGTGTGTTCAGTTTGTGGATCGGAATTCTGTTGGCTGTGTATGAAAGAAGTCAGTGATCTTCATTATTTGAGGTTAGTTTAAAATCTATACGAACACCTTCACATAACACTTAATTGTATGTTCCTAAATGTTTGCCTGTTTTTATATTTAGTCCATCGGGTTGTACATTTTGGGGTAAGAAGCCATGGTCAAGAAAGAAGAAACTTTTATGGCAGCTTGGAACGTTAGTTGGCGCTCCTGTTGGGATAGCTCTTGTTGCTGGCATTGCAGTTCCCGCTATGATTATTGGTATTAAATTAAAATACTTGTTTTCTCTTTAACGACTTTAATCCGTATTTGTTTTTTTGTATAGGAATTCCCGTTTGGGTTGGAAAGAAACTTCATGCGAGATATAAGACTGCTACAAAACACAAAAGAAATTGTTCGGTGCTGATTGGTGTAGCAGCATCGGTAAGTGTTCATATTTATACATATATATTTGTGACATTTTGATAGTTATAATTATGCATTTTGTTCACTGAAGATCTTAAATCAATAGTAGATCAGCTATCGTGAAAAAAAACGGAAACAGGCCATAAATGTCCTGAGTGTCTGTCCATAAACGCGTATGACGCTTGTTTCAAGATTTAAGTGTTATTTATGCACATGCACAAAACCGTAACCAAGGTTTAGCCCGGTATCCCCCTATCAACATTATAGAATCTCTAGGTCCAGAAAGAATGTTAATCCTTAACCAAGAAAAAAGAGTATTGTAAAGTTATAGGTATCTACTGCGATTAGATAGGATATATTAATTCCAAGTTTTGGAGTCTCTTATTATCCTGCACTATTTATCAAAAATGGTCTCTGATATAGCTTACAGTAACACTAACCTACAGCTTAAGGGCACCATATAAAGTTGTCCTTATTAATCATGGACATTTTTTTTAAATATCAGGAAGAATAATTTCTGTGCACCTGCTAACCCAGTCCATTTCCCTAGGCTTACATACTTAATTAAGTGTCCTCAGACCTGTTAAGTCCGTTGGGAACCTCTTAAAGGGTATAGGGCCTTTACAACGCCTACGCGCCATAGTGTACGGTTTCCGGAGATGTGTTTCAGCTCCCTCCAACTTTTGCGTAGTGACGCTGATTCCGCCTCGACTGTTCTGCGTCATGTGCTTCTGGGTCGTCCAGCTCTTCTTCCTTCTTCTGTGAGTGGATTCCAATGCATTGATTGGCCGTCAATGCAGTCGTTAACTTTTCGAAGCGTATGTCCAATCAATTGGCACTTACGACTTCGTATTATAGAGTCTATAGGTTCCTGGCATGTCCTTCCATGAAGGTTTGCCCAGAAACATTTGTTCGAAACAGTCGTAGCTTTGTTCTTAAGGTAATAGAGTTATTCCTCCAAATTTTCGAAAATATACCGAACGCCGTGTTTGCTTAATGCTGCAGATGACGTCTTGTTCGGTTCATGGAGACGATACTTTCAAGGTATTGAAAGCTCTCCACTTTTTCCACCGGTTGCGAGGAAATATTTATTTGAGAGGATGGTCTAATCATTTTTGTTTTGCCGGAATTAATTTTCAGCCCCACAACTTCTGCTTCTCTCTCCACACTTGTTGTCATTTGATGGAGAACCATGATCCTATGAGAGAGTAAGTAAACATCGTCCGCGTAATCCAAGTGCTTTAAATAGGATGTCAATGTCCATTGAATCCCTCCGCTACCCGACAAAGCTGCGCACAGTACATCGCTTATCTCCAACAAAAACAATATTGGTTAAGGAATACAACCCTGTCTAACTCCGCTACGGATTTCGAAATCATCTGACAATCTATAATCGTGCAGAACGTGACAGAAAAACCTAGCACCTTTTATGCAGCATTCCTGATGGATTGTTTGGAAAGCTGCCAGTGGGTCTCTGGGCACATTTCGTCCGTTGTAGGGTTTCTCGGAAGCCTTAGGGATACTCGGTCGCCAAAGGCATTAGCGGTATCCTCCTGCTGCAATCTTCCTACGTTGAATCTTCTCCTCGAGGTTGTTGTTCGCCTAAGAGCTTCCATGGATATTCGTACCCCCAGTTTAGCACCAAGTATGCTAGAGGAGTGTCTCAGGTAAATAGTAAAATGACTGCCAAGTACCTTTGTAGATATCTGGGCGAGGGAATCTGGTACTACTCAACACCATGTTTTTCTCGACTAGGAAGTCGATAAGCCTGATTCCGTTTCCAGATGTGATGTCGTGTAGGCTATGTCTTCCGATTGATCTACAAAAGATGCCTTCTTTACCAATTTTGGCGTTAAAATCTTCCAGGAGAATTTTAACATCGATTGCTCATATGTTTTGACGAGGAGCTCATAGAATTCTTTTTTGGTATTGTCATCCTTCTCTTCCGTCGGGTCATGCGAGCTGAGAAGGCTCAGGTGGTGGAATGTGGCCTTAATGCGGATTATCGTCAATCTTTCACTTACTTCCCGAAAGCTTAAAACTCGTTGCCTTAGTTTCCCTCTGACAGCAAAACCACATCCAAATATGCGCTTCCTCCTATCGTGTAGACACTTCCCATATTAGAAATCACAGCCTTCAATCTTACTACTGCCTGGCCCATTGCATCGCATCTCTTGGAGGGCTGTCACATCAGCTTTAATTTCGGCGAGGGCATCGGCAAGCTGTTTGATTTACGTAGTCGGTTGAGTGTACGTATCTGGTCTTTTGCTCCTACTTCCTGAGAAGGTAACTCAGGTGACACAGCTCTTGGTCGGATGGATCCAACGTTCGTCGTTAGTTCACCTTTCGGCTATCCAGCGGGCATCACTAGGAGGTGACGATACGATTTTGCAACAGCATAATAATAGCAATTAGTTTTCCCTAGACGGATGTTTTAATTGACAAATAATAGATGGGTGAAATAATAGATGATTTTTATTGATTGTGGTTGACTTTTAACGTTGTTTCCTATTCCCAAAAAAAGCAATAATATCGTTCAAATTTTTATTTTCGTATAACCTTTTTGGACTTAATGAGTTTTGCCAAACAAACGAAACTACTCACAAACGTATTTCTGTCTATGACAGAGTTACTCCTAACGATGTGTTTTGATTGTGGATGCCGTGCCTTTAGATTGTAATAGAACCCATGATTTTACAAACAAAATCCTTGAATAACATATTAATCTTTACTGTGGGAATTTTTACGAGCTAATTATTTGACTTATTATTATTATTATGAGCTTTCATGTGTTTAAGTATTTTGTTTACATTTTAGTCAATTTTATTACAAATTATTAGTTTTAAATTTAAAATTAATTTAAAATAAAATTAAATAACTAATTAAAAGTTATAATATACATATCCTCCAATTTTGGGTTTATTGTACCAATTTGTACTTATTTTGCGATATAGATCGTCACTCCATCTTTTATTGGGTTGTCCTGTTGCTCTCCGTTTCGTTGTTATTTTTTGTCCACCTTTGGTCCTGAAGTCTACACACATGAACTGCCCAGATCCATTTCAGCCTTGGTATGTTGGTCGTATGTTCAAAATTTTCCCTTTCATTTTGGTCTGACATATCCTTGTCTGGTCAAGTGTTTTTGCAGTCAGGATCATCGTTTGTAGTCCGTAAGTAGAGGTCGGTAGCATAGCAGAATCCATTATGTCTGCACTGTGGTCGAATTGCAACATATGTTGAAGGCTCCAGAATTGTTCCCATATGTGATGCTTCTGTTAATTTGTTGATTTTCTTGGTCCTTAAATGATTTAAGCTGACCCAAATATTTTATTATTATTATTTGACTTAGGAAGGAAATTTAGTACATTCCCTCCTTCTATTTTAATTTCACACTTGAAAAATACTAATTAGACATTAGTTACTCGTAGGTCAAAAAATTAAATAAAACAAATTTAAGAAGAAAGAAAAAAAAAGAAATATATTTAAAAACAAAATATCAGTGCGTTAGAATCAATAAATAGTAACTGCATTATTTCATAATTATATATTTCTTTCCAAAACTCCCCTGAAAGTAATTGTAGTCATTAGTAGGGTTTGAATGCTACAGTAACACATTGATTGTGCTGGCCCATGGCTGAAATGACAAATGTTTTACTGGTGCTAACCGATCATTGGAAGCAGGGTTGTTGGGGATGTAAAGATGTTGACATCAGCGGATTTTTTGAGGCTCACATCCGCAGATGCGGATTTTCAGTCTTTTAAATTCAGTTTGATGGATTTTCCACCAATCAAGTGGATTATTATCCAATTCCACTCTTTTTTCATTTCGGGAACATGCTAACTCCCTTCGGAGAAGTTCTTCGGGACAAGCGTTATCAGATTCTCCTTCACCTTCGTCTCTTCTGAAGCAAGCCTTGTAACTTAAACAAACTGGACCGGACGTTCCTGGTTCCGAATGTAAAGACTCATCCATTTTCTTCTTTTTTGTGTTGTGTTTATAGGGGTTGCGAAGATTCTTACGAGGAATTCCAAAAGGTTGAGAAAATACCAAAAAAGTTAAAAAAAGTTTTATTAAGAAAAATGATAATTAAAGGAAATATTCATTTGTGTCAAATAAACAAAAAATAAAAATAACCTATGAGATATAATCCATCTTAAACATTTGTATTAAAATTAACAAAAAGTTATTCTTAATGTGAGGGTTGGGCTTGTTTTTCAGAAATTAATTTCTCCCAACGTAGACCCGTTTTTTTTACATTAAGAATTTAATCGTTTATTATTATTGTAATGGGTACGATTTTTCAAATTGAAAATTTTGACATTTCTCGACGTTTCAAGGTCCCTAGAGTCGGAATAAAAGATTTTTAGAAAGATGTCTGTGCGTGCGTGTGTTCGCACTATCGCGACGTTTTTTTCGTCGTCCATAGCTCAAGAACCAGAAGAGATATCGATTTCAAATAAATTTAGTTATACAGATAATAAGGCAGAAAGGGCTCTCAAGAAAATTGCGTCGGTGGTTTTTTACCATAGCAGTTTGAAAAAAAGATGAACATTTTGGTAAACCCTGAATAAGTTACGAACCAAAAACGCTAGAGATTTGAATTAAATTTTATATAATATATTGTAACATGATACCAAACAAATATATTTTTTGAAAAAAAAAATCCATCTAAAGGTTTTTTTTATAAATCAAAAAAAAAATTGTCACATTTAAAATTAAAAGACTAAAATATGATTTCATCTCCAAAACAATTTTGTACAACAAAGAATAATGTTTTTGAAATCTGATAAAATTTTGAGAAAAATCGAATTGACAGTTTTTTTTATAAAAAATAAAAATCTAAGAAAAAATTTATAAAAGTTGGTAAAAATTAATTTTCGACTCAAATATCTTTTCAAAACTTTGAGATATTGGCTTTAATTTACTTATATCTTTCAAATAATATTGTTGCCAACATTCAGTAAAATTTTGAAAAAAATCGAATTGACAGTTTTTTTACAAAAAATTAAAAACCGACAAAAAATTTAACAAAAGTTGGTAAAAATTTACTTTCGACTCAAATAGCTTTTCAAAAATCAAACTTATTTTATTTCACAGAAAATATTGTTTTCGATATTCAGTAATTTTTATATAAAAATCCAACAGTCCGTTTTTTCATAAAAAATAAAATCTACACAAAATAGTACGCAAATTTGGTAAAAATTAATAAGAGTACATATAGACAAACTTTTAAGCAAGACAAATCGACAGACGGGATGGGAAGTTATCTTTAATTTCGGGCATTGATGTTAATGCCAACTTGAACAGGTACGAGGTGGCAAATGGAATCTAACACTTCAAAGCCTCTAATGTTAATCCAGGATATTCTAATTTCCATTCTAACCAAAAGGTATCCAAATTGAAAGACTTAAATTCCAATTGCAGCATTAAATCGGCAAATATATTCAACAGACTTTCCTTGAGCTTAATTGCCAAATTTTGCCTCATTTACAGCTGCATTTAATAACGGATTAAAGATCCACCTTGGCCCAATATTCTTCAATATCTCTTCCATTGAGAAGTAATGACACATTTTTTCTTTCAACTTCTCTAACACCATTTTTATAGCAGGTATAAATTCCTTGATATTTATCTCACATTCGACTTCTTCAACAAAAGATTGTGTTGAGGAAAATGGATCTAAGTAGTTTTGATTAAGAAAGGATGACCAAAATTCAATTTTGTTTGTGGATTTTGTCTTTAGCAGTAATGACATTTTTATCCCGTCCTTGAAGACTTTAATTCAAGATATACGAGCAAAAAAGTTCGAGATATCAAATTTAAAATGTATCAAAGAAAAGCTCTTAAGACTGTTGCCACATTATTTTAATTAAACAAAATTCGAGTTATCAAAGTTCGAGCTATCGAAGTTCGACGGTACGAAAAGAAAAAGCAATGGTTGAGGGTCGCGAAATATTTCTTCGTCCGTTTCATGTAAAAGGTTGAAAAACACTGGGTTAGGTAATAGGTAATTCTTGCCTTCTTGAGCTAGCTTAGGGCGTATATAGGTGAAGAGCTGTTTCCTCCTCTTCCTCGTCTATGCAGCTTCTGCAAAAGTTAGATTTTAAATCTTTTTGCCTATTTTTATACTTTGACGAAATTTCTTAACGTCATTAAATTCTGTGTAGAAACTAATAACAATGTTCAATACAAAATGTTCTCTAATTCTGTTGTTTAAAACAAAAACAAACAAGATTTTGATAAATGCAACCTTATTCTTTGGCATTTTTGTTTAATTAAGCAATATTTTATTATTCGGCTTTGTTGTTGTTTTTGTTTTCTTTTATAATATTATATAATAATTACAACATGTAATTAATATTTTTTTTAAAATAGCAATTTTGTGCATGAGAATTTTTAAATGGTGTTTTTCAGTTTACTATTTTGTGTATACACATAAATATTATAATATTTCAATACAACATTTTATTTGATGTTTCTTATTTTTTTGTTTTCTTATATTTTGATTTGGTGTTATTTCCTTTTTTAATTTAATTTTACTTTCTTTTTAACTGGTTTATATTTTAGGGTTTTCCTTTTTTCAGCTTAATCATATAACCTACACTTTAAAATGAAATTAAAAAAAAAATATCATATGTTAACATAATGTTTAGCAGTTATTATCCAAATTTGCCAGATAGTTTGGATTCAAGACTCCATCGTTATTGAAGTCTTCCAATGCGTCTATTAATCTTTCTTCAGCATCTTTCTTTCCCAATGCAATATCAACTGATCCTATACACAAAAGTAGTGCAAGAAGTTGAGATTTTCTAAAAATAAAAGAAGAAAATATTTTTTTTAGAAGCATTTTAAATAATTGATGGTTATGTTTTTCTTTCTTACTTGTAGTCAAATTCAAGTTTTTGCCTCGAGTATCCAAGATCAACTTCCAAGTCAACATTAACTTTGTGTAGATTCTTCTTTAGACAGTCATAGTAGAAGTCAAGTAGACTCTCAGTGTTCTTACGTCTTACATCCGATGTTAACGAAGAGATCATCAAAAGAGCTATGTCATTTGTTGCCCTAGAATAAGATCACTTTTCTTAATGGAGAACAAAATTCGATAACAAATAGTTCTATGACAACTTACCGACTATATGTCACCATTTGCCAATCCAAAATCACACAGTTATCCTCCTTGCCAGGATCAGGTCGGTTTTTCAATAGCAAATTATTCGACCAAAAATCTGTGTGAGTTATCAACCCCATTGGCTCGATTGGCTCCAAAAGGGTTTCAATGATGGTTCGAGTTTTACTACGAACTTGATTAAGAGCCACCAGGACCTCATCCTTGCCACCAATCTCCAACAGAAATTTGCTCAAATGTGGCAATCCATGTTCGACCAATTGTTGATAACTATCTGAAGCTTTATCAATTTGAAATAGGAACTGAAAATGTCAAATTTAGAAATATGGTTAGAGTCAGATTTAGATGACAAAGCTTTA
Source organism: Eupeodes corollae (assembly GCF_945859685.1). Taxonomy (NCBI): domain Eukaryota; kingdom Metazoa; phylum Arthropoda; class Insecta; order Diptera; family Syrphidae; genus Eupeodes; species Eupeodes corollae. The sequence continues at coordinate 104,119,414 of NC_079147.1, forward strand.
AACTTACTGGATATTTCTCATTGAGTTGGATCTTTTCTTTGAACTTCATTGCCAATGAAAGTGCATGAACAGCTGAGATCGATATTATAGCATACTTTGTCTCATCCAAGGTGAGGCCGGATGTAAAGTGCGCCGATTGATAGCCCATTGGTCGCATATCTTGCAAAACCAAAATACTCTCTGAAGGTTCAGGACTAGATTCTTCTTCATTCAATCCGGTGTTGTAGGTGCTGTGATAGCACTTTGGCACTGCTATAGTCATGGGCTCTGCATCTGCTCGTAAATGTCGCTTTTGGAATTCCAATAAATCAGGAAGAATCTTTAGATGAAAAAATGAAACATTCAATGAATTGAAAATATCACCAATCTTTTTTCTTTAAACTCACCTGAGTGTAAAATTTAATTTCTCTCAAATCAAATTGTGCTTCGGTAACGAAAAATCGGCTGAACGGATCATGTGGCAAAAGTTTTATAAACAATTCTAATTGATGTTTTTCATCTTGGAATTCATATTGGATTTTAACAGCTAAAACTTCACTTAGATTACTTAATCCATTTGAACTTCCTGCTGATACAGTGTAATCCTAAAAAATAGATACACACAAAAAATTAAAAATTTCTTAACAAAAAATTTAAAACAAACCTTTAAAACAAAATCAGCATTATATTTATGATGATCTTTTAGAAAATCTTGTATCCATTCGGTATTGACTAGCCAATTTTCAGTCTCGAACGATTCATCATCAATGTCAGACATTGCTCTTTGTTAAAAGCTGGTTAAAGTAGTTGGCACTTTTCTGATTAAAGGAAAAAACAAATATAGTAAAAATTAGCAAGTTTAAAGTATTTGAAGCAGTAGCTGGGAGCATGCTTTTATATGGATCGCAGGTATGGGGATGTAAAAAGTACAATTCGGTTGAAAAACTCCTAACGCACTTTATAAAAAGAATATTTTTAATTTGCCGAAAAATACGCCAAACTACGTAATAATGCTGGAAACGGGTCTCTCTCCTTTGTTTATAAAAACATTGAAGTTGCAAGCGGGCATTTTGCTTAACGTTTTTAAAATGAATGATTTACGGGTCGTGAAAAAAGCCGTACTAGATCAAAGCAGTTGGTATCGAGAGTGGCAAGATCTTGCTGAGGAATGACAAGTTAATTTTAATTTACCAATCGATGATTTAACAACCGCTAAAAACATTTTGTTTGAAGTCATTTTAAAGGTTGATGAGAAATGGAGAGTACAGAACAACTTACAGCAGATTAAATCAGAACCTTGCAGAGAACAACTATTTTAAGGATTCCAATAATGTCCGTGTGATTTCTATGATTATCAGACTACGTAGTGAACTTCTTGAGAAAATGCCCCATTCTCAGAGAAATCAGAAGGAAGCGCGAGTATTACGGTTGAACTGTTTAAGGGGAAGAATGCAACTGGCTATTTCACTAAAAAAAAGGGTCAGACAAGAGACCTTACGACGATGGTCAAGCGAAGTAAATGAACTTTAAAATGGCTTTTATGAACATACTGAAGTTTTCAGTTGTATTTGGAATGAGTTTTAATTTAAATAAGCGTGTTTTTTGCATATTTCAACTTCTATGTTTCCAAGATTTCCTGGTTTTTTTGTAGAACCATTTGTGATTGCTGATATCACCTTTTACATTGATTGCCAAGCGGCAATAGAAGCGATTACTGCAACTGAGGTAAAATCAAAGCTTGTTTCATGCTGCCGCGAAGAGCTTAAGGTTCTTGGCGCACAGCACAACATTAGACTCTGCTGGGTTCTAGGTTACAGCGGTATACTAGGCAACGAGAAAGTCGATGAATTAGCAAGATTAGGATCAGTGCTTGACGTAAGCCAAGCTCAGCTAGTTGGCTGTTATTTAAAACAGGAACTCTCAAAAAGAATAACTATCAAGGCCGATGAAAGAGCTGGCCCTCTTTTAACAGACAAAGAACGGAAAAAATTATGCAGCTTCACAAGGGATCACTTCGATCTCTTGTAAGCATAATCAACAAACATAATCTGTTAGGTCATCATGTGAAAAAGATGAGAATCAGTTCAGATGACATATGCAGAGAATGCAGTGACGAGGAGGTGCATGAAGACACTCCGCACTTTCTGTGTCACTGTCCGGCACTCTCCCATCAAAGGAAGAAACTGCTTGGCAACTATTTCTTCGGGGACTTAGAAGAATTCTCTAGTAGGCCATTCTAAACTTCGTCAAAGCCTCTAAATGGCTTGACTAACTGAACACATAGGTTTTTCTAATTAGCTTGATTAGCAATACTCACGATTATCACAATGGATCTGTATTGATCTAAGTGTGACGGTTGGTAGCTTAGAAAGAGGAACTCACTCGAAACATTTCGCCAAAAAAGAAAGGGTAAATCTTGTGAAATATTTTTAGCGAATTTCACAAACAAAGCGTCAGAACAATGCCAGGGGTAGCAAGTTTAAAAGTTTGCCATCAAATAGGGCTCACCGCCAGGAGTTGATGTTGTGAGCAATGATCTTAAACTGTGACGGTAAATACATTAACTGTCAGCCCCTCAACCTAACCTAACTATATGTGATGTTTGTTTGTTTTCTAGACTTTACCCAGGTAAAAATTACTATAAAATCTTTTAAAGCATAAGAAAGTATAGTTGCAAAATGCTTTCAATCTTGTTTTATTTTTCTTCAAACCAAATAGATCCGATATTTTATTTCACTTTCTTAAGTGATTTTTCAAATACTAATAAAAAACTTCAAAAGCCCTCACAAAAATGAATGTTTGCTTTTATTAAAATTTGTAATTTTTTAAAATATGAAAAGAAAACTTAACTTAATTTCGGTTATTGCCACATGGATTATTACACCAAGGAGAATAAGTCATAAGACACAAACCACCTATATAATGCTTCCTTTACCCATTTTTGAGTGCAATTAAGGACAATGTGGTTTTATAGGAGACGTCCCTTCTCCTCCTCCATGTTCTTTTCATTATTGAAAGTGCATCAGAGCTCAATTATTAGATTATATCTATTATTTGATTCATCCACAATTCTTGTCAATATGTCATTTATGTTCCTTATTTTATTATGTCGTCAATAAAATGTCACGTACAAGTCTTCATTTTGTGCAGTCATATTTCTTTTTTGTATTTCAATAAAAAACATAAATCAAACTCAGTTTTGTTACGTTGTGTTTTTAAAGAAGTTGTCTTTTTTTGGTATTACTGCAGAAACGCTTTAAAATTGCCAAAATTGAATTCATAGCGTTTTTGGACATTGATGTCCATGTTCTGGATTTCACTTATTGTGAATACACTTTGCGAAAGTGAATTTGGGTGTTCCACAATTCGTTATCGTGAATTGGATTTTTAAACATGCAAATTGATGTTCTGTATTTCGGGTTGTTCCATTTTTCGAACGCATTCAAATCACATTTTTTAATTTTGTGAATTGATCTTTGAAAGCTGCCTTCTGCTAGGAATCGGAGGGTTGCAGCAAGTTTTGAATTGAAGAAGGTATTATAAAAGGTTCTATTTCCCTTAGAACATATAAAAAAGCGTCTTTGCTTAATCTAAAATAACTTAATTTATCAGAACAATTCTACATAATTTTCACACACGTAAAATGTGTCAGCAAATCCAATATACTTTTTTCTTTCTTATTTTTTCTCTTGAATTCTTCTTCCTTTTTTTACTTAAAATTGATAATAATATTGCATTCATCTTCAAAACCGCAAACATTTTACTTCAGAAACAAAATAAAAATGTATGATTCTTCAGTTCTGACAGTTCGAAGCAATTTCGAAGTTTTCAAATTCGATCGAATTGAAGAACATGCATTCCATTTCAGTTCGAAATTCGGAACATGAACAATTCTACATAATTTTGACTTACTTACATTGTGTCAGGTAAATCCAATATATTTGATTTGTCTCGCAAAATTCGTCTTCTTATTTTTTCTCTTGAAATCTGTTCAATTTTTCACTTAAAATTGCAAATAATATTGCATCCATCTTCAAAACAGCACAAATTTCACTTCAGAACCATAATAAAAATGGCTGATTCTTCAGTTTTGACAGTTCGAAGCAATTTCGAAGTTTTTGAAATGGATAAAATTGAAGAACATGCAATTTCATTTCACATGAAATTGAAAAGTACTTCAATTGACATTCGATCGAAATTCGGCACATGGGCGTGAAAGTCATAATATAGGGAACTTGTCACTTAAGTAAGTTTAACACTATAAGTCGCAGGCTCAGATTTTTAATCAAAAATGTGTTTAAATGTTTTTACTTGAAAAATATTTGTTGCACATACAAAATTTCATAGAAAATAGACTTTGTTTTCATTATTCTTGAGAAATACTGATATTTGAACTAAATACTATTTTTTTTTTCATCATAAAACTAAATAAAGAGAATTATTCAAAATCTAATAAACAGTTCCAAAAAACCGGCCCCTTAAAAATTTTACTGATGAAAGCAACAGTAAAATAAATTGTCTGAGGAGCAAAGCCTCAAAGTGACATTTAATTTAATGACGTAAATTTACTGATTGTTATAAACGCTCATCAGTAAAACCTTTCAGATTCCTCCTGTTTCAAATTTTACTGAAGGATTTTACTGATAGCTTTAACCGGTCCCTTAAAAATTTTACTGATAAAAGCAACAGTAAAAAAAAATTGTCTGAATAGCGAAGCCTCAAAGTGACATTTAATTTAATGACGTAAATTTACTGATTGCTCTAGACGCTCATCAGTAAAACATTTCAGATTCCTCCTGTATCAAATTTTACTGAAGGATTTTACTGATAGCTTTAACCGGTCCCTTAAAAATTTTACTGATAAAAGCAACAGTAAAAAAATTGTCTGAGGAGCGAAGCTTCAAAGTGACATTTAATTTAATGACGTAAATTTACTGATCGCTATAAACGCTTAGCAGTTAAACATTTCAGATTCCTTCTGTTTCAAATTTTACTGAAAGCTATAACCAACCCCTAACTTTAAACTACCAATTATATTTGGCATCTGATGAAATAAGTTTGATTTAAAAATCTATCAATTTTAGTGGAATTTCTTGAAATTTTTTATTTCTTATGTAAGCAAATAGAGATTGGATTTTTCTAAAAAAAAATTAAGCGCTGAATGAAATCATTTTGACGTCAAAACCATCATTTATTAAGAGTCACCCATTTTTCGATTCTCTTTCACACTGCCTTTGCATTCTGCTATCCATCGGGTGAACTACATTATTCCAAACCAATTTGACATTCAAATAAATAGCTGTTCATGTAAAAATCTTTGGAATGTTGGATAAATTCTTTTGATTCATACAAAAAAATTAAGTTTAATCAATCCACCTAAACAGAATAATTTGTGTAATTTTTGAAAATGGGCAGTATTGGATTTTTTTTGCCAATTGTAAGCAGAGGAATAAGAGAATCCCCAAACAGAGACCTTTAGAGAAATGTTAAAAAGTGTTAATATTCTTTTATTTACAAAACAAATATTCTAAATTTAGCAATAAATTAGTTTTCACTTACATTTTGCTTACAAAAATTAGCAAACCAGACATCAAAAATGAAAAATCCCCTGCATTTTATATGTGGATCTGAATTTTATAGAACAGATGTTTTCACATGAATAGAAGAATACCGCGCAGTGTTACCGACGTTACCGACATACACAGATTCACTTTGAATGAATATCAGAAAAATGATTATTGAAAATGAATAGCAGATTAAGCCTGTTTGTGTTCTATATTGTATAGATCTTAATTTTATAGAATGAATGTTTTCACGTGAAAAGAAGAATACCGCGCAGTACTACCGACGTTACCGACATACACAGATTCCACTTTGAATGAATAGCAGAATAGGCCTGTTTGTTTACTATCTTGTATAGACCTTAATTTTATAAAAACTTTACTGAATGTCGAAAACAACATTTTCTATAAGATGAAATAAGATTTATGCCAATATCCTACATTTTTAAAAAGATATTTGAGCCGAAAATTTAATAAGTTTATCAATTTTTTTGGATGTTTTATTTTCTTGTAAAAAAACTTCAATTCGACTTTTCTTAAAATTTCACCAGATGTCAAAAACGTTATTTTTAATTTCTTGAAATTATTTTGGAGATAAAATCATTTTTTTTTGTAAAATTTTGAAGGTAACAATTATTTTTTAAAGTATGAAAAACCGAAAAACAGTTTATTGATTTTTTTCAAAATCTTATGAGTTTGGTATCACCTACCATTTTAGAATGTACAATGTCATTGAGGTCGGTAATATTATTGGTTCGGGAGATATTTTGGTTTAACCGAAATTTTCACTTAAAATAAAAAAAAAGCACTCAATTTTTTGAGAGTCCCTAACAAAATTCATTTAAAGTCGATATCATCTCTACTGGTTCTTGAGCTATGGACGACTAAAAAAGGTTCCCGAAAGTGTACGTACTCACGCACGTACAGACATCTCTCTAAAAATATTTTATGTATATTCTAGGAACCTTCAACTCCGAAAAATGTCAGAAATTTCAGTTTGGCAGCAAATCGCACCGATTGCGATAACGCCCTATTGAAAGTTAACAAAGAGAATAATTCAAAATTTGGGGGACAATTCCAAAAATCAGAAACTCATCTATGATTTTTCAAAAGCTCCAAAAATGCCACTGAAACACTGAAATCTGCATAATACACAGTTCTAAAGATATTTATTTTTCAGGGCGGTAATTTCCAAGTTCTTCAAAAAAAAAGTCCAAAACTCAGAAACTCGTCTATGATTTTTCAAATGCATAGTAAAAGTTCCAAAAATTCCACTGAAACACTCAAATCTTCATAATTCACAGTTCTAAAGATATTTTTTTTTATTTTTAAAGATGGTCGTTTCCAAGTTCTTCAAAGGTTCTTGTTTCTAAATTATATTTCTTCTTAAGGTATGACTGAAAAAACAGTCTTAACTTGCATTTCCATTTGCATTCGCTTTATAAAAAGCTCAAAATGGTTTGACTTGTAAGAAGTAGTTCTCTAGATTCATGTGGTATCACAATAAACCTTTTCTTTTGGCCGTAATGTGTGGATTCTAAATCCGCAGCCATGTTAACCTAACCTTACCTAGACAGACAGAATTTATGTCTCATAACATTTCCCAACTTCTTTCACAATTTCATGTTTAATTGAAATATTTAACTCGATGAAAACATATATTTTTGACGAGCCTATTTAGAGACATTAAGTACCTACTTTACTTTTGTAGAAATGTTATTTCATCTTGTTTCGTCTGCGGGTCGGGTCGTCTGACGATAGACAAACAAATCAAAGTACATTGCACTTAATAAAGAACCCACATTAAATCACTATTTTATTTTACAACACTAAAAAACCACAGTAAAAAATAATAAACAAAACAAATTTACAAATTAAACTGATTAAGTAGGATTGTTGGTTATGTTTTTGAAACTTAGTTTTTGCTTTAAGAGATATATAAGCAGAGTACCTTAAGGGCGGGGTTCAATATATAAACAATGGAAGAACAAGCTGCTCTTCTTTGTACGAGTACATCTGTTTCCGTTTCCTAACCCTCGGTCTTTTTTACAAAATTAAAAAACTTTTTAATAGCAGTGACATATGAATGCAGGACCAAAGGTGGTTAAAGGTTATCCATGTTTTATAATCAATATCTCAGATCAATTTATTTCTTTTTATAGAAAGTTCAAAGAAAGAAAAGAACTTTAACCCTTTAAGGTTCGATTGTCATTGTTCACTTTTTATAACATACCCTGGCACAAGGTCAAGTACAGTGCATATGTACAACACTTAATTGTTGTGTTTCCAATTTATTGTTTTTCTTTTTATTTTCTGTTCGTAGATATTTTCATTTTTCTTCACACACCCAATTAAGTTAAACAAAATAATACTAAAGAAAAATCATCGACTTTAAAAAAAATATATGTGAAAGCTATTTGTGCGTCTAGACATCGTTATACCACATAAAGTGCATGCAACCAGCCGAGGAAAGCCTCCTTCCTCTGCTCAAACCCTCCTTAGTCATTATGTTGTACTCCACACATAAAATCATACAAAAACTACTTTCGAGTTTTGAGATACTATAGATGAGATAATTTATATTAAAAGACGACCCATTCAACTGATAGGCAGAAGGGCTTATTTTTTGAATCTTCACTTCATACCTTGGACAAAATTCACGGTTTTATCGTTGTTGATGATTTTTATTTGGACACCTTTAATAAATTTTATGTTTTTCTTGTTCCACTGTTTAAATTTTCAATCAATTTTTGTGTTGTCGAAAAAAAAACAAAAAGTAAATCCACTCCCTTTTTTCACAAAAATCGACACAAGACACGATTGAAGCACCACCACCATCGGCAGAGTACACTCGGATTATGAGAAGAGATGGCAATGGCGAATTCGACGACGATGACGACGGGAGACAGACAAAACTGACTCTATGACGAGTACGAGAAGCGAAACACGTTGCCTGCCAGAGCCAGTGCCAGAGCCAGCGCCAGAGTCAGAGTCAGTGAGTGGAATACGAAATCTCGCGTCTCTTTGGTCTCAGTCTTAGTCTCGGTTGGTTTTGGTGCTCCCTGCACGGCACGGTCCTTATCAATCTGCCTTACTCCACTCCAAGTCCAAAATAGTCAATTTCGTTCCAAAGACTGCTCCAGTGGCAGTCTAAAGGGGGAGAAAATTCTCTTTTTGTATGTTTTGTGTTTTTTGAATGCACCACAATTCAGAGAGCAGCCGCCCGTCTCTCGCCGTAGCAGCCAGAAGCCAGAAGCAGCACTCGTAGTAACTGTATGAGAACAACTAAATCATATGGGCGCAATTTTTGTTTTTTTTTTTTTCGTAATCATCAGACGACTGAGAATAATTTTATAGAGAATCACTTTTTCCACCCCCGAAGTGTGGAGCATAGAAAGAACCTTGAAATAAGTGTTGCCAATGCTGAAACATTTTATAACAATTTAATGTGTATCGTAAATATAACTTTTATAAGATTAAAACTTAAAAATAGGAGAAGTATTGTCAATTTTATGTTTTAAAAGTTACTTTTAAACTGTAGTAACCATGGTGAGATGGTTAGTGCGTAGGACTGTCACGGCAGAGGTCTGCCTTTTTTGGACGGGAACTAACAAATCCTGTAAGAATAATTATTGTCATGATGAGGCTTTCTCAAATAAACATTTCGAATTCGGCATAAAATTGTAGCTCCCCTCTATTTCTGAATGAACCGCACATAGTAATTGTTGAGAGTTGTAAGTGAGGTTAGGTTGAAGTGACTGTCCGTGACAAGGGCGCATCTAGACTTTTAATCAGGTTATACGCTTAACATATAGACGAGTTTTTACTCACCACTTTAAAATGTTCTTTAAAGAGTAAAGGAGACTAACACAATTTAAATAACACAATGTGTATCTTAACCTTAAATGTTAACATTGCAAGGGCTTACGTGGCAAATTTAGTCTAGTATGGTCTAACTATTTAATGTGGTCGATTCGCTGAAAGCATTCCAAGATTCCAAAAGTTTTCTAAATATGTCATACTTAAGAGCAAAACACAATAGTTTAAAAAGTTTTCGTTGCTTTCACGCAAAAATGTTAGAACTTTTTTTGAAGAACAGTATATTCTTTTTTATTGCGAAAAACGCTACAAAAATTCAAAAACCAAGAAAATGAGAAAGAATCTGATCTCGATAATTGTCTGGCTTTTTTTGACGTAGTTATTTGGGACTCAATTTTCGTGAGTCTATTATTTCTATAGCTTTCAGTCTGCTTACTCGAATATTAGAGCTGATGCTAGAAAATGTTTTGATCTTAAAGGAGTCAACAAAACTTAAAAAAAGTGTTGCAAATTTTTCCACCGCTCGACCGACCCGACGGAATGATATTTAAACACTATTGGATTTTCGAATTTAATATTAGCTACGACCGTAGGCGACTTTAAATTCTTGTTTATTTGTTTTTATCTTTTTAGAATTAATTAATGACTTGCACTTCCCGATGTGCCGCGAGAATTAACGTGACAATTTATAAGAAACTCCAGTCGATATGTCAAACAGGTGAATAAAAGTATTGCCAGCACGGTAGCTTTGCTTAAGGGGGGGTTTTGATCAGGCGAATATTTTATTAATCGAGGTGATCAATAAAATTGTTATCAAAATGATATCGAAATACGAAGGGGCGCCAGAAAACTTTTTAATGGAAGTTTGCCAAAACCAAGAGCTGAAAAATTAGTCTTCAAACAAAGTTATGAAATAAAAGAGTGGTTTTATTTTCCAGATGGGAAATTAAAATTATCGTCTTTAAAACTTTGGCCGTAGCCGGGATTAAAAACCAGAATCTTTTATGACAACAAAATTACAAATTGACATTTTGAGATTGACAGAAGGTCAAATCTCGGTAAAAGATATGAAAAATATAAAGTTCGGAAAATATTAGTTATCAAACAAAACTGGTAAAACACAATAAAAAAAATCGCTCTAAGAAAAATTTCGTCAAAGAAAAAAAACAAACGGTTAAACACTTTCCGTAGTACCGGAAAAACAGACTGTTGACGCGAAGGTCAAAAGGACTAATTAGAAAAAAAGGACACAAAAGAAAACAATATTCTTAGAAAACAAGAATACACTATACTTAAGTTTTCGACTTTCGCAACAGCTATCGTAATCCTTCCTCAACTATTTCTATCGGTAATACTTTATGATGGGCGCTCGGTCATACTAAGTTAAAGTTTTGTGACTTTCCTACACTCATTGTTGGGCATGGGTATCGTCTTCATGCCTTTGAAGATATTTTTAAGCCAATATGTGGACCAACCGTCGCACAGTTCGTTGTTGTGGAATCCTTTCGCACACGTTGGTTAAACCTGTTAAATTTGCTTTTCCAAAATGCAAGAAGAGCAGGTCACTAGCTGATGGCCCAGGTTGCTACTAATCTCTTCCAGAATTTTGAGACCGCAGTAAGGATTGTTAAGAGTGGTTGGCAAAAAGGGAGGTGAAACTTCCTGTGGTAAAATGTATCTAATAATATAATAAAAACAAATTAAGGTAAACCAATTATTTGGAAAGAAACTTTTGTGTGGCAGTCAAAAATTACACGTTTCAGAATATCTTTCCACTTCAGTTCCCAAGAGACGAAATATTGCATTATGTTTTTTAATTAGCCAAATTGTCACTTTTGCTGTTTTTGAAACATTTATATTCTTGATATTCCTGTTTGAATCTCAGTTCTAGAACATCTAAAGCACTTCAAAAAGTATTTTTTCAGATCTTCAAAGTTTTATTCAACAGATTTGGGAATTAAAATACAATTTTTGTTTTCATATAAAAAAAATTAAAAATATGATGGGGGTCATATCCATTAATTCAATACGATTAGTTTTGAATTGAAGGGAATGCCCGGTTATGACACCATTTATCAAGCTTATATACACAATGCAATCTACTTAAAGAAAGCAAGCACCTTGGACTATTTAAATCTAGTTCAGGCCAGATGTTTTTCGTGACCTGACTAGTGGTGATGTTATTCCACCTGATGTTTACCTTCTTCATACGTGTTAGAATGGTTTGTACTGTACCATTTCTGGCGAGTGCATCTGCCTTACAATTTCTTGGAATATCTATATGGCCCGGCACCAAGCAGATCGACTTGACTATCTAAGTAAATATGGATGTCAGATGTTGATATCTTTAAGCCAGGACAAGACTTCTTTTATCGAGAAAAGTTCCGCCTGAAACATGCGGAATGAGAGACTGAATATCAATCGTTCAGGGTACACATCTCCACCAACCGCTTCATTTGTTTTTTGATGCATCTGTGTAAAAGTGGATATTGGCTCGTTTTTCCGGAATGCCCTATCCTCCTAGAAAGATCCACAAGGCATAGAATTGCAGTTGGGGGATAGTATAGTTTGTGTGCTATGGAAATAATTCTAAATACTTAAAAATTACGAAGTGACCAACGGTTAACCCACTACGATGGAGCTTTTAAGGGTGAATAGCAGAGCTTGCAGCTATTTGTTTGCTAAGTATATCAAGAGGTGTTAGGTAGAATAGGGTATCCAGTGCTGCAGGCAAGCTGAGCAATCCACCATATTGCCATACCGATGTGTATAACCAATTCGTAATTCGAGGTTGCTAACTACCAATAGCCCCATTTATTACAATACCTTTTTTGCAAGAAAAAAAGCTACAGTAGTTTTTTGGACTGTTCTTTGTATATAACGTTTCCGATTTAGGTTTTTGTCTAAAATAAGACCCAGATACTTAGCCTCGTCTAAAAACTTTAATTGCATAACTTTAATATAGGGATAGTTAACATTTGCAATTTTGCATTCCTCGAAAATAGGACCAACTCGGGTTTGATTGGGTTGCTGCCCAGTCCACACTGATCAGTCCTAAGCATTAGTTTGTCTAAGGCGTTTTGTAAGAGTTCTTTTTGTGTGTTAAGATGCTTTCCTGAGACCGCTAAAGCAACGTTATCTGCATAGGCAATCACCACCACCACCTTGAAGTGTCTACATTCTTAAGAATCTTTTTTGAAGAAGAGTTGCCTAATTTTGAGTTAATTTTTGTGCTAGTCAGCATTAAAGAGAGTTGTAAGTCACTAGGGCCTAGTTTCCTACGGGCTGTTGCACCACCTAGCTTATTTCTATATATTTTTAACTATTAAAACTAAAGCCAAAACAGCAAATATTAATTTTGTCAATTCCTCTATTTTGTAGTATTATACATTTAAATATAAAATCAGACGGCTAGACAGACAATGTGAATTTTTGATGACTTTATTTACTGCTTGACACTTAAACATTTTTAATGAAATTACGTCAACTTCAAAGTTAATGCGTGGTTTGAATACTATAAATACGCATTCATCATATTCACTACTTTAATCGGAGTACAAACATAAATTGATAATTATGCGTATACATGGCATTGCATGCGGAACGCATTTTTGGCAAAGAATAACAAGCTAATAAAAAGGTAGTAGATTAAAATAAATTGACATGTATATATGCATAGCTCATTCAAATGTGAAACCAATAGTTTGAAATATAAAAAAATGTAAAAATCTCTTCAACTATTTAATTAATTACATAGAAAAATTTACTAAAAAATTAGTTTTTCGCAAGAAAAATATTTTTTTGAATCTCAATTAACTTTTCTGCCATACAATCATTAAAAAGAAATATTTAAGTAAAGTGAACTCGAATTTTCCTAAAGTGCGCTGTCAATTGTGAAAAATGCGAACTTACAAACTGTGTAGACAAATTAAACCCATGTTTTAAACGAAAACCTAAAGTTTAACTATAAACCCAAAGAGAGTGGCGCAAAAATTTAAAATGATTAAGTAAAATATTAAAGCCATTTTTAGCATTTTTCTAAGCTTAAAAGAAGATTTACCTAATTTCAAAAGGTTTTAACATCTAATGCCCTTTACAATTTGCTAACGCTAAAATCACGGAATGGCTAATTTAACTTTTATCAATTTGATAAATCCATTTGACATTTGTACAATTATTCTCATTATCTTATAGAGCAGTAAATGGAATGGTCCAGTCAACAGTTGGAAGTTCCTATTAATATGTCCGATTTTTTCGGATGCTCGTTTCTGAAATAAAAAAAAATAAACAAAGAGAAAGGTTTAACATTTTGGACTCTCTTAGTAAATTGTTGAATATTTAGCAAATGGCTAACTAAACAATTGAATGTCAATTCTTAAATAAACAGACACAAAAATCGATTTTTTTAAAAGTTTATCATTGATTTGATATAATATATTGAAAATCAAGCAAGTTTTTTATGTGATACCAATGTTTTTTATTTTCGGAATCCAGAAGCTTTTTTTTAGATAAATTTACATTTCAAAAACAAACCGATTTTCGCTGTATATAGCTGGTAAAAGTGTCGTACCAGAAAACTTTAAGTACCGGTAAATTTATGAAATGTATTCCTCAAGATCAAAAAATAAACTACATACATACCTAAAAAGAATATACAAAAGTGTGTCACTAGAATGAGGCCATATGCTAAATTTCAGAAAAAAAAACGATAAAGTTAAAAAAATATCAGCATATTTTTGAATAGAAACATTCAATTTGTCGTTTAATAATCACCGGAAATTTGGAACCATGAATCACGAAAAGCTTCGATTAAAAGGTCCTTGTCTTTAAATTGTCTACCAAATGTATCATTTTTTGAAAAAGCCACTCCAAACGTTTTCAATTATGTTAAAGTGCTTTGAATATAGGGGCCATGGCAAAAGTTCCATGTCTTCTGATTGAATTCAATTTCTAACAATCCTCTAAGGCAGAGTTCCAAAAACGCTTTTCATTTTTGTATTTGACCATTTCAGCAAACATTTATAGTTGTTCCCGAGCCATAGTAGGTTATAGCTCCCCACGACGTTATACTTGATTTACGGCTATGATGTCTTTCCAAAATAAGCTCATCGTTTCTCAGATCATAGGAATACAAGTTGTAACCAACGGGCCGTCGTTTGTTTTCAACCGAAAAGCCAACATATTTCCATGTAATATGCTCTGTTTCAAAATTCATTTTACCATTTTTTCCATGTTTTTGTGGATCAGCTATATGATTGCTTAAAACTTTCATGCTTTTGTTAAGTCTCCTTGCTATTTAACGTCTTGAGAGTTCTAAATCCAAAGTCTTTTCAAAACCCAAGTGTGTTTCAAATTAAATTAGAACAGTTGTTTTCAACACTTTTTTAGATATTCTATACAAAAGTTTTTTAAAAAATCGCACTTGTAAACTACTGCACAGAAATATTAGAAATGGCATAATCCAAGTGGAGAATTTTTATAATGCGCTTCTTTTGTAGTTCATTATTTGATATTGGGAAATTCCAACGCTTGTTTCTAATTGTCTCTTAATATGAACTTCTGGGGGTCTACGAGGTCATTAATGGTTGAGGAAAATAATATTACATTTTTTGACCTTTCAATTATTTTTTTAATCTACTGACTTCATATCATTTCTATTGACACATGTTCTAGGTTTCATAAGTTTAACACTTAAAGTGTTTTCGATGGGCATTGTTTAAAGTTTTAACTATATTAATTTTGTCAAACTATGTGAGTTTATTAACAATATTTTTTTAGAAATAATTCTTGCTTAATATCAACAAAAACTGGTTTAGATATTAATGAAATTCTTTATTCATGTGAAAGTACGTTTAATGCCATTGTATGGAACTCGATTTCTTTTGCATGGTCACCACGGGCACGTTTGCAGAAGTCCAGACGGTGAATCCAATTTTTGACGGTTTTCAAGCATAAATCGGCCGATACTGCTGCAATTTCAAGTTCTCTATTCGTACAAAGTTCATCAATCGTCGCTGGCTTGTTGGTATAGACCGTGAACTTGACGTAGCCCTACAGGAAATAGTCTAACGGCGTCAAAACGAAGGTATTCGGCTAGAAATGAGCCTCATCGCTACTTCAGTTCCTTTGTTAATTTAATCTTGTAAGGATGTAGGCCAAGAACGTTTCACAAAATTCGCCAAAACGACGTCACAGAGATGCCCAACGCTTGAGAACAACGTGTGAGAGACACATTTGGGCTTTCTGCAACTGAAGCCTCAGCTTCAGCAAAATTCTCGACATTACGGGCACTTCTTTGTCTCACTAGCGCGGGAGCATTTTGTACTGTGCCTGTGGATTCAAATTTGTCCACTAGACGCTTGATTGTTGATCTTTTAATAATTTCGACTCGTTGTTGGCTCGTATATCTTTCCATCTTGAAATGGCAAACCATACTAAAAAGAAATGTCAAAAGAGTGGCAAGAAATATGGCGTCGCTTGCAGTCCCCGTCGCTCTACTTTTGTAGCGTCTCTGTTAAAAATCTCTGTACTTAGTTTTAAAGCTTGGAACCGAAAAATAAAAATTGAAGTTACACACATTTTAAAATTCCGAAGAAAAAATCCAATTTTAACCTTCCTATACCCGCGCATTGGTCTGTGAGACTGTAAAATTACTTTTTCTCAAATATTTTAGTAACGGTGTAATTTAGTAATTTAATTTATTTATTAAATTTAAAAAAATAAAAAGAGGCTGGGATGCGACCCACACTGATAACTTCCCATCCCGTCTGTCGATTTGTCTTGCTTAAAAGTTTGTCTATATGTATTTTTAACAAATTTGCGCACTATTTTTTGTAGATTTTATTTTTTATGAAAAAAACGGACTGTTGGATTTTTATATACAAATTTCTGAATATTGAAAACAATATTTTCTCTGAAATAAAATAAGTTTGAAGCCAATATTTTTAATTTTTGAAAAGCTATTTGAGCCGAAAGTAAATTTTTACCAAGTTTTAGTATTGTTTTTTTTTAGAGTTTTATTTTTTGTAAGAAAGTTGTCAATTCGAATTTTTTAAAAATTTTACCAACTGTTGAAAACAATATTTCTTATAAGATAAAATTAGTTTGAAGCCAATATTTAAAATTTTTGAAGAGATATTTGAGTCGAAAATCAATTTTTACCAACTTTTATACATTTTTTTTCAGGTTTTTATTTTTTGTAAAAAAAACTGTCAATTAGATTTTTCTCAAAATGTATCCTTATGTTGAAAACAATATTTCTTATAAGAAAAAATTAGTTAGAACCTATTATCTCAAAGTTTTAAAGAGATATTTGAGTCGAAAATCATTTTTTACGAACTTTTGTTAATTTTTTTTTCGGTTTTTAATTTTTTGTACAAAAACTGTCAAATCGATTTTTTTCAAGCTTTAACTGAATATTGACAACAAGATGTTTTGAAAGATGAAAGTAAACTAAAGCCAATATCTCAAAGTTTTGAAAAGATATTTGAGTCGAAAATCAATTTTTACCAACTTTTATACATTTTTTTTTAGGTTTTTATTTTTTGTAAAAAAACTGTCAATTAGATTTTTCTCAAAATGTATCCTTATGTTGAAAACAATATTTCTTATAAGAAAAAATTAGTTAGAACCTATTATCTCAAAGTTTTTAAGAGATATTTGAGTCGAAAATCATTTTTTACGAACTTTTGTTAATTTTTTTTTCGGTTTTTAATTTTTTGTACAAAAACTGTCAAATCGATTTTTTTCAAACTTTAACTGAATATTGACAACAAGATGTTTTGAAAGATAAAAGTAAACTAAAGCCAATATCTCAAAGTTTTGAAAAGATATTTGAGTCGAAAATCAATTTTTACCAACTTTTATACATTTTTTTTTAGGTTTTTATTTTTTGTAAAAAAACTGTCAATTAGATTTTTCTCAAAATGTATCCTTATGTTGAAAACAATATTTCTTATAAGAAAAAATTAGTTAGAACCTATTATCTCAAAGTTTTTAAGAGATATTTGAGTCGAAAATCATTTTTTACGAACTTTTGTTAATTTTTTTTTCGGTTTTTAATTTTTTGTACAAAAACTGTCAAATCGATTTTTTCCAAACTTTAACTGAATATTGACAACAAGATGTTTTGAAAGATAAAAGTAAACTAAAGCCAATATCTCAAAGTTTTGAAAAGATATTTGAATCGAAAATCAATTTTTACCAACGTTTATACATTTTTTTTTAGGTTTTTATTTTTTGTAAAAAAACTGTCAATTAGATTTTTCTCAAAATTTTATCAGATATCAAAAACAATATTTTTCGTTGCACAAAATTGTTTTAAAGATGAAATCATATTTTATACGACTAAATTTTGGAGATGACAATTTTTTTTTTTCACTTTTATTGATTTATAAAAAAAAAAACGTTATATTGATTTTTTTCAAAAAATATACCTGTTTTGTGTCACGTTACAATATATTATATAAAGTTTAATTCAATTTTTGGTTCGTAAGATATTTAGGGTTAACCAAAATTTTCACCTTTTTTTCAAACTGCTATGGTAAAAAAAACCACCCACGCAATTTTCTTGAGAGCCCTTTCTGCATCTTTCTGCCTTATTATCTGTATAACAAAATTTATTTGAAGTCGATATCTCTTCTGGTTCTTGAGCTATGGACGACGAAAAAAACGTCGCGAACGTACGGACGTACGGACGTACAAACGTACAAACGTACGTACACACGCACGCACAGACATCTTTCTAAAAATCTTTTATTTCGACTCTAGGGACCTTGAAACGTCGAGAAATGTCAAAATTTTCAATTTGACAAATCGGATCCATTACAATAACTTCCTATGGGAAGTTAATAAAGACTTGTTTTATTTCGTTATTAATAAAATTAAAAATAATAAAGATATTCGAATAGTATAGAAAATTTTAGAACCTTCGTATTCAAGTCTGCTAAAGTATTACCAACTTGCTTATATTTTACTTAAAATTAAAATTTAAATTTGAAATTCATCTCCGCCTTTTGGAAAAGTTCAACGGCAACACTGACTTACTGAGAACCGCGTACGAAATAATGTTTTTCTCATGCATGACCTCTCACATGAGTATTTAAGTTTTTCTCTCATAGGATTTATTCACTCTTCGTCCTCGTCCTCACCTTCATCTCTCATGATTCACCCTGACCGTTAAAGTTAAATTGTTAACAAACATGCATGCTTGATGCTTTTCCTCTTTTACTCTCCGCTCCCTGCTTCCGCTGCTTCCACTGCGCTATCAGCGTGCGTATTGAAATTTTCATTTCCTCACTCCGATCTCCGACAACGACAACGTATTCCGTATTGTACAGTGAGTAGAGTAAAATAGAGTACACAAAGCTTATGTGCATTTCTTTTCTCTTCTCTTATTTTAAATACAAATTTTAACTCAATTGATAGCCCCACTCGATTTCTTATGAATCACTTCAATCCAAAATGAAAAACAAACTGACGTCCAACGATGAGACTTTTGGGATTTCTTGAAAGCAAAAGACAAAATTAGCGCTATCCAGATGTGTTAAGTTGGTTTGGATTGGAATTATTGGACTTATGGTAACTTATGGTGAATCATATCCTGAGAATGAATGAAGAATGTTTGTTCTCTCTGTTTAAGCTATCGCGCCCCTTGCACACAAAATATGATTCATATTTTCGGCTTCTTATTCCAATAAAAACAAAAAGAAACAAACGTCCTCAACGACAACGACGACGCCATATCCACCAAAGCTAACTCTGTGGATATTGTGTAGAGATATAGGAGCCATTGCTTCCTCGCCATTAATTATAAAAAATGAAATAAAAATCATTCACCTCAGCGACACTACTAGGCGTGACGCCTGACGCTCCCCCAACCTCGCATCCTTGGTCTCATCTCATAGCATACCTAAGTCATTGAACCTCGGAACTCGGAACGAGCCACAGAAACAGAATCAGAAACAGTTGGTCCTCGACTCCGCACAAACAATTAAATAGTTTGTTGTAACCTGAACCAAACCACCGACCGCCATTGTGTCCTTTTTTCTATTTTTACTCCTTCAGGATGGCAGATTTTTTTTTTTAAGTTAAT
The DNA here is from genome assembly GCF_945859685.1 of Eupeodes corollae. NCBI lineage: Eukaryota > Metazoa > Arthropoda > Insecta > Diptera > Syrphidae > Eupeodes > Eupeodes corollae. The sequence continues at coordinate 104,138,866 of NC_079147.1, forward strand.
TTCTTTTATTGTTTGCAAAGGATTCCTTTTTTGTTGTTGTTGTTTCTTCTTGTCAATGGCAGTGCGAAAAGGCGAAAAGCTCTTCCGTTGTGATATGCACTGCATGCTGTATTCATGTCCTAGTTGTAGTGTAGGTATCCTTTCGTTCGTTGCAAAAACGTGGTCATGCTCAGTGTAATCAAAAGGCATATAAGAGGAAACACATTTGACTTCCATGACTATAGTTTAAAAATGTATACATACCTACATCTAGTTGTAGGTATATGTACCTAACCTATGTTGGTTGTACGAGTAGGTCCTGAGTGTGCTGATTAAGTATATTGATTTTTTTTCCTTTCTCTCGACAATGATGACGAGGATGAGGACGACTGACACTACGAACTACGACTACGACTCCGACGATGTTAAGCACATGGGCTTGGCTGGGAATACTTAAGGTATGGCCGATAAAAATTAAAATGTGCGAACAAGTCGTAAAATTTTGCTGTAACGAGTTCATGTCTACACTGAAAACAAATTTGTATGATACAATTTTTTTTAGAGGGGCAAGACTAATATATTGACGATAGAAGGACCAAAAAAATTACTAACTAATTATTAGTTTTGTTTAATGAGAAACAAATGAGGATTTAACGTAGTGTACGTAATCTTGTTATAAGTTCTGTTACAGACATAAAATAACATAAGATAAGAACTATAAAATATTTTCTGTTCATTATTAGGTTGCGCAACAATCCGTTGAGAACTAAAGCTTAGTGACTTACGACTCTCAACCATTGCTGTGTGCAAGTACTGTTGTCGATGATGGAGGGGACCTACAGTTTTAAGCTGAATCCGAACGGCTAATTTGGGAAAGCACTTTTCATTTCAGCACTTTTTCAAGACCTTTTGCATGACAATCCAACTCGCTAACCATTATTCCACGGGTACAACCTCAGCTTTAATACTAGCCTCTAAACAAGGTGGCCATCGACCCATAGTGGCACGCTCTGTTTCTATTGATATTTTGACATTAAAATAAAAATGTACGTAAGAAGTCTTTTAGGCACTCTCTCCATTTCTGACCAAAAGAAAAATCATTAGCATTAAAGTAAGGACCTCCCGAGAGCCAATTTTAAGCTTCTTTAAAACCTACTATATTAACCCTAGGGAACTTTTGTGTTATCTTGACTTTGTTTGCCTCACTAGAATCATGAAGAAGAATTCATCTTTCTCCATTGAAAATGGTATTTGGTAAACGCCTTACTCTAAAACTTCTCTATAATACAACTTGTTAACCGTTTTCACATTTGTTCCCTAAACTTGCGTTATGTGACACTTTGGAGTAAGACTTTCAATCAAGCTTTCACAAAAGGGTACCATTGACCATTAGACCGACTGTTTTAGTTTTATAAAAAAATGGAATAAAACAAGCTGTGTGTGAGGTATTAACAAAATTATTTTTATAAATCGCATGACCGTGGTTGCCAATTCACATCACCTCTGCGAGAGATAACTTTACCCTCAAATCATTCACGCAAAATGTCAACGCCACGTTTGCTGTGTGGCACGTAGCGCCACCCGTCCTGATGGAACCACATTTTATCGAGGTCCATATAGTTCAATTTGGGCCATAAGAAATTAGTTATCATCGTTATGTAGCGCTCACTGTTGTCGGTGACCGCCTCACTAACGTCGTTTTCAAAAAAGTACGGACCAATCGGTAATTTTTTTGAGTGGGTTGGTGTCGTCCAATATACGGCAATTTTGCTTCTTAACACACCCATTCATCCAAAAATGCGCCTCGTCACTAAAAGATGATTTTTCGGCAATAATTGAGTACCTCTTCCAAAAGATTCAAAGTCCAGTCAGCGAACAAACGACGTTGTCTATGGTCATGAACTTTGAGCTCCTGGGTCAGTTGGATCTTATACGGGTGTAGGCCCAAGTCCCGACGCAAAATTTGCCAAGTTGAAGTTTGCGAAGGCCGAGTTCTTATACACTGCGAAGAATAGACTGCCTCGGGTTCTGCTGTACACTTTCGGGCCGTGGCGATGTTCTCGACCGAACTTGCGTTTCTTGAACGTACGGGTCTCAAATTTGGCCACCAAACGTTTAAGAGTCGGCTGTGGAGGGCCACCACGTCTACCGTAAAATGGGCGCAATGCGCGCAACGCTTGCTTTAACGAACACTCATTTTGATAATAAATCCCCAAAATCTGACCAAACCCATTCAAAAACCCTTTATGAAGATGTTGCATTCCACGTTAAAAAGTCTTTTCATTCGAATAAAAGAAATATTTTCTGCTTTTTTCTCGCGTACCACTGTGCAAACTTTTTAACTTTTTGAAGTCGAGGTGTTAAAAAATGATCTGTAGAGTTAGGTCGTTTTTGCTAAAACAGTTTTAAACAGAAAAAGTTAATAGCAATTGAAAGTAATTTTTGTTCTTGTAACGAATCTGTCGTCTACACAATTTTATTACATTAAGTTCTTAAAATATATTAAAAAATTGAGATTTTATGTTGAAAGTTGACATTTTTTTTAAAAATCGAACAGTTAAGATTTACAATCAAATCTAAAAAATAACTCCAAAATATATGTTTCAAAGCTATGAAATCATTTAATTCAAGGTTTGCTCAAAACTTCATATAGTCAAATAAAGACTAACAACTAATACAAATTTTTAGAAACTTACTTAAATACTTAAATGATTTAAACTGTATCTAGAAGACAAAGATTTGTACTTTGGAAAACCACCATACAATTTAATAGCACCATACAATTTAAACAAAGCCTTAAAACACCTGGTTTTGATTGATTAATTTGTAATTTTTAAGGAAAATTTTAAGGCAAGTATCGAATTCAGGACAACTTAATCTTTAAATTTTATTTTGTTTTCTTTTTTTTTGCGTGACAGAAATGAAACCTAATTTTGTCGACCAGTGTTATTATTGTACAATTATTTATATTTACATTTTTTAAGACTAAAAATATTTTTGGAACATTTGAAAAGGGACTAAAACATCATAATAATGTAACTTAAAGTAGCAATACATCAACGGCAATTTTTCTACAGCTTTAAATACTAAAGAAATCTTACCCCAACATTGAGTCATGGGCCATAGAGATGGGGTGCTTTTATTATTTCGCAAACTTGAGTTCAATACCACCTAAAGTTTTTGTATCGGGTATTACATCTTGTGAGCAAGTGACAAATTTTCTTAGAGTAATTTTTGTCATGAAAAATGCTTTCTCAAATTTGCGTTCTGATTCGTCATAAAAACTCCTCCTGAAAGGACTCGCACATAGAACTGTTTGGAAGTTGTAAGCAACTAGGCCTTGGTTCTCTACGAACTGTTGCGCCACCTTATTTATTTGTTTTATACAAACAGTTGTAAGAGAACAGCTAGGATGCGACCCACACTGATAACTTCCCATTCGTAGACGTTTGCCGCTTTCCTAACACTTTAGAAAAATGTTAATAAAAAAATTTGAAGCCAATATCTATCTCTGTTGTCATAATTCTTGAGTTTTAGTTTTTTGTCTTTTTTTAAAGATTTTCATGTTTTGTAAAAAAAAGTTATCAATTGATTTATACTCAAAGTTAGCAACAATACTTTGCATAGGATAAAATAAGTTTGATTTTAATATCTGTGATTTTTTTAACAAGATTTTAAGTCGAAGAATTGGATATATTTAAAAAAAAAAATATTGAGATTTTGTTGTGTGTTGTTCCGACAGCCTGATAAAAAATAGTATTCAAATAACTTTATTTATGAGGCTCCTCACACTACACCTTTGATGAAATATTGCTTTTGTCATCTTTTATCTCTAAGTGGACCAACTAAAGTTTTTGAATTTCTTCAAATTGTACTGTTTTTTTTTAATTGTCCCAATAAAACTTGAACTTGAACACAATTTTTTCAAAGTTTGTATTTCTTAAAAAAAATGCAGAATGGATTTTTCTTAGAACATTATCTTACGTTAAAAACAAAGTTAAACATAGAATGAAATCATTGTGAAATCGATCATCTCACAAATTTTGCGTAGTTTTTTGTAAATTCTTGTTTTTTATTAAAAAAATGCTGACTGTTGCTTTTTTCGAAAAATCAAACAAAAAAAACCGCTACATCGATTGTTCTCAAAATGTTTGACCACATACAGTCCCTGGCCATATTATTAGACGCACTTCATATTTTATGCAAAATTTGAATTGTAAGCTATTTTAATCAGGTTTTCTAGTATTGTAATTTATTTAAATTATTTTGTATGTAGAATATAAACTATTTCCTACTTTTTTATAAAAATAAAACAACAGATTTGTAGATTTTTTTTTATTAATATTTTCAGTTTTTTTTTAATTTTTGTAATTTTTTTCAATATTTTGTTGAACCTCCTTTTGCTTTAATAAGAGCCTCAATTCTGCGTGGTATACTGTCAATGCATGATTTAACTGTTTCCTGGATTTGTGGGTGGTGATTCCAAACGTGAATTACTCTTTCAATAAGCTTAGTTCTTGTTGTGACCGTATCTTTAGCCAGTTCCCTTTTCATCAGCACCCACACGTTTTCTATTGGGTTCATATCAGGGCTGTTCCTCGGCCAGTCCAAAAGAGGGATGTTGTCTTCCCTCAAATAAGTTTTTATGGACCGGGCTGTGTGGCATGGAGCTCCATCTTGCATAAAAATGTATGGTTCTCCATTCGGGAACCATTCTCTGATCTGCGGCACCAAACGATTCCGCAAGACTTCTTTGTACTGGTCTTGTCGCATTATCCCATTCACCACGTATAGACGTCCCGTACCTTTGCCGCTGATGACTGACCAGACCATCACTTTGGTAGGGTGCTTCACAGTTTGGACGACGCAATCGGGATGAAATTTTACTCCACGGCGTCGACGAACAAACTGAGTTTTATTGACCAAGATATCAAAAGTGCTTTCATCGCTGAAGCACACCTATCAAAAACACAAAAAAGAATTCAAAATTCTTAGGACAATTATGAATTGTATTTATTTTATCGTTTTATATAAATTTAGTATCAAATTACTGATCTCCAGTAGTCCACATCCTTATTTCGGAACTTTTTAGCCCAATTCAGACGCTTTTTCTTCATTGCAGTTGTTAACTTTTCTTAACATATCTTTCAGACCTTAATGTGAAAATTGGCTTTTTTCCGCATCTGTTCTTTCTTTTTGGGCTTAAATCTTCATCACATTTAATTTTTTTCTTAAAAAATGTTTAGGTTGACCAAACATTTCACTTCAGCTCTTTTACTTGGTGGCAGATCTCCTCTCTTACCCATGGTTTAAATTTTACTATTTATTATTTTCGTTTTGCCAAAAATGTTTTTCAAGAACAGTAAAAAAAGCACACAAAAAAAAAACAATGCAATTGAATACCGTTAATAAGCACACAAAGCTTTTAAAGTCACACGAACCGGCAGAATAAAAAAAATCAACTGCAAGAATTCTGTACTTGTTTATGCTCTGTTGCCAATACTTTGACATTATGCATTTATAATGCAACATATTAAAATAAAACATAAAGAAAATAGAACCACAAACAAAAGTCTAATAAGCAAAACTTAGTTTCTGTAACTTTGAACGTTAAAAATATATAAAATTTAAATTTAAAATATAAAATTATAAAAATTCTGCAGTGCGTCTAATAATATGGCCAGGGACTGTACATATGAAAAACGTTACTCTGCGTTGCATAAAAATAATTCTGGAGGCAATATCATTTTTTTTCTTAAATATTCGAAGCGACAAATATTTTTCTTCAGTTTTTTTTTATTTATAAAAAACCCTTAATAGATTTTATTTTTTTCAAATGTTAACTTATTTCGTATCATGTCACAATATCTAATATAAAATAATGATCACTAATATATATAAATTACGTGTCACGTTTTTTGTCCACGATGGACTCCTAAACTTCTTAAACGATTTTAATCAAATTTGTTCACTATATACAGTTTGATCCAACTTGAAAAATAGTATAGCTTACATCTCAATTTATGATCGCAATATTATTTGACATGGGGACATCAGTTGACTGGATTGAGTAAGTATTCAATAGATGATGATTAATTACTTGAATCATTACTGGCATCGGGCTATTTTGGCAGCCAAAAATGTTGATGTTGACGAAATTAATTTTCAAGTGCAACAGTTGTTTAAGGGAATCGTCAAGGATGGATTGCAAACAATATTTTAACAATTTTTTTTTAATTTGGCTCGTCGTTGAATGCCCTACTGCCGGTGCGACTGAGTAAAACGGCAGGTGATATATCAGCTTCAGAACATTGAAACAGCAAAAAAAAATCGTTTAAGTTTATTTTTAGAACGTTGATTAGGTCTAGAAACATGCTTTTTTGAATATTTGAAAATTTTACAATTTGGCAGCGATTTGAACAAAAAAATTTAACCATGTTTCTCAATCTAAAAAAGACTGAAATAAGCTTGTCACTGAATAAGTAACGTTTTACAGATTTAGGATATCTTCTATAGTTTCGTCAAAATAGTGCCAACAGTTTTGAAAAACATTGCTTTTGGAAAAACTCGTTTAAGTATAAATGTAAATAGGCAGGGTAGGGCCGGGTTTGAGGCTCGATATCTCATAAACCAGCATGCTTTCGATCAAATCCTTCGCGATACATGTTTTAAGTTATTAGAAATATGCATTTTTTCAAACCGAAAAGGTAGACGACCCACTTAAATCAATCGTTGTTAATGAGAATGATAGTGTCCATTTTCCAATTGAATTTTTAAATTCACCATATTAGTTATACCTGGAATGCCACCAAATCATCTTCGGTTTAAGATTGGTTTACCTATTACTCTCCTAGATCATTTGAATCCACCTCAATTATGCAACGGCTCACGTTGGCTCATCAAAACGATCACGCGGAAATATTCTTGAAGCAACCATTTTAACCGGAAAGATTAAAGAAAAAGTTTTCCTGTTGCCATGTATTCCAATGATACAATGATTCTACCATACCTTCCAGAAGGTTACAGTTTCCATTTCGATTAGCTTTTGCCATGTCTATAATTGAGTCTCAAGGCCAAACAATGTCCATTTGTGGTTTAGATTTGAAAAATCAATATTTTTGTCATGAGCAGCTATATGTTGCATGTTACCATGGAGAAAAACCGTCGAATCTATTTGTCTTAGCAAAAGGCAGGTTAACCAAAAATATTGTACACCGATTAATGCTAAATTAAATTGAAATCAATAATATTTATAATTCAAAATAAATATATCTACTTAAAACTTTGTAATATACTCATTTGTTACAAACTTGAATTAAAATAATAATAAATGTTATATTTAAATCTTTTGTATCGATTTTTGCTTTACCTCAACTTTACGAACATTTCGATCAATTGTGTTCAAGTTCTTTCCCCTTCAAATCCCAAACCAGTAATTTTTTATATCAACTTTAACGTGTTCATCTTCCTTCTTAAATTATAATTTCATTGTAATAAGGGGTAACGGTAGTAAAAAAACAGTCACATAAAGGTCGTCATATTTATTTACAAATGGCATATATGTAAAAAGCATGGTGGTGCCCATGTCTGATGTTCTCCTAGCATTCCCCTTAAATAGTTCACAACATTGTAATATGACAAAAAACGTTGGTCACAGCAAAGCATGGCTGGTCAGCTAGTATAATATAAAATTGAAGTCGATAGCGTTTTTTGGTTCGTGAGATATTTTAGGTCAACAAAAATGTTCCTCTTTTAAATTGCTAAACCACCCACTCATTTTTTAAGTCCTTTCTGCATCTCTGGATGTGACATTCTGTAATTTGAAGTTGATATCTCTAGTACCCGTGGCGTGATGATTAGTGCTTAGGACTTTTATGCAAGAGGTCTTGCGTTCGATCACTGCCTGTGCCACCTAAAGTTTTTTTCACTGGTCAAAATTTTCGAGAAATTGACAAATCCTCAAATGACCCGGATTCAAATGAAATCGGCTTCGGCTTAAAACTGTAGGTCCCATCCATCCTTGACAACATTACTCGCACGCAGGAATGGTTAAGAGTTGTAATTCACCAGGCCTAGGCCTAGGTTCTCTACGGACTGTTGCGCCACCTTATCTATTTATTTATTTAAATCTACTGGTTCTTAAAATATGAAGATATGGTCAACGAAAAATGGTATTCCGAATGTATTGACGGACACACAGACATCTCTCTAAAAATCTTTGATTTAAGTTCTAGGGACCTTGGAACGTCTTAAAATTTCAACGTTTTCAATTTGACAAATCGAAACGATTGCAATAACTTCTACGAGAAGTTAAAAAAAGAATAATTTGTATGTACCATTTTATTGTCAAGTATTGCATACTTTTCCGTTTTATCTCCCAAAAACTTAAAAAAAAATAGCTGGTGCACTTGGGCCTATACGTATTATTTGTATTAAATAGAAACATTTGAATTTTGCTCAAGTTCTTTTTTTCTGCCAAAGTATACCGTAGATGAACAATCTAACTTCACAAGTATAGATTTCTAAAAGAATCAAAGTAAAAATTTGTTTCCATTATTGTAAAGTCTACTTAAGAATTATAAAAAAATAAAAATGAAATCATTATTAAAACTGATAAATCAGTGTATTCTTTTTACTATTTTAAAAATGAATGCATGTATATTTTGACTGGTATTGCGCCTTAAGAAATGATCCATCTAGATCAAATTTTTTCTAAAAAATCTTACAATTTCTGGGTGATATTTTTCCCGCTCGTCTTCTTACTTTAATTTCAATTTTTATTCTTCCAAAATATATCCTCAAAATCATTGAACTCCAAGAATTCAAAAAGTAAAGTACACATTTGGTGACTTGAACAAATTTAAAACAAAAATACAACAAGTTTCATAAAATTATAATAAGAAAAAAGAAATCTTCTTTTACACGAATCCAATACTTGGTCTTTTAGTTTAAAATAAAAAAAATAAAGAAAAGATGAGCAAGTAGAGATATCAAAAAATATGACATGCAATGGAATTGTCATAAAGGAATCACTGGCACAGAAATGCGGCCTTGTGATGGTTTGACGCTGAATGGAATGAATAAACATGACTACGAGTTTCTATGCAATGTTTGTTTGACTTCTTAAAGGATTATATGGCTTTTTTGGTATATGTAGTCTTTTATAATAATCATTATTTGTCAATGTAATATTTGGCTGAATAGAAAAAGCAATTCGAAACAATGAAGTCAACCACGAGACTTTTGGGAACTAATTCTTTTGTCTAACATTTAAGTAGGCTAAATGGTCTTAATGAGGCAGCACGGCGGTGTGGAAGCTCACTTCATTAATGTCGTCTATGCACGAGCAAATAAAAAACCTTTAAATGTTTTGAAAATATGCCCAGTAGAACGATTATTATGACTGGTAAATCAACTCTTCAAATCCCAAGACAATGATTTCGAAAAAATTGATTTAATTTCATTACAATTTCCAAACTACCGAAATTCCTGATTATAAATATTTCTCTTCTTTTTTTATATATTACAGATCCTCGTCTCACCAGTTCTAGCTGGTCTCGCAGTCGCCATTGGTGTTCCAATTCTCTTATTTTACGTTTACGGTGTCGTTCCAGTATCCTTATGCCGTGCCGGTTGTGGTGTCTCCACCCGTGATGGCTTCAAATTTGATTTCGATGGTGAGGAAGAAGAAATCCAAGAAATTCAAATGCGCAATCAAAGTGATGGGGCAAGTGTTGATGCTGTCTCAAGAATTGGAGCTACAAGCATTGGGGAAGTTAGTTTGAGTGTTGCAAGTGGCAGTCATATTGGGGTATCAAGTCAGACGACGGCTTTTGGTGTATCGCATGCATCGAATCGTGAGTCGACAACAGCGCTAGCTGGTAGCATAACCGGTCATAGGTTAGAAGTTCAAGCCGATGTAAGTTCATCGGAAACTGCTTCAGCTGTAACGTGTGTAAGTGAGAAATCTGGTAATACGCTGAATGATACTGCCTCGACCAAGGCTCTGGCCGGCTCTATACTTAGTTATAAACAGGTAAGTGAATTCTTATATTTATTTATGCAGTCATCAATTAATTGTTCAAACTTGTTTTGCCTTTTAGCAAATGGACTCTTCAAATGTTAGTGAAGATGGCGTTTCGGAACGAGTACGTTTTGATAATACAGTTTGCTATGTTATCGATGGAAAGAGAGACTGTTCAGATGTTTGGTATACAGCGCCATTAGATCAGGTAAAATTTAAACATTACAAAAATGGATTTACTACAAAACAATTATAAAATAGTCGGTTTATTTTAGAAATAATCTTTTAATACTTTTAGAAAAACTAAGATAGAACTTAAATAATAGACTTTCAAACATATATTGGGGGTTTTAATAAGAAGTTATACTTTAAGTAGCACGCTATTTGGGCAGCTGTCATCTTTTGACATTTGACAAGCAAAAAGTGCTGCATTATTAAAAATGCATTCCACTGGAATTGTTATGATTCACTTTAAAAATGTGTAGTTATAATCGGTATTATTTCTCGAGAAGTGATCACAATTGTTCACCTAGATCTTGCGATTGAAAACGGTTAGACTATTTCCGTCAAGTGAGAGATAAGGTCCATGCCAATACTCCAAAATCGATTCAAAACAAAATTCTTTATTGGGAGGAACTATTCCTCTTAATTACTAATACCTAAGAAAAAGATTACTTTATTACCTTTCTGAAGTTCTTCAATCGTTCTTCCACGTATAAAGAATTTTACTTTTTTATTAAGGTTTTCATTTAAAAATGGCCCTTATTTGTTTTCTTTAACATAAAAAACATTATTTACTTTAATGTTAAGTAACAAGCTAAATTACTAGCTTCCAAATATAAGTTAGCTCATCCTCTCAACGAAACACCTGTTTCGGTTTGTTTATGCAATTTGATAGAGCTGAAATATGAAGGTTCACATTCGTTAAGCGCCTTCTTAATTATCTAATCCACACCAATTGAAGCACATACATATATCATCACTCTTAGATTGAGCACGGAGTCAGAAAGTTAGCAACTGGGCCACGAGTTGTGGACTAGGAGTTAACCAAAGTAAAACTGAACTGCTGCTCTTTACCACCAAAACTAAAGTACCGCCCTTCACGCTACCTCGACTCAACGGTCAAATCCTATCATTGTCTTCCAGTGCAAAATATTTGGGAGTTATACTCGAACCTAAACTAAACTGGAAACTAAATATTGAAGTACGGGTTAAGAAGACCTGTGTTGTCTTCTACGCCTGCAGCAAAAATTTCTGCAAAAAGTGGGGACTTCAGTCGAAGATGATTTTATGGACGTACACAGCCGTAGTACGTCCAGTCTTAAAATATGGGTCGATTGTGTGGTGGCCTGCTCTTATCAAAGCGTATAATATCGATAAGCTAAAGAAGGTTCAGAGAACAGCTTGCGTGGGCACCACGGGGGTCATACGTACTTGCCCAACGGACGCCTTAAACGTTATTTTGGATCTGCTACCAATCGACCTTTTTATTAAATACATAGTTTCCAGCAGCGCTATTAGGCTGAAGGAATCAAATAGCTGGTTGTCAAAACCTTATGGTCACAGCAACACTACGAAATTGATTCCCTCAGATATTATCTCGGTAGACACTGACTACTGCACTTCTACTTTGAAGTAAGGGTTTTAAGGTTATTTTCCCATCCAGAAAAGATTGGGAGGATGACATCGTGTCGATAGGTTTCGACACAACCATCTTTACTGACGGCTCAAAGATGGAGTGGGGAGTTGGTTCTGGGATCTTTTCTGAGTCCCTAAATGTAGCTAAATCCTTTAGGCTTCATGAATTTGCTAGCGTTTTTCAGGCTGAACTGCTGGCAATAAGGGAGGCATGTAAGATACTTAAACAAAGCCGAAGCCAAAACCGAAATGTGGCTATCTTTACAGACAGTCAGGCAGCTGTCAAAGCCATTAACTCGGCCATATCCTCATCTAAATTGGTCCAGCAATGTGAATATTAACCTCGGTGTCACCCTGATCTGGGTTCCGGGCCATAGTGGTATCGTGGGAAATGAACGGGCTGACGAGCTAGCCAAGCAAGGATCGGCCCTTCATAGCTCACTAGCGGAAATGGTTAACATTCCTCTTGGTGCTATAAAGGGTAAAATCTTTTCTATCTACCAAACTGAATCAAACCGAAGGTGGTGCAATTTACCCAACTGCATTATATCTAGGAAGATATGGCCCACCTGTAACAAAACCCGTACAAACGATCTTCTATGCAGGCCAAGGCAAGACATATCCAGCATTGTTGCGGTTTGTACCGGACATTGGCCTATAGGAGTTCATGCGGAGAAGTTGGGTATCTCCTATAACACCTTTTGCCGTAGTTGTAGTGACCAAAGAGAAAGTGAAACTATAATCCATTTCCTCTGCAAATGCCCTGCTTTGGCAAACATGCTTTGGAAAAGCATTCTTTCAAGAACTTAATGAGCTACCTGAGACAAAGATAAGAGACATAATCTTTTTTCTCAATGCGGCAAAATGGCTCTAACATAATCGCTATGAAGCTTCTCTATCAATCTATTCCTTTCAATCAAAGGTCAAACGAGTTTACCTACCTAGATCGACAGTTGGGGTCCATCTCTAAGGTCCATTAGTCATCCAGTTGGACAACCTAAGCAGTTAGCCTTAATCGTTTAAGCATACATCATCTTCAAAGTCTGCCACAAAGTTAAATTCAATCCCGTGTTATTTCGCTCATTCGAATCAGGACAGTCTCCGGAGTCTATGGAGTTTAACTATAATATCGCGATATTTGCATTGAGCTAGATAACGTATATTTCAGTATTGCAACACCTTTAACATCATATGTTCTTGGTATCGTTTATCTCGAACCTTTCTTAAATTCTATATAATAAAATATTTCTAAAAAATGTTATTCTTCAATCCTTTTTGTTCTGCGAATAAACACCTAGGGAACTTTCAATAAACAATTAAACCTTCATCAGTCTCAAAGACATCAAGTTTCCATTGTCCTCACTTTTATCTCAATTAAATGCCTCAAATAACTCTTTTTCTTTTTAGACATAGCGAAACAAAAATTGCTTCATAAAAACATGCTTAGGTGTATTAAAAGTTTCTTTTTTATTCGGCCAGTTCTTGTTTTATTTGTATGTCTTCTATTTTATTCGAAGCATACTTACATTCATAAATTTTATATATAAGCAAAGATAAAATGACAGATTTTGCAATGTCTAAAATTAACATGAATTTGAGGTTTATGATAACAACTCACACAAAAATTCGAAGATAAGTTGGAACACAAACAATAATTGTGTTTATGTTTCATTTTATTACATCAAAGCAACTGCTATGTTTTTCTGAGTTATTTTTTCTGTTAAGATTTTCTTCATCCGATTAAGGCTTAATGTGGTTAGCAATACTTATGGCTGATGGTGTGATTGACCTGTTAGAAGTACTCTTTTAAGCATCAGAAGATGACTCTTGTGATTTTGCGGAATTGGAAGTACATATATCCTATATATGGACGCTGAGATAAATTTTCATCCAAAACTTTTCCAAAACCTTTCGAAGCTCAAATTTAACGTTTCCAAATACCGTTGGAAACATTAAAGCTAGGTACAGTATTGTCAGATCAGCTGCCAATTAACTGACAATATCTAAATACCTTTAAATGAAATATTACCTGCTCATGCTAGATTTTTCCAAAGCATTACAATTTCATTGTCAAATGGGGTAAGCTGATTTTGCATCCGCAAAGAAAATTTACAATAACTTACATTGATGAATTAAGAGTTTGGATTCGAAATCAGCACTAAAACATAAGTCCATAATTTTCCAAAACTATTAAAGAATCAAATTCAAGTTCAATAGATTCAAATATAGACTTTAAACTAAAGAGAATTTCCAGAAACTAAGTTATATACTTAAATGCTTTGAATTGTATCTAAAAGAGAAAGAGTTGTGCTTTTCAGAATCTGAGCTTATTGCAAGTGTTTACCTTGGTTTACAAAATCACATACATGACGATCAATTTATCTTTCACATATTGCCAACTATATTCAAGTATGCCCTTTGACCTCAGTTCTGATGGATAGAGATTTATCTTCTCCGACGCGACGGCTCTAAAACTTCGGACACCACATCTTATGCTTACTTACTTACTTACTTAAGGTGGCGCTACAGTCCTGTGTGAACTAGGGCCTCACCCAACAAACTTCTCCATCTAGCTCGGGCCCTTGCTGTATCGATGAAAAGATGGTGGGTGTCGATTTGCTGTTCTTGGGTTTTTTCTAGGATCTGCCGTAATGTGAATATTTGATCAACTGTGGGCTTTCCTGGTCTAAATCCACACTGATAAGGACCTATCAGGTTGTTGACGATGGGCTTTAGACGTTCACATATTACGGCAGAGAAGATTTTATAGCCGATATTAAGTAGACTGATTCCTCTATAGTTGGTGCAGTTTAGAGGGTCTCCTTTTTTCAGGAACGGGCAAACAATACTGAGGTTCCATTCATCGGGCATGTTTTCTTCCGACCATATCATACAGATAAGTTGGTGCATGCTCCTAACCAACTTATCTCCAGCTGCTTTAAAGAGCTCGGCATTCAAGCCATCCGCTCCAGCGGCTTTATTAGACTTCAGCTTAGATATGGCAATCTCTACTTCGTCTAAGTCGGGAGGACGGGATTGTTGGCTTTCGTAGTCTGTGTTGAATGGATCATCCTGACTGACAGCGGAATTCAGTTAGTCGTCGCCGTTATACAGTCTGCAGAAGTGGTCCTTCCATATCCTCAGTATTGAATGCGGTTCCACTATGATGTTTCCACTTTCGTCTTTTAATCCTTCGGTTCTAGGTTTATGAATCTGTGAATTTCATTTCACCTGTTCATAAAACTTTCGAACCTCATTCCTGCTTTTATACCTCTCAACATCTTCGACCGCACGCTTCTCATGCCCTCTCTTTTTCCTTCTGAGAAGTCGGCGTTCCTCTCGCCTCTTCTGCTCGTAGAGCTCACGAGCAGCTCTTGTCCTTTTATGCTTTTATACATGACGATCAATTTATCTTTTACATATTACCAACTATATTCAAGTATGCCCTCTGACCTCAGTTCTGTTGGGTGGAGATTTATCTTCCCCGACGCGACAGTAGTACCCGTGGCATGATGGTTAGTGCGTTGGACTGTCATGCCAGAGCTTTTGGGTTCGATCCCTGCCTATGCCACCAAAAAAGTCTTTTCACGGGTACTGCCTCTTGCGAGGATTTGACAAATTCTCCAAGAGTAACTCTTGTCATGAAAAAGTGCTTCTCGAATTAGCCGTTCGGATTCGGCATATAAACTGTAGGTAGGAATGGTTGAGAGCTGTAAGTCACTAGGCCTTGGTTTTCAACGGACTGTTGGGCCATCCAATTTTTTTTTTTTGACGCGACAGCTCTAAAACTTCTGACACCACATCTTATCCGGTGACCGATAAGCATTGGTATTCTCCCAGATTTGCCAGCTACTAACGCTGTAGCCGATCTTTATGAAAATGCATTATATGCTTCGACAGCATCTCAGTAATCAATGCAACCCACAACGCAAACAACAACACCGAGATTATATCAGTTATAAGATACCAACTCATAAAAAATTGAAAAACAATAAACTAATGTGGACTCTTGGCATGTTGGAATATGCGGAAGCCAAAAAAGCTCCTGTATTCACCTTCAATATCTTCACCAAAAACCGATCACCTCAAAGAAAGAAAAAGATATCTTTCGCAAAAAATTGCCACGACTGGAGCCTATATAACCACAACTACAAGGACATAAACCCCTTAAAATCCCAACATTTCGGCAGGGATTCCTGCCTTCTTCAGGGGAACTTTATTAACACAAAAATACAAATAATCTTATTTAAATTGGGATACAAAAACAATAAAGTTTAGTATACTCACTCAAGCAAAATTTAAAAAACTTCGAGAAATCAAGTTAAGGCTGTCTTGAATAGAGCACTTTTTGAAGAAAGAAGGTATCAATAGACAGCAGTTACGTTTTGTGTGTCTTGTTTTCTATTCATGTTGTTTTTGTATTGAGAATATCTAATGTTTCTAACGTGTATCGTTGCAAAACATGTTCCTATGTCTGTAGAACTTCTACGCCTTCAATGTTTGGAGAGTGCCCGCTTTCAATGGTACGACTGACCAGGGATGTCTTTTCAGAAACGGTTCATTTGATTTGCCATTGCAGTTAATTTTGTAGATCACATCTGTTTGTTTGTCCTAATCAGGTTTCGTTTTGAGTTTAGTAAAACATTTGTCTAGTGTTTTGTTTCATTTTTTGCAGTTGTCGGATAAAGTTGGAAGATGAACTATGCGTTTGTGGTACATCCTTATTGGTTTATCGTTATTTTTGCGTGATGGTAAAAGCATAACTATTATCACTTAAGGTTTTGATGACTTTTTTCTCGAGATTAGACGCAGTATTGATGATGATGTGCCTTGCTTGGTTTGATCGTTTTTTTATGCCAGTCGAAAAGCAAACGATTTTCTTCACGGTAGATTTTTACATCTAAGAACGGTATTGTTTTATTGAGCTCATTCTCAATTTTTGGGTGGAATCCTTTTAAGAACTTTTAGTACTTTATCTGTGTTTCTTATATCCATAATTTCAAATATGTCGTCAACATATTTTTCTATGAACGCAGTTTTTTTTTCAATGTTATTTAAACATCCATCTAAAACGTAGTCCAAAATGAGATCTGCAATTGTTGGAGATAGCGGGTTGCCCATTGGCATCCCAACATAGTGTCTTGGTATTGAAGAAAATTGTTTTCTTTAAAACAAAAGTCTAGAATATCTAGAAATTTATTTTGTGCTATCTTTGTGCTTTTTCTTATGTGGGTTAATAATGAAACTGCATCAAAAGAAAAAAACCGACGAAAAACTATATTTCCACTAACAACAATAGTTAACTTTAATAAATAAATAATTTGGTAAAATCTATTTTCATTATATTAATATTATCACTTTAACAATAGACAGCGTTACTTTTGATTCCTCTTTCTTTCTTATGATTGTGGAAAGCTTGCCAAATATCTCACGTAGCACATACTTGCCCTTTGAATGCTTGTATTTCATAACATGACATTATTATAGCTTCTGATAATAGTCTGTAATTACATAAGTTAAAAGTCACCTTTAAGACCCAATCTAAAACCTTGATCATAGCATTCCATATACACCGAGCAGAAGTATCAACCGTGGCATGATGGTTAGTGAGTTGGAAGACATAGCTTGCGAGAGCTATGTCTTCGACAAACAATTTAATTAAGTTTTATCCGAACGAGGAGTATTTTGCGAGTGCACGCTTGAGCGGCTTCATTCCACTACAGGCATTCCTCTCTTTAGACAGAAGTGGTCTGATACAGGATAGATTGGCAGTTTCGCTAATCTACCACGTCAGACGACGAACAATGGATAGGCGACTCCTGTACAATCGGAACGTCATGGCACAAGGTGGAGCAGAGCTCCTTCGGTTCAGTAGGGCTGTGTCCGAACCGGACCGAACTGATAGGGCGAAGCAGGAGAACCAGTTTTGGTGGCTTCAATCGGCACTTGATAGTGAGTAGTCGCGATAGGGTTTTTAGCCTTGACCAGCTTACATACTTGTTTTATAGTTTAAGGGTTTAGTTTTAAGTGGAATAGGCATGGTGCACGATCTACGACCTATAAGTCTATCATCATTCCTTCTTAAGACCTTGGAAAGATTGATTGATATCCATTTAAGGGAACTTATCGATACAAGACTTCTGTCTTCGTCTCAACATGCCTACTGTAAAGGTAAATCGGTGGAAACAGTGTTACACACTTTAGTACGCCCCGTCGAATATTCCCTCCATCATAAAGAGTTCATTATAGTTGCTTTCCTTGACATCGGAAGTGCCTTTAACAACGTGGACACATCTGCAATCACATCTGCACTGACATCTCTAAATGTAGAGAGTTCGCTTCGGGAGTTAATTCATTTAATGCTTACTAGCTGAATAATTAACTCAAAACTGGGCAACTCTTCTTGCAGACGATTCGTTAGTAGAAGGACACCGCAAGGTGGTGTTCTATCCCCTCTCCTCTGGAACCTAGTGGTGAATGAGATCCTAACTAGTCTGGATGCGGAGGGTTTCAGAGTGATAGCTTATGCAGACGACGTTGCTATAGCAGTTTCAGGAAAGCATCTTGATATCCTAAAAGAACTCATACAAAATGCCTTAGACAGACTAATACTTTGGGCTGATCGGTGTGGACTGGGTGTTCACCCACACAAAACCGATCTGGTCTTATTTTCGAGGAGATACAAAATTCCATTTGTCAACCCTTCCTATATTAAATGAATCCAATTAAAATTCTCAGATGAAGCTAAATACCTGAGTCTTGTCTTAGACAAAAAAATAAATTGGAAACTCAACGTACAGGAAAAAAACAAAAAAGCTACTGTAGCTCGCTTTTCTTGCAAAAAAGCTATTGGGAATAAATGGGGTTCACAACCCAGAATCACGCATTGGCTATACACATTGGTAATCAGACCGATTTTAACGTACGGCGTGGCAGTATGGTGGACTGCTTTAGAGAAAGGTATAAACAGGGATAAGTTAAATAAAGTCCAACGTTCAGCCTGCGGATCGCTTCGCACGACCCCGTCTGCGGCACTGGACACCTTGCTCTACCTTACACCTCTTGACATGTTTAGCAAACAAATAGCTGCAAGCTCTGCTATTCGCCTCAAAGCTTCGTCGCAGTGGACTAACAAGAGCATTGGCTACTCCGTAATTCTAAGGCAAAGCACACAGACTACACCATCCCCCAACTACAATTCGACAGAAACTTCCAGATTTCTATACCTACCAGATCTTTTTGGGAGGATAGGACATTCTTGGAGGATGAGTCAATCCATTTTTACACAGATGGGTCAAAAACAAAAGAAGGGGTTGGTGGAGGTGTGTACTCTGAACGACTGAATTTAAGGTTCTCATTCCGCCTTCAGAATCATTGTAGCGAGATCAAGGCGAAATTGTTGGCCCTAAAAGAAGTCTTGTCCTGGCTTAAGGAAAACGTGATATCAACATCTGATATCCGTATTTTCTCAGATAGCCAGGCCGCTAGCAAATCTCTGGACTCTGTCTCTACAAACTCTATAACAGTTCATGATTGTCGATCATCTCTAATGGATATGGCACAACAGTTTAACATTCACCTTTGCTGGGTGCCGGGCCATAGAGACATTCCAGGTAACTGTAAGGCAGATGAACTCGCCAGGAACGGTACAGTACAGCAAGTACTGGCATACCAATCGCTTCTTGTAAACTGCTACTAATGCAAGCCGCTGCGAGGGGGGTAGGCACCAGGTGGACCAACATCACCACGTGTCAAGCCACAAAAAACATCTGGCCAACACTGGATTTAAAACGTTCAAGGTGCTTGCTCTCTCTAAGCAGATCGCATATAAGCTCGATAATAGGTGTCATAACCGGACACTGTCTAATAGGAAAGCACGCCACGAGACTAGGCGTATTCTCAAATGACTTTTGCAGAAGCTGTATGGACGAGGAAGAGGAAGAAACGGTTCTTCATCTTCTCTGCACATGCCCTACTCTAGCTCGAAAACGCAAGAATTACCTAGGAGAATTCTTTTTTAACGATCTAAACGATCTAAATCATATTGGTTTAATCAGCCTGTCACGTTTCGTTAGGGACTCAAGCTGGTTTCATTGAGCTTAGATTCATGTGGTATCACAATGGGCCATTAAACTGTCCTAAGTGTGTCCGTTTTCATCTTGGACAGCCACTATAACCGAACCTAACCATAGGTAGTTTAAGTAAATTTAAATTTGATTTTAAGGACCTTATTTTAAGTAGTTTTTAAATAAAAATGAAAATGAAATGAATACAAAAAATAAATAAAATTGAATTAGAGTTAAATGGATCTTAGGACTGAAAGGCAGTGTTATAGTTTAACTTATAGTGTCCGTATGGGACCAGTAAATTAGTTGGAAGTTATGGTTAATTAGTCTAGTTTTATGCATTTTTGTCTAGCTTTAAGATAGTTTTAAAAATTAATGAATAATGAATTAAAAAAAAAGTGCGTAGGACTGTCATGCCAGAGGTTTTGGATTCAGTCTCTGCCTGTGCCATCTAAAGTTCTTTTTTCATGGGTACTGCCTCTTGCGAGGAATTGACAAATCCTCCAAAAGTAATTCTTATCATGAAAAGTGCTTTCTCAAATTAGCCGTTCGGATTCGGCTTAAAACTGTAGGTCCCCTCCATCCCTGACAACAGTTTTCGCACACTGTAATGGTTAAGAGTTGTAAGTCACTAGGCCCTAGTTCTTAACGGACTGTTGCGCCACCTAGTTTATTTCTTTATTTTAAGAAGTATCAACCTTGTCATGAAGAGCAGGTTGGTGGTATGATTTTGGTCCACCGCAGTTCAAATCCTCTTTGTTGCTTTCTCAATACAAAATTTTGTATTTCAATCCATCTAAAAAATCATGTTTCCTCATTTGTATATTTTCTTTTTTTTTACAGGATCCTGGAGCAGACAAAGCCAGTGTCGGTAGTAGTCGTTCATTTCGCAGCTCGGAACGTTCATACCGCGAAGAAGTAGATCCAAATAATTCAGCATCAACTGGGAAGCGTCTGGCTTTATTCAATTCACGACATGCCAAACTAAATGCAGCTACACATCGAACTTTATCCCTAGACTCAAATACAGGATCAAATAATATACCCGAAAATGTTAGTCTGGAACAACAAGCTGAAGAAGAAGATAAAGCTGCTTCATCGGTTCCTGATATTTCAACACACAATAAAACACCCACCAAAACAGCAACTACAACAGCAACTTCTGGTTCCCCTCCCAAATCCTCATCCTCCTCTGCATCCTCTTCCTCATCCAACACAAAGAACTCAACACGAACATCGATTCTTAGAAATTTGTTCTTTGCTCAAAAAGATAATCACAACAATGCCAATATAAATAATAATAATAATTGCAACACTAACAACAGAAGCAACAAATCAAATAAGGATCATGTAGATGGCGAAAGTAAAGCATAAAATTAAATAAATAAATATTATAATAAATGTATGAAATCTAATGAAGAAAACAAAAATATTACAATTCACACTCTCTCGAGATACAAACAAATAAAAAACAAAATAAACATGCTTCAGTAGATGTTGTTGATGTAATAAATAGATAGATTTGAATTCAATTTTTATTATAAATTAATAACTATTGTGTCTAATCGTTCAGTAAACATACCTACACTACTATTATACTCAAAAAATGTTCTTCAACACTCTTCTTAAAAACTATGTAAAACTTTTTCACCTTGAAATTCTTTAAAATTTTAAACTTATTTGTTCTTTATGTTATCCAAGTTTTCTTAAAATTCCTTATCCATGGCATTTTTTTCTTTTGTTATTGATTTTTAATTTACTTTTCGCTTTAAGATATTTCTTAAAATTGTTTTGTTTCTTTTTTAAGCAAAACAAACATTCTATGTGCCAAAACTTAATCAAGAAAAACATTCAGTTTAAATTTTTGCATCCTGCAGAAAGCAACGTTTAATTTTTTATTTAATGTTCTTAAGACTGAAATTAAAAAAACAAAAAAAAACTTAAAGGTTACCCATTATGTGTTGAGTCCCCCAAAAACTAAATCGACTCTCAGAACGATGTTAAAACAAATTTCTTTGTACACCGTTTTTATTGTTAAAGTTTGTTTATATTTTTTTTGAGGAGAATAATACAGCTAAAAATATTGTTCTTACATAAAGTTGTGTTTAAAACGCGCAATTTTTGGAAAAAATAAAACGTAAAATAAAAGTTGTATTTAAGATATATGATATATTGTCGCTGTGTTTATGTATCTATTGCATAAGTTGATCAAACAAAAAGAAATGAAAATTCAATTCACATATTATTAAAAAAAATATTAATTATTATTATTATTAATTCTTCAATGGAAAAAAACCTGAATTTCAAATGTGATTTTAGTTGGAATCGAATTACAAATGTAAGAAAAACAAATGCATTATTAAAAAAAGCATTGCTTAGTTAGTTCTTTTGTTTAATAAATAAATAAGTAATAATACGTATTAAAGAGATAACAAAAAAACCACAAACACACAACAGCTTTTTGAAACACTTTATAAAAATTTAAATAAAAATACACATGAATATATGTAGCTATAGTAATAAAAATAATATTGTGTTAAAATCAATCAAAATTTATAGTTTATACTTAAAAAAAAAATTCAAACATGTTTTTATCGACAAATTTTATTCTGTAGTTTCAGTTTTTAACGCACAGGTTTTGAAATGACGCGACGGCTTGAAACTAAAAATGCATCGGTTGTGTCATGCAGGAACAATTTCAATGAACATTTTATCCATGATAGCCCACATTGTTTAAGCTATTGATATTAACAAGCCGCTCATCACAGTACTTCGTAAATGATTTTCCAATTTGTCCTGCCGTGGGTTTTAAATTTATGTCGTTTCAACTGGCCGACTATAATATGACTAGGATTGGAGGAAATTGGCTACAAAGATAAACTACAAGTCATGTTTCCGATGATGAGGAGTTCATTAGAGCTTTATCATTCTTGCCTTATCCTACGTTTGACATAACTTTTCCTAGAAAAATAACACTCGATTTACTTCCACTAAGTCAGATAAAAACCGGAATTGTTTTCTGCAGACCGAAATACCAAGCTTTCGATAAATGTGCGGTCGATGTGTATTTACGATACCGACCTCTAAGAATTTTATTTATCGATTTTAATAAGATTAAAACAGAAGTTCGAAATTATAGTCCTAAAACTGATCTGGAATACGTTGAATCAGTTTTATCAAAACTTAAAAAGTAAGTTCCCATAAATTACTTACTTGTTGCCAACGTACAGGTCAAGCATGTATTTTGGTACACTGAAGTTTATTCGATAAAATCGAAGCTAAGGAGTTCTAATTTTATTTACTTGTATCGAAAACAATCCTTGAATCAAAATTATGTAACTCTCCATTCACAAACAAATTTTATTTTTGTCTGCTATTCCATTCATAGTTATCATTGAAATAAGTGAAACTGTTTTCTTTTTGTATGTGTTTGTGTTGTTGTTTTTGTTTAACTAATTATTTAAACATTAACATTGTTTAATGTTGCTTTAAAAAAAATCTTCCTTTGCCAATTAAATTTAAAACAAAATCAAATTTATTATATATAGTAAACAATTGAGATACTATTGTTACCTATAATTATTTCTATATAAATGTATCAATAAACATTATAATAAACACATAAATATATATGATAGTTTATTAATAAACTGAGATTTATTTTATAAAAATAAATTTTAAAAAAATAACTAGCATTAATATTCTACAATTAATATAATGTAATATTATAATTGTCTAATAAGTTTCTCTTCCTTTTTTGTATAAAATAAAATTCGACTGTAATACTGTTTACAAAAGAAAATGCATTTTTTGTTTTTATTTTACTTAATTCATTTTAATAACAAAGGCGGGAAGTAAATTGAATTGGAAGTTTAAGTTTTTTAATAGCCTTAACCTTTCGGCCAAATAAGGATAGTGCACTCTCCAATACAGATAATACCTTAGGATGTTGAAACGTTAGAGATTAAACAGTTCATTCAAATACTGAGAGTGTAGGGTCTACCACTATCTGTTACATTAAAGTGAAGAAAAAGAATTGGATTACCGTCAAAAAATTTTCTTGGTGCAATTATAACTTTCTGAAAGTCCATTCTTGCCCTGAACTCACGAAAGACTTCACACTTTGGAAGATATTTACGTCGGCAGCGGCAAGCAATAGAGACAAATGATTGCTGACTTTAACAATGCATTGAGCAGGCGGGTGTTTGTAGAATAGGATTGCACTCAAAAACGAATTCTTGGCTATTGAAACAAAGTGCTAAAAAAACATGTCGTTCCAGGTAAGTAGGTGGGTAGGCCCTTCCGAAGCTTGGCGTTCTAGAACAGAAAGGATAGGATATTGGCAAAAAAAGTTAATCACGGTTTCCCTTTCGGGTTGGTTTTTGCAGCTATGGTTATTGTGAGGTTTATCCAAACTTGTTGCATGATCTCCTATCGGCTAACGTACATATTGCAGTGACTCTGGCTATAGCATGTCAGTTTAATTTTGAGTAATAATCATTTTTTTTAAATGGATGATGAGCTTGTATTTACACTAGAAAATGCTAGTTCGAGCATTTTAAATACCATTGCTGATGAAAACAAGCAACCTGTGGAAAATAAGTCCGTGGATAATGTCGAATACAATAATGCAATGCTATTAGACGTGGATGTGTATGAAATTGTAAATAATTTCACATTGTGCAAAAATGCTACGCCATTATTAGCTTGTAAGTTTTATTTTCTTTGTACTAATAAGCATTTACCTAAAAAAATTAATGTTTTGAAAGGCCGTGGATTGACTTAGAAAGTCAAATTATTTTTATATTTAGTTTACACAATGTAGCACAGTCACCAGTGAAATGAGCACCTCAAATTGGGTTGATGGCTTGTAAAATGATTTAAGTACAACTCCAAGGAGCTCTAGTATATCTTATTCCTCCTCGAATTTAGTCGTATGTTTGAAATACAAATTACATGTTCATAAATTTATTTTTTGTTAAATAGCTTGTCAAGGATATTTTGTTTTTATCCTTAGCGGGAAGAAATATTTTGGACAAATATAATTCAAGCAAAGTGCTCAATCAACGACAACAAAAACAGGTTGTGCAACTTATTGTACAGTACTACAAAACTAAAACTCGAAAACTCCATACACACGAATTAGACATCTTTGCAAAAGTCATCACAACAACATTTCATAGAGAAGACAAGATTAAAATACATTTTTTAACCACTTAAATACCAAACGTATATTTTAACTTTATTTTTTTAATTTCAGGCAACTTACTTTGTTCCAGCACATGGAAAATATTCTCATCCGAGCGGAATTTTATATAACGCGTACTATAACTTCAATAGGAGGAGAACCAAACATACAGCCAAATTTAAAGTTCCATTTATATTTATTTATTCCATTTATTTATATATCAAATAGGCCTTAGTAATTTTCTAAACTTTGTAAAAGAATCAAATTCCAAATCGCTCAGACTACATCATCCCAGACCTTTCTGAAAGCATAAGGTATTCTCAGAAGTATTTTATACTGTAACCTGATTTGGCCTATCCTAAATGTTAAACATTATAAGTGCATGACATCGATCTTTAAGCAGCTCGTTAAATTGCATCATAACTGGAAGTGCTTTAGTAGAAAGCAAACCAGAAGCTTTATGAACGCATTATCTTTTCCTGCTCTGCTCTAGCTTAAGACGAAGGATTCAACTATAAGACTGCTTTTATAGTGGTCTAAATAATCTCATGTACACAAGTATTAATAGTCTTCATACAGACTTACAGCCGTCATGAATGATGAATTTTGTAGTACTACAATTGGCCTAACTTTAAACTGTTAAAATCGATCACCAAGTTAATTTTTGTACGAAATATTTTTCAATTTTTTCTGCTGCTCTTTGCAATATGAAATCTAATTATACCCTGGCTCTCAAAATTATAATATACTAGCAAAACCGACAGACGTTGTCCTGCATGATATTTCGAGCGATTATTAAACAAAGTATGAATTGAAGGACAAATAATAATTTAATTTTATTTGATAATAACATTCATTTTCTAAAAGCAATTCAATGTAACATTATCAATAATTCAAGTTTTATGATATCTAAATTCGATTGTGATGAACAATATTTTTAGTCAATTCCTAAGGAGTATAAGTCGATAAACTTGACGGTTTTTCAACGCAAGAACACGCCACCATCCATAAATCGACTGTTTTGGACCTTGTAACTTAATAGTCGTGATGACAAATGCGAAGTGAATTTTAAGTTGTCTGAATAATAGGGGTGAGTATGAAGGGATCATTGGTATTCGTGGTAGAAGACCAACATTACCTTTAACTTTGACGTTTAAAATTGTAGCTCGAAGAAAATTTCGCATAATTGGATAATTTGACTAATCCTGTTCTGCATAGCTTAGGTGAAATTAAATTACGGACCAAAATGATAGGTGACCCAATTTTGAATCCCAAGCTATTTGGTGCCATTCCTGGTAAATCCATCGAATCCAAAACCAGGATTGGTAACATTGTCGATCGATTTATATATCTAATTGATCAGTAATGAATGTTACCTTTTGAAGTTAACAACCTCAACATCGATATTTTTTTACCGAAGCCACGCATGATTAATATAAATTTGCTTTAAATTTGAAAATATTGATGTGTTTACAAAAAGAATCTTTCATATTTACCATGCTATGCACTTGAAAATGCCTACTTACCGTGCTGATTAAAGAATGTACATTTTCAAATTGCAGTACTCTAACCGATCCAAAGGGCCACCCAAACGCATACAAAAAAAAACGCTCCACTTATGTATATACACTCCCCTTCCAAATATTAATAATAAGAAACAAATTTGAAAAGAACTGTCCAAAATCAACCACTATTTTTTCTTTCAATCAACTGAATTGTTACAGAACTTAAAATTGTTATTGCGTTGTAATAAAACAAGTTTCTGTTAAGTTTGATAGTTAATTAGTTCCGGTATGAATTCTGCAGCCTATTAATATAGTTCAAGACATTTCGTTAAACGGTAACTTAGTTGCAGAAATGAAGGATTCTCTACCACCCTCATCAACTGTGGGTACTATCCCAAAGAATATTTGATAATGTTTAAATCAGATTAGTACGGCAGTTATTGAAGGAAGTGCAAATTTTGCTCCTTTGTCCAATCTTTTATTATGCGCACCGAATAAATAGGCGCCTTGTCATGTTGGTTGGCCAAGTTTATGGATACAAAAATGTTAGATTATTTAGAAAAGTTTGTTTCCAGGATCAGTTATACTCAGCTGCAGTAATTTTTAATGTAACGACCTCAACCTTAACTGTTCCATAATAATTGACAGCTTTCAATATAACAACACCTCTTTCACAGTTGTGATGAAGCTCCACCTTCTTATTTTCTCCAATCGTGAAAATTGACCCATCAGACCCAGCTAAATGAAATAGTTTTATCGTCTGAAAAAATTGTGTGATACCATTTTTTTGTTCAAATTATTTGAGGTTTGAAAACTCTAATAGCATAACTTTCCGCTGTTTGTCAATTAGCGGTTTTTTCTTTAAGTTTAATACGTTTAAGATGGAATTTTAATAACTCTTAATTGCCGTTTTAGCCAATTCAGTTTTATTTATTTATTTATTACATCAATTAGAGTCATCAAATAGATAATTGAATAACACAAGTTTTATTTAAAATATTAATTATAAACTCAGAATGTTAAGATAAAAAAAAGACTTAGCATATATTTGAATGTATTTCTATTAATATGAAAATTAAAGTCAATAAAATTTGATAAGTTTTTAATTTCTCTTACACTTCGAGTTAATGGTTCGTTAAAGGCATAGTGCACTCTATGATTTCTCAAATCACGTGAAGGAGCGTGTAGATCTATGAGAACTAATAAAAAAGGACACTCTATGTGGTAATATAAGATGTCATGAATAAAAGTTATCGCATACATCTTCCTTCGGTTCTTAAATGACTAAATACCAATAAGTTGACATTTTACAAAGTATTAGGACATTTCAATGTTCCACGTTAATTTACTAAACATATGTATGTATGTATATCGTGTGAATCTGTTTTGAATTGCTTCTATTCTACGGTTATGGATGTTATAAAAAGGATTCCAAATGATGCAGCAATATTCTAGAAGTGACCGTACATATGTACATAACTTATAAAGAGACTCTTCAACGTACATATACGGATTATGTAATTCAACAGAGTTTCGATAAATAAAACCAAGCACGGAATTCGCTTTATTAACTAAAAATTCGATATTTTTGTGAAAGTTTAATTTTTGGTCAAAAATGATCTTTTTTGTAGAAACTTTTTCAAGTGTATGATTTCCAATGTCAATCAAAAATTGGCGACGAGTGGTGATTGACATTTAAGAATGTTCAGATTTAATTGATTTATATTACACCAGTCAGATCTTTTGATTTCATTTTGCAAAACATGTAACCGAATGGGCTGTGTTAACAATTCAAATTTAAACAAAAAAAAAATATTTACATATAAAATAATGAAATTCAAAATAAAAGTAAACAACTAGGACAAGACGGACGAAGACGACTTAACTGCTACTGCAGTTGTTTATATTATGAAATATTACAGCAATCCTACCTCGCTCCCCCTCTACAGGGGTAAGCTGAGTGATAACCGATTCTCCTTCTGGTCAGAAAGAGTTATGGCTGACATACGAACCACAACTTGAGTGATTGTCAGCAAGTTGCCATTATTTGAGAATGGTTAAAGGAAATGTTGCGAAGGTGGAGAAACTCAGCTCTGTTGCGTGAAACAATTAGGATGCGATTAGTGTCATGACATTTATGAATCCGGTTCGCATCCAAAGACGTCTGCAACAAGTGCTTAAATCACACATACCAATGTTCACACCCATATAAAAAGATTAATTGCGTTATAACATTAATGTAATAATGCATAATCTAGTGGGCGTGAAACGAGACAAAGGCTGGAAAATCCTGGTTAGGTAGTGTTAGTGAGATAGGTAGAGCTAGGGTTCTTGAGTAAATGCTGTCGGCAAGTACCTTCTTTTCAAAATTATCCACCCTTGAATAAGAAAGCCCAAACAAAATTGAAGAAGGTACCACCAACCGACCGCTCAAGGAACCTAGTGCGAGAATCTCAATACGTAAGTAGGTTTTGAATAAGACAAATATGTTATAAAACAGTTTTTTTACATAGTTTTTTCTTGTTAAGATAAATCCATGACGCTAATTTTGTCTCCTCGAGATAGGATATACATATATGTATATATGAACATTAAACGAAAGATCGTTCAAGATCAAATTTTATATGTATATACGTATATATATATATATACGTCTACAAATTGGTCATTAAGGTAAGCTTCAATTATAACAATTTCAATTGAAAATAGATAATAAAAAGCAATTATTTTTTGTGCATTTAGGCCGTTAAAAAATTCTCTTTTGACGGCCTCAAATTTTTAAAAGGAAACAGAGAACAGGACATTAATGGGCGGGAAAGTCCCAAAAACCCTTAAATCATCGCGGCAATCAACTGCCACACAAAGGAAAACCAAGCAATCAAACAATCATATATGTACATATATATATACAACTATAAAAGTGTTTTTTTTTTTTACTTTTTTTAAATTCAAAATCGAAACAAACTTTAATTTTTTAATTTGTTCAGTTTTAATTTTTTTTATTATTAATCAGTGATTTTTTTTTGTTTAACATTCAAATTAAAATATAAATTTTGATAAAATGAGAAAATGGTGTATATAGCTACCTTAAATATATATATATATATATATATTCAGATATATATACATACATAAGTGTAGATTTACCATAGTGCAAATTATATTTCTTTTGGTGAAGTGGTAATATTTATATATTATATTTAATAAAAATACAAAAAAATAAGGCGTATTAAAGATCGCCACATCGAACCACGATTCATCGAGGGAATGGCCACTACATCGATATTTTGGGGTGAGTGATATTTTTTTTTACTAGTCGTATTGAGACAATTTTAAATATAAATATTGCCCATTACATCCGTAGAATATAATAGTGCTAGTCTATAAATATACCCTACATTTTTTTTACTTAAGCTTTCAAATTTTACTAAAATTTTTTCACTTCCAAATTGTAATTAGTATATAAAGTTAATTTAAATGTGTTTATAAACATGGAATTGGTAATAAAATTTGTCATATACTATATATAAAATATGAGTCTCTAGATATTTAATTAGAAAGGGGGAGATGGGGTGATGAGGAAACCGAGGTAGAAGGGCGAAGGAAGAGAAACGTTGTTTTAAAGGTAGGGTGGGTGAAGATTATCTCGCGCATCATTACCATCTAGATGTAGAGCCTGGCATATTTTTTTTGATAACGAGGTCAAAGAATCCACTCTTGAGCTAGCGAGGGATATTTTGTGTGCCAGCAATGACCTCAATAGAGAACAAAACTCGTTACAAAGATGACAATCGTTTGTACTTTGTATGCGTCTAAAAAATTTCAGATCATCTGCAAACAGGAGATGCATTGAGTTTTGAAGTACATTAGGTAAGTCATTAATGAAAACGAGGAATAAGATCGGACCTAAATTGCTTATCTGGGGAACTCCTGATGAAACAGTTATAGGATTCGATAGATTTGAGTCAATATGTACACACTGACAACGATTAGTTAAATATGTTTTTAACCAGTTAAGCTTAAGCACATTAGAATGAAACACGATTTTTTTTATGCACCCTGTCAATTGTTGAGAAGAGATGATTCAAGCGAAGAAAACTCTTTGCGGAGATCATTTACACTAAAAACAAGATCATTAAAATTATTGAGAAATTGAGAAAGGTTTATATCAGAACATGAATTAATTGCACTTCCAAAATAATCTTTTACAAGAAATTGTCTCGAATTCGTTAACACTTAATTCAATACAAACTTTGTGGAAAAATCGACCGCAAACATATTCACATTTTATGAATTTAATATCTGGATCGTTTTATTGGTTGATCGCATTTGGCTCAAACTTTAGACATTTTAGCAAAACACTAGTGACCGGTAGAAAGATTAGTCAATGACTACCTTTATGTATATTCAATTTCGGTAAGGTTTTGGTGTCCCTTTTAGCTTTTGAAACACTGCTAAGACATGCACTGCACATATATGTACATCCACCTCATTTTAGATCAGAAATTGAATCTCATTTAAAACACAAAAATTATTGAATTATCCAGTATTTGAAAACGCTCATAAACAACGATTAAATCATTACTGGACATATTCAGTGAACTCAAATACTTTATAAGTGGCAGAAAACAAGACTCGATATTTATTTGGATATTTTTTTGAAATTTGTTTCTTAACGTCGAAAAACGCTGAATATTTGGAAAAAATTTAACAGAATTTTCGAAAATGTTTGTTCGTATACAGTCGAAGAGAAGTGTATGTATATAAAAATATATAATTTTATCAAATTGAATGAAAAGAAATAGAAATGCATATATTTTGTTTACTTTTTTATTTTAAAAAATAATTAATGTTTATAAAAATATTTTGGCAAAAAATGTGATAATTTCTTCTTTTTTTTTAAATAATATTAAACATTTTTCTTTTCTTATTTTATCATCATAAAGGAAACAATAGTCAAATTAAAAAAAATAAACATTTTACAGGGAAAAGGGAAACAGGTGTGTATCAAATTGCATTATAAAAATCATTTCAATAAGACGCGCATACATGAAAGTTCAATTGTATAATTTTTAAAGCTTAATTTTAAAATAGAATCGTCACTAAAAAAAATATATATTTTGCTTATATTATAATTTTTAACTCTGTTTTTGTTTTTGTCGTTTTCGAACAGCGCTTTAAACAATAAACTCGATGTTTTTTTTTGTATTTTATTTTTGTTGTATTTTTGCTTGGGTACATATTAAGTTTTAATTTAAGGAATTTTCTTGCATCTTATTGTTATCTTCGTATTATCTTTTTTACTTAAGGAGTTTGCATGATCAATTTATTGATCCTAATAAATGTTTTTTTGGACAAGACGTTTTGAAATAGTTCTCCATTTTGCATATTTCTTGTACTCTTTTTGATTGATTTTTATTATTGTTGTTATTAAATATTTAAATATGCATGTACGTTGGTATTTAATACATTAAACAGCAGGTGGTGGTTGTGGTTGGAAAATACTTTGATGCGGCGTACTATTTACAACTTCATTGAAAACGAGTTCCTTCCATTTTTCAACTGGGAGTTCCATTACTTCAAAGCTCTGATCGTACAAAGCTGATGTCTGTTCATCTGATGGATCTGAATATTTTTCCATATATCTTTAAAAATAAACATAATTTTTAATATTTTAAGTCTATATTTAAGGTGTCATATTTAAAAAACAAAATACTTACTCATGAGCTAAGGCTTGTTCTGCAGTTATCCTCTTCTCTGAATCTAGCTCCAACATTTTTTCAAGCAAATCAATTGCTAATGGATTTGCACCTCTAAACACATCCTTAAAGCTTCTCCTTCGCATTGGAGGCAATGATTTGATATAGTTGCGTGCCTGGAATCGAAATAAAGTTAGAAATGCAAAACTTCACAAGGCCTTGTAAAACTCGTAAAAATATTGAAATAACAAAATGTAACTCAAATTCAACTTAAAACAAAGTATTTTGTAACATTTGGATGGGATTAATAGTATTATTTTATAAAAGGGTTAAATCTTCTAATTGTGGAACTTAATAGAAGAAAATATTGTTTAAAGTCACTTTTAATTTTTGTAACTTTAAATTTTGTAATTGCAGGGTTCACAGTTGCAAAACTACTTGCAAATGTTTACCAAAATATCTCCTTCTTATTTTAGCAGACTCCTGAGCTTAAATAATTACAGAACTGGCTAAAATCTTCAAAGTAACTACAATTGAAGGTTCATTTTTTAAGTGGGCGTAAATGCTTTAGACTTAGGCAACCTCAGGATAAAGGGACCAGGGGATGCGGAGATCATTATGAAACAAATAAAGTGACAGTTGGCTTGAAAGTCAAAACATTAAGACCAAAATCTTCCCTACTCTCTTAGATAAAGGGTATTCCAATAGGATGTTTCATTTTGAATAGACGACATAAGAGACTTGAAATTAAGGGAAGTTTTTAGTTGCTGATTGGCCAGCTGGGGGCAGGGGGGAGAGGTGTCTCTACTAAGGCACCATCCAGAAGAATTAGCGGAGGCCCTAGACTGATATAAAGCAGACATCACCGCCATCCAGCATATACGATGGGAAGGGTCAGGCAAAAAGAGGATGAAAAACTGCGACATTTACTATGGTGACTGCTACCGCGAAAACAAACAGCGCTTATTTGGATGCGGCTTTGTCATTAGAGCTAGACTCAGGCAAGAAGTCTTGAGCTATAAGTGCATCAACAAACGCCTCATGACCATCCGCATCAAGGCTAAGCTCGACAACATTAGCCTTTTCTGTTGTTCTTCGAGCTCTTAGACAAAACATATGAGCAGTGTCGTAGCTACGATATTAAAATTGCCCTGGGCGATTTTAATGCCAAGCTAGGAAGGGAAGACGTCTTTGTTGGAATAATCGGGAAAAACAGCCTTCACGACAACACATCCGACAA
The DNA here is from genome assembly GCF_945859685.1 of Eupeodes corollae. Classification (NCBI taxonomy): domain Eukaryota; kingdom Metazoa; phylum Arthropoda; class Insecta; order Diptera; family Syrphidae; genus Eupeodes; species Eupeodes corollae. The sequence continues at coordinate 104,172,205 of NC_079147.1, forward strand.
CGGATTTAGGCTCATAAATTTTGCTGCGGGCGAAACGTCATTCACAAAGGAACTTGGAGATCTATAGATCAATCTACCGTCAACCATATTGACCATATTGCGATCGACGCCAGACACGCTTCCAGCATCATGGATGTCCGAAATTTCCGAGGAGCTAACATCGACCCGGACCACAAAATCGTTGTAGCCAAGGTAACACTTCGAGTTTCCAGACCCTAGGCAAAACAGGGAGATGCTGGGAGAAGAAACAACGTCGAACGGCTACAATCGCCGGAGATCGCCAAATCCTTTTCCGACCGAGTTACAAGTAACCTCTCTCGAAGTTCTCTGCCGCCAACACAATGTATCGAAAACCAGTGGCAACATTGCCAAAATGCAATCAGAGAAACCGCCTCTGATGTGCTGAAGGTTTCAAGAAACCACAAACAAGGAACCCCTGGTTTGATGAGGAATGTCGGCAGACAATTGCAGCTAAACAACAGGCAAGCAAAGCGGCGCTGCATAAAAGGACGAGAGCTGCTCATGAGCTCTATGAGCAGAAGAGGCGCGAGGAACGCCGACTTCTCAGAAGGAAAAAGAGAGAGCATGAGAAGCGTGCGGTCGAAGATCTTGAGAGGTTTAAAAGAAGGAATGAAGTTCAATAGTTTTATGAACAGGTGAAACGAAATTCACAGGTACATAAACCTAGAACCGAAGGTGGAAACCACTTCTGCAGACTGTATAACGGCGACGACGAACCGAATTTCGCTGTCAGGCAGGATGATCCATTCAACATAGACGACGGAAGCCAACAATCCCGTGCTCCCGACTTAGACGAAGTAAAGATTGCCATATTTAGGCTGAAGTCTAATAAAGCCACTGGAGCGGATGGCTTGAATGCCGAGCTCTTTAAAGCAGCTGGAGATAAGTTGGTTAGGAGCATGCACCAACTTATCTGTTAGATATGGTCGGAAGAAAGTATGCCTAATTGATAGAACCTCAGTATTGTTTGACGATGTTGAAAAAAGGAGAACCTCTAAACTGCACAACGACCGGGTAGGTCCTTCTTAGTGTGGCTTTAGACCAGGAAAGTCCACAGTCGATCAAATATTCACATTACGGCAGATCCTGGAAAAAACCCAAGAACACCAAATCGACACCCACCATCTCTTCATGGATTTCAAGGCCGCTTATGAAAGAATCTACAAGGACGAGCTGTACAGAGCCATGTCTAGTTTTATCATTCTTGCCAAACTCGTCTGTTTGTGCAGGATGACCATGAAAAAATTACGCTGCTCCTTAGAGGTTGGAAACAACTTAATAGAACCATTTAATGTCAAAAAAGGCTTTGAACAATGTGGTGCGCTGTCATGTGATTTCAATAACATCGTCCTTTAGAGAATAGTGTAAAGCTCCCACGTCTTCTAAAAGTATTTCCAATTACTGGCATATGCTGTTGACATTGACATAATCGGAAAAGCTCAGCGTGACGTCAATGGGGTGTTTGTGTGTATTGAGGCAAAGGCAGCAAAAAATAAGCTTAGCGGGTAATAAGGGCAAAAAAAGTACAAGAGACAGACGTAACTTTGAGGCAGCTAGGCTTCTCTATGAACACAGAAAACAACATCAGCGTTGAGATCAAACGAAGAATTACTCTTGCTAACCGCGTGAGCTAAGGTCTCGTATGCAGAAGATGAGTGATGATAGAAAGATGAAAACAACTCAGACTGTTGGGTAAGGCAAAGGACATGGAAACCAATGCCTGGCCAAGGAAGTCTTCGAATCCACGCGTACAGGACAGCGAAGTAGTGAAAGGCAGCGAATTAGGTGGCGCACAAGTGAAAAGTGATCGCCCGTCTTAGAGTGCGCAACTGAAGACATCTAGCTAGGGATCGAGCTATATGGAGAAGTTTGTTGGATGAGGTCCTAGTTCACACAGAACTGTAGCGCCACCTTAAGAAAGTAAGTAAGTATAAAAGTTGAAGGATTCTTCTAACAACCACCTAACTACCCTTGAAAGCTTTGTGACCTTTGGTGTAGTCTTTGTTACCAGTTTGCGATTGGAATGTGTTCAGAATAATGAATCTCTTAAACAATCCACCATGAGGAGACTTAAAACTGGGTAGCTATATTTGAATTCTGGAGATTCAAGTTAACTCAGTTAGTAAGTTAGGTGGTGCAGCAGTCCGTCTAGAACTAGGGCCTCTTAAGTGAATAAAATTTCCAGGGATGGAACGTACTTTCAGTTTTTCACCGAATTTGAACGGCTTATTTGAGAAAGCACTCTTCATGACAAAAATTACTGTTGGAGGATTTATCAATTCATCGTAAGAGGCAGTACACGTGAAACAAATCTTTCCATGCCACAAAACCTCGGGCTTGACAGTCCTACGCACTAAAAATCAGGCCACGGGTACTGTCTCAGAAGAACCTCAATGTATAATATCTCCTTTGCCGTTGAGGTGAACATAATGAACAGATAAACTTTAAACAAGATTTTACTGTGAAACTCGAAACCTTCATATTTTCAGTGTAAAACTTCCCAACAAAAACTTTAGTAAATTTATTTTCTTCTCAATTAAATAAGACTTTTCGAGCATTCACAAACATTAATCTTAACATTTAATAAAACACAAATTACAACATGCAGTAAACAGAGAGAGAGAGGGAGGAAAAAGGAAATTATTTTGTGTTATCAAAAAAGAAAAATAGTTTTTTGTTTAATAAAAGCGCAGCGCGAAATTTACCTACCTCTTCGCTTGTTATTTTACTCATTAGCTCTGGCTCAGGAGTACCACATAAGATAAGAATTCTTGTTAAGTGATCAAGATCTGGTAGTAGTAGTTGGGAAGGATGTCAAATTTTGTTTTAAACAAAAACCCATTAAAGGTTTACCGCATTTTGTTTGCAGGTTTTTCAATTGTATTTTAAATGTTATTTTTGTTTTTTTAAAAGTTAAGGTATTTTTCAATAGATATTCATTGTTTGATTACGAAATTTTGAATAAGATTTAAAAAGATTATTAAAAAAATGAAAGCACACAAATAATATTTGTTAGTGGTATTATTTATAAATATCATGAAAGAATTAAATAAAGAACAAAAATCTTGCAACATTCAGTTTCTATGCTCAAATCATAATACTTCGGTCATAAATTTAATATTATAATTATATAGATAAAAAATAATAGAAATTATTATTTAAGAAACAGAAGAACAAAAATTACAAACTTACACTGTCTGATGATATTTTGGTCATGAAATCATCAGGGGGTGTTCCCAATATTTCCATTATTAAGTTCAACTGGTGTATGTCTATTTTTATTATGTCGATGAACCAAGGTTAAGAGAAGTAATATTTTTGTTTTTTCTTGACTAAGGTTTTAAATAACATGCGTAGATATTTTTGTTTTATTTTTAAGATAATTTGGTGTTTGGTTATGATACAATAATAAAGTATATTAACAAATATAAATGGAAAATAGGACATGCACAGTGCAGGAAGGGAAGTTTATATGGATTGCTTTATATCAAAGCTATTCCTAAGTTTGTTTGTTTTTTTATTTTCGTTTATCTAACTGAAATTAAATAAATAGTAGGTGTTAAGAGAGTTACCAAATTTGCTTTATTTGTTGTGAGTTAGTTAGTTTGTTTATGACGAATGACTACACCATTTTAGTGTGATGGCTAGGACAAAACCACTGGTTTCTTTATAAAAATAAAACTACTGTTAGAACCTACTTAACCTATTGATCTCTACAAATAGTAATTGAGGTTGGTGAAATAAATCCAAGTGAAATAAGGCTTAATTTAAAGAATTGGCCCTATTTCACTTTTGTAAAGTGTTATAAGCCTAATTTCCAAATGTTGGTCTTATCACAATTAAACAAAGTTAAATAAACCCACATTGGTTTTATTTCACTTTTAAAAAACTTTTCATGTGATCAACCTAACACCTACCCCTAACCTTATAGTGTGCCCAAGGCCGAGTTTGGCCTTATTTCCTTTTGTCGAAGTGCGATATGAGGAACTGCTGAAAATTGGACTAATTTCACTTTTTTTAAAGTGCAATAAGGTCAATTTTTTAAAGTTGGTCTTATTTCACTTGGCCCTATTTCACGGCACCAGTAATTTGCATTTTTAATAAATATCAATTTATTTAAATGATATCAGCAAACAATTTTCGGTAAACCACTTCCATGGAAACTCTCGGTACCTTTCATTCAATATTGGCTCTGAGCCGACTTACTGTCATAGACGAATGGGTTATCGAAGGGCCCTGAAAAAAGGTCGAGAGGTATTAAATTATGGCCGGTCAAAAGGACTATTTATTGAATAACCACACTTTATCAAATTGAGTTTTCTAATGAGTCGTGTTAAAACTAATGCCTGGCTTGTGGCACCGGCTTGTTGAAGGCACATTTATAATCACCTAATTTTTGCAATTACCTAAAAATGAACGTTGTTTTATGTTTTTTTTAGCTTATTGTTCACTGAAACGTTAAATAAATATTTATCAAAATGGCTGAAGAAATTAATAAAAGCACCTCACTCACAATGATTTAGTGTTAGGTGTTGTTTCTTGAAATGTTTGGTCACATGAATGGTATTCTGTTTCCAAACAAAATATATATACTGTTGCAACAGGCTGGGACTTTTTCAAATAATTCCTAAATATTATTAATATTGTTTAAACTGGATGTTTTGAAATTGGCATTCTGCATTCACAGTCAACATTAAAAGCTGTCAGGTTAGGTTAAAGTGGCTGTTAACGGTAAAACCAATACACTTAGATCAATAGTTAATCCGTTGTTATACCACAAGCATATTAAGATCTGCCTTACTCGTTTAACCAGTTAGAGCTTAGCTATGAAGAGTTTGAGACAAAAGATATCGGGATTTCTTAGATCCCTAGGATCATTGGAGTAACAGTCTCTAAGGTGGATTCTTCGTCTTTGTAAGACCACATGACATGAACATAGAAAGTGAGACACTGCGTCTTCTTCTTTTTCGTCCATGCAGCTTCTGCAAAAATCATTTGCAGGAGCTCCAAGTCAAAAAACATGCTGTAGTGCCATATAAGGACACCTATAATTGAGCAAATGTGCAATCTACCAACCGAAATGCGTCGCTTAGATTTTTTATCATCAAGCATTGGCTAAATTAGTTAAGTTGACTAACAAGTGGTTTTACTACACTATGGTTTCGTTTTTGGTTTGTTTTCCTTATGGAGGCTTGGGGTGTGTTGGACTTGTTGTCAGGGGTGGAATAGGCTAAGGTGATAGTTGACCATCATTTTTTGATAGTCAAATTGACTATCATTTTTATTCCGTCTGTGTAAGATGATTCAACTCAATTCAATTCTATTGAACAATTCCATATTCAAATTTTCAAAATTCGTTGTTGCCTTGGGAAATTTTAAATTGATTCTTGTAAAATATCTAAAAATCGGGTGATTTTTTTGAGGTTAGGATTTTCATGCATTAGTATTTGACAGATCACGCGGGATTTCAGACATGGTGTCAAAGAGAAAGATGCTCAGTATGCTTTGACATTTCATCATGAATAGACTTACTAACGAGCAACGCTTGCAAATCATTGAATTTCATTACCAAAATCAGTGTTCGGTTCGAAATTTGTTTTATCGACAAATTTTGTTCAGCGATGAGGCTCATTTCTGGTTGAATGGCTACGTAAATAAGCAAAATTGCCGCATTTGGAGTGAAGAGCAACCAGAAGCCGTTCAAGAACTGTCCATGCATCCCGAAAAATGCACTGTTTGGTGTGGTTTGTACGCTGGTGGAATCATTGGACCGTATTTTTTCAAAGATGCTGTTGGACGCAACGTTACGGTGAATGGCGATCGCTATCGTTCAATGCTAACAAACTTTTTGTTGCCAAAAATGGAAGAACTGAACTTGGTTGACATGTGGTTTCAACAAGATGGCGCTACATGCCACACAGCTCGCAATTCTATGGCCATTTTGAGGGAAAACTTCGGAGAACAATTCATCTCAAGGAATGGACCGGTAAGTTGGCCACCAAGATCGTGCGATTTGACGCCTTTAGACTATTTTTTGTGGGGCTACGTCAAGTTTAAAGTCTACACAAATAAGCCAGCAATTATTCCAGCTTTGAAAGACAACATTTCCGAAGAAGTTCGGGCTATTCCGGCCGAAATGCTCGAAAAAGCTACCCAAAATTGGACTTTCCGAATGGACCATCTAAGACGCAGCCGCGGTCAACATTTAAATGAAATTATCTTCAAAAAGTAAATGTCATGGACCAATCTAACGTTTCAAATAAAGAATCGATGAGATTTTGCAAATTGTTTGCGTTTTTTTTTAAAAAAAGTTCTCAAGCTCTTAAAAAATCACCGTTTAAAAGTATCGTATGCCGTAAACTTTGTCAGCCACATGAATGTGTTTTTTTTTAGCGAAACAAAGTGAACTAAGAACAATTTGCAATCGTACTATACACCCCAGGACTTTATGATAAAAAGTGTCTTTTAATTTTATTGAATTTAAAATAAAGTAAACAAAATTAATTAACATAATGTAATGCACAAAATTATATTTTTAAAAGTGTCTGCAGCACTCAATTTTTTTATCTTGAAATTTTCTTTGTAAAGCTGTTAAAAATTCTTGTTTTTAATGCTAGGGGTAGAATCAATTAAGTGATTCCATTGAACAATTTCTAATGGGAATTGTCAAAAATAATTGTTGATATTGTATTTTCATTTGGTTAAAATACCATCAAAGGGAAACATACACCTTCCTTATTCTTTTCGCCGACGGGTTATCCATTTTGCGGTTTCAAATGTATATGGCTGGCATTCGACACTTGTCAAACTAAGCTGTTAAACCAATTTTTTGTTTTTCAGTTGTTTACGAAAATGAATAGCTAAACTATTACACACAACGCAAACAAATTGTTAAAACCTACTACAAAAATGGTGTTTTGGCCACTGCCACATATCGTGCTTTAAAAGGAGATTATGGTTTACATAATCGTCCAACATCGTAAGCAATTGGCAAAATTGTGAAGAAATTTGAAGAGTCTGCATTAGTTACAGATATTGTAAGGCCTATGCATTATCGTTTCACTCATACCACTGAATATATCGCTGCAGAAAGTGAAAGTATTGCCAATGACCCAAATGAGTCAATTCGTCGTCGTTCTAAGGAATTAGGACTGTCTTACGGCACATTATGGGTGTATTTTAGGGCTCTTGATTTTACCCGAGTAATACTAATTTCATCAAAAATCCGGGTACCCTGGTACCTGGGTAATGCGGGTATTCCAAAATGCAATGAAATGTGATTTTTATATCCATAATCATCATGTTGTACTTAAATTTTATTGAAAGTATACTGATGTGAATAAGTTTTGACTAATTTCCTTCACATTTCTCTTAGATCTACATCTTAACATTCTTTTCCCAAAAAAAAATATCCAGAATCCAAATGATTTTTCAATAATAATTAATCCCTGCGCAGCAATAAATCAATATTTTGAGACAAAATAGATTAGACGCGAATATAAAACACATTATAAAATGTATTGTTGCGTAATGCATTAACGTACGAGTAACATAACAACAACAACACACACCATAGGCTAAGCGATCACGATGAGCACCTACTAATGAGTAATGAGTAATCAAGATCATTATTATGATATAATAGGGTACTGTTACTGTTTTAAGTAGTACTCGTACCTTTAGTTTGAGATCAATAAAGTTTATTAAAATGATTGCAGTTAACTGTTAGTTTCTAGACTTGACTACAAGATTAAGGGCAATGCTATTGGTACTGTGGTAGTTTAGTTTCTGAGTATCATCTGAAGTGAACTTATCAAGTGACAAGTGCTAAAATGAGTGGAAAAAGAAAAAGCTGGGTTTGGCGGTTCTACAAATTAAGTGAGAATAAAAAAGAAGTTATCTGTAATATTTGTGGCACTGCAATTTCTTACAACAACTCCCCTTCATCAATGAACAAACACCTAAGATATTTTCATAAACATGATCCAGAAAGGTTTTACTTGAATTTCATTAGAGAAATTGATTTTTGAAATAAAAAATAGTAATCAATTCGGTAAAATTTCTAGAAAAACCATTTTTGACATTTTTTTATATATACATATATATATATATTTTTTTTTTAATATTGATTAAGAATTAAATTTTTAACTTTTCACTTGGCCTTTTAAGAATAACCAACAAATTCTAGTTACAAAGTTTGCAGAAAAGATCTTGAGTCCATATTCATTTTTGGCCATTTTAATTGTGTTTTTAAGATAGTCAAGAATAATTGGTTTAAGACCTTGATAACTTTTTGTAAATTTCAAAAAAAAACCTTAAAAGCCAAAAAATATAAACGCAGTTTAGTCAATACTACTCTTATAATTCCAAATTTATTAATCTAATTAAAATCGTTAGAGCCGTTTCCCAGGAAATCCAGATAAAAAACCGTTACTTAAAAGGTACCAGTTCGAGCGAGACTAAGGCTAATACAAAATAAAAAAAACTCGATATGGGATTTTCTTTAAACCCTTTATATGAAGTTTTAATAAAATTGCCCCTATCGGCTGAACGGAGGGGAATAGACCCCCTTCAATTCTATTTTTTTCTTGTCTTAACCCAACCGACACGATCTATCTTTTTGTCACACCTAATACAAAATTTTTAAAATGATGGCATTGTTTTAAGAGATATATTTTGTTTGATTGCACTTATTTTAGTCCCGATCCCGAAAATGCGGGTTCTACGCCTTTTTCATCGAACAATTCCACAGTTATTAATAGTAGGAGAAGCAGGAGTGCAGATCCTCCAAGAAAAAAAAAACGCCGAAATGACGAAACATACAACGCTAAGCGACAAGAACAAATTTCGCAGGCAACCGCCTTCATGATATCTGCAAATGGGCTGCCGATTTCATTCGTGGAAAGTGATGGATTTAAACATTTTATGTCTGTTGTTGAACCCAACTATGAAATTTCAGCAGCTTAAACTATTTTATCTTGAGCACTTAAAAACTAACATTCGTCAAGTTATGAGTGAGATACAGACTAATATGTGCCAAAAAGTGGTAGAAAATTGGCCCAAAAGTATCGATGTTTCCAACAATTTGTTTAGTGGTCATTTTAATAATGTAGTATTTCACACATAATGTCAACGTTCAAACTTTTCAACAAAAAAGAAATATCATGAACAAAAAATATTGTATGTTTGTTTTATTTAAGTTTAATTTTGAAACCGCCAAATGGATAACCTTGTATAAATAAGCTTCACAAAAATGTTTGAATTCATACAAAAAACTACAACCTCATAAGTTTCTCCTAGCAAATTTCAACTTGCATAGACCGAACTGTGATTGTCATTTATTGGAAATAATCTTATCTTTGTTAGTTCCACCTTAGGATCAAAAAAATTGGAAGGTTTAATTTGCCATATAATTCAAGGCACATGAATAATAAAATAAATTATGTTATTTATTACGAATCTTTAAAAAAAATGATAAAATTATGTGAACGGTTTAACAATAAAAAAAACTATCTGATTTAAATATAAATTAAAACTAAATCACTTTATAGTGGTGTGAGGCTTTTTGTTTCCTTTTTATTACTATTATTATTTTTGATAAATTAGTTCTGTCAAATTATGGGACTAGCCTCTTTCTTTGTGTGTTAAAATTAACATAATTAAACATAAACACAAACAAGCGAATATAATTATCAAGCGATAAGTCACATAAACAGCTAAAATACCTCTTATCATGTTTGAACTTCATGAGGTGTTTATAATTCTAATTATTACTTGATGTGCTGATGATGAACGACGACGACGACTCATCATCATCATTTAACATCTGCTCCAAAAGCATGAGGGGAACGATATTATAATAAGCAAGCAAATAAAAAAACAAATATAAACACTTGAAAAGCTTCAAAGCGGGGCATGGTTAGAAAATGCTTTGTATTAATATTATAATTAAAAATATTAGTTCTTTTTAAGTTAGGGTGGGATGAAGTATTAATATAATTAGTGCGAAGTGCATGCTTAAAATAAAATATAAATAATGATAGATAAAACGTATATAAGCAATTATTTTTTTCATTTTTAAAAAGGATACGATCTGTTCCGGGGAATAGGGTTCGACCCGTCAGCAACTCGGCCATGATGCAACCAACAGACCAAATATCAACTGTTTGATTATAGTGCATCCAATTGAGCATAATTTCTGGGGCTCGATACCATCTACGTATAAACAAAATATATTTTAAAAAAAGAAATAAGTTACAAAGAAGAGAGGAATTTACCTTGTAGCTACATAACCGGTCATTTCATTTTCTGTTGGTCGTGCAAGACCAAAATCTAAAATTCTAAGTTCACAATCTTCATTAACACCAAGATTAGAAGGTTTAAGATCCTGAAACAAATTTTGTATAAACATAACATCAAGGTTGTACTACACTGTAAAATGTTTGGTATACAAACTTACCCTATGAATAATTCCGGCACTGTGAATATATTTAAGTCCACGTAAGATTTGGTAGACTAAAAATTTAACATGATCATCAGAGAGTTTTTGTGTACGTATAATATTGTTAAGATCTGCATCCATCAAATGTGTTACCAGGTAGACTTGTTGAAAGCTATCCAAGGAATTGTCACCAGGATGGAAAACATCAAGTAGACCGATGACATTTTCATGGTCCATGTGTTTCAGGAGTCTCAATTCGCGATACGTACGTTTTGCATGTACGGCTGACTGAAACGGTCTGGCTAGCTTTTTGATTGCAACTTTCATGTTACTGTCTTTGACGATTGCTTTGCTGCAAATAAAATGAATACAAAATTAAATAGCCCGTTTATTAATGTATGATATAAACTACTCAAAACAAAATAGGGCCCACCCAAGATTTATTTATATATATACATATTTATATATTCAAACTGTGAACAACAATTTTACCTTTACCTACAAGTGAATAGGTAAAAAAGCCGGTCGTTAGAAAAAACAATCGATTCCAGCGTTGTTGCTTAATATTCTTTATTTAATTGTTGTTCTTTATTTCTTCGTAAATGAAGGTGATCACAATGTCCGGTTCTAGATACTGAAAACACAATTAGAGCGGTTAACATGCTGGAGCAATTAGTGTTTTAAAGGGCTGTTGCAAATCGAATCGGTGAGTCGCGGCGAGCTATCCGAAATGTTTGGGAACGCTTCGATGAAACCGGGAGTGTTGCAAAGAGAAAAGGCCATGAAGAATTGGAGACACAACTCAGCAAGTAGACCGGGACATTCGATTAACTGCTGGTCGGAAGCGCAGGAATCAACGGTGGCGTCTACAGTTGCAGTCAGGTTGAACTACTTAGTGAACACTTTATAGGGCTTCTACGACTTATTCGGAGCCCAGGCTTATAACGAGCAGTTTATCCGGCTTCCCATCCTTGGAGTTATACTAAGGATCTGGCCCTCCAGGTTGGGGGTTGTGCCGTCGGGTCGACTTCCTGACCACGTAAAAAATACCTTAGTTACGAAGCACCAACAAGCCTCGGATGCGGAAGGATTCACTGTTGACAACCCACGCAAACGAAATAAGCACAACGAACTTCGGATCTGTACGTGGAATGTAAGGTCCCTTAACAGACGTGCAGCCAAACAAATAGTGGAACCCCTAAACTGCTGCAAGGCAGATATTACCGCCATCTAAGAAGTGCGATGGGATGGACCAGGCAAACGCAAACTAAAAGACTGCTATATATACTAGGGCGACTGCTACCGAGAACAAAGACAGCGTCGATTTAATGTTGGAACTAGACTCAGGCAAAAAGTCTTGAGTTGTAAGCGAGCGCATCACGCAATCATGCCCTATCAGAGGAGAAGGATGAAGACACCAAAGACATATTCTTGGAGCTCTTGGACAAGACTTATGAGCAGTGCCTTGGCTATGACATTAAAATTATCTTAGTAGATTTTAACGCCAAGGTAGGAAGAGAAGACATCTTTAGTGGCACAATCGAGAGATACAGCCTGCACGACACCACCTCCGACCACGGATTCAGTCTGATCGATTTCGCTACGTGGCGGGACGTTCTGGTAGCTAGTACGCAGTTCACACGTCTCAATATCCACAAGGGGACATGGAAATCTCCTGATCAATCAACCTTCAACCAGATTGACCACATTGCGATCGACGCACGACACTTCTCCAGTATACAGGATATCCGAACTGTCCGAGGGGCCAAAATTGGCTCGGACCACTAACTCGATGTAGCCAAGGTACGGCTACGGATATCCCGGTCCAAGCCAAAGGATGGAAGTACTGTGAGAAGTTTCGACGTTAGACGGCTACAATTGCAAAACACTGCCATGTCCTTTTCCGATCGAGTCTCTAAAAACCTCTTAAGGAGTCCTATGCTGCCTGCATTAAACATCGAAAACCAGTGACATCATTGCCTTGCAAGGTTTCACACGGCCACAACAGCGAAACCCCTGGTCTGACGACGAATGCCGGCAAGCACACGCTGTGATACAAGAGGCATACAAAATGGCGTTGCACAGAAGTACCAGAGCTGTTCGCGAGCTCAGGGGAACATCTTAGTAGAACCGCAGTCTATGTTGAGAATATGGAAACACCACTTCTCCAAATTATATAACGGCGATAACGAACCGAATTCCACTGTAAAGGAGATAGTACCACTCAACCTAGGGACGCAGATCAACAATTCCGCCTACCAGACCTCGACGAAGTGAACACAGCTATATCTAAACTTAAGTCAAACAAAGCTGCTGGAGCTGACGGCATCGCTGCCGAACTATTTAAAGCAGCAGGCGATGACTTGGGAGGGAGCATGCACCAACTCATCTGCAATATATGGTCGGAAGAAAGCAGGCCCGATGAGGTTAATCTCAGCATAGTATGCCCGATACATAAGAAACGAGATCCTCTAAATTGCGCCAACTACAGAGGCATCAGTCTGCCGTATGCCGTATTATGTGAACGTCTGAAGCCGTTCGTCAACAAACTGATAGGTCCTTATCAGTGTGGCTTTAGATAAGGAAAGTCCACTATCGACCAAATATTCACACTACGGCAGATCTTGGAAAAACCCAGGAACTTCAAATCGATACCCACCATGTCTTTATCGATTTTAAAGCCGAGTATGACAGCATCCATAGGGAAGAGCTCTACAGAGCAATGTCTAGTTTTGCCATCCCTGTCAAACTTATCCGTTGGCAGAATGACGATGGAGAATTCACACTGCTCTATCAAGGTCGGAAAAGATCTCACCGATGCATTTGATGTCAAAGAAGGTTTTAGACAAGGCGGTGCACTGTCATGCGACTTCTTCAATATCGTTCTGGAAAGAATTTTGCAAAACTCTACCGTCAACACTAGAGGCAGAATCTTCCAAAGGTCTATCCAATTACTCGGATACGCAGATGATATTAACGTAATTGGAAGATAAAAGCGTGATGTCAGTGGATCGTTTTTAAACATTGCGACAGAAGTGAAGAAGATGGGTTTAGTGGTCAATGAGGGAAGACCAAGTATATGCTGTCATCAAAAAACGACACTGAACAACGACGTCTTGGACAAAACGTCACCATGGATGTCTATCAAGGCACCGCTATAAACACAGGCAACGACACCAGCGATGAAATCAAACGAAGAATAACTCTTGCAAATCGCTGCTTCTTTAGACTTAGAAGGCAATTGAGAAGTAAAGTCCTTTCTCGAGCATGTAAAATCACCATATCACCGTATCTATTTGACCTTATTTTTTAAATAAGGTCTCATTAAAAGTAGCTTAATAGTTATATTCAATTGCAACTATAGTTATTTATTATCATGATGTTAAAACGTTGGTAAAAAAATAGCAAGTTGGTTTCACGTCTTAAGCTTATTGGTTTTCATATGCTAAAGAATAAACCTTCTTATTTAGTTCTAATTTGAATTATTAAAAATGAAATGTCAATACAATTTTAAATTATTCACAGTCACAAAGTACCAAGTTAATTGGAATGTTCCAAAATTAAATCTAATGTGTTGAAATTCTTTGGCGTTTATCATAAAATATTATTCATTAGTAATTTCATATGTACCCGTATTTAAAACGGGTTTTAAAAGGTTGGCTAGTTAATAAGTATCTAATTTTTTAAATAAATAAACAAATCAATGAAAGCTATAAATATAACCTCAGAGCTACATAAATTATGTTGTCTCTTCAACTGCAAAAATAATTTCAATAGTGAGGAGAATTGTTGAGGGTTCATTTACATTGCGTCATAAGAATGTATGAATAAATAATTCAATTATACGAAAATTTTCTGTATTCGATGCTTCGTGCGTATAATTTTTATTTATTTAAGACATTTTTCAATTGAAACCGGTGTTTCCTAAACATTTTCTAAGGGAAAATTTTAGTATTTAAGAAATTTTTGGTCGCACGTGCAGGTAGCACTTAGGGTTTCCAGAACTAAGAGAACACAGGGAGATGATGGGAAAATATGCAACGTCTAAGGGCTACGCAAGGGATCGAGAGATTTTTAAAAAATCAGTGGAAACATTGCCAAAATGCAACCAGCTCTGATATCCTGAGTTTCCACCAAGTTGAAACCGGGTTTGATGAAGAATGTCGACAGGCAAATACATCCAAACAACAAGCACGCAAAGCGGAGCTGCACAGAAAGTCGAGAGCTGCTTGCGAGCTCTATGAGCAGAAAAGGAGAGAGGAACACTGACTTCTCAAAAGCAACGTAGATGGTGAGATGTTTAGAAGTAGAAATTAAGTTCGAAAGTTTTATGAGCAGGTGAAACGAAATTCACAAGTGCATAAACCTAGAACCGAAGGCTGCAAAGACGAAAGTGGAAACATCATAGGCGAACCCGTATCAGCTGAGGATATGGAAGAAACACTTCTAGAGACTGTATAACAGCAACGACGAACCGAATCCCGCTCTCAAGAAGAATGATTCATTCAATATAGACGACCATGAACCAACTAAGTCTATTATTACAACCATAAGAGAGTAAAGTGTCACCTACTTAGTAAACAGAGACATTTTTTACAAGTGCAGGTGTCTTGCTTTCAATCCCTGCTGTGCCACATTAATTTAAAAGAAAAATTAATTTTCGCGGGTACTGCCTCTTGAGAGGAATTGACAAATCCTTCAAGAGTAATTCTTGTCATGGAAAAGTGCTTTCTCAAATTTGCCGTTGGGATTCGGCCTAAAATTGTAGGTCCCTTCCATTCGAGCTAACTTCTCTACAGTTGATCAAATTTTTACTCTAACTAATGTCGCTAAACGTTTTTTGGGTAAGAAAACTAATCTATATCCTCTTTTTGTAGATTTTAAAGCTGCCTTTGATACTATAAACAGAACACTATTACTTTTCCAACTAGCACGTGTTGGATCATCAATAAAATTTTTAAGAATATATGAGAAACTTCTTTCGAATACAACAGCGGTAGTTTCTAATGGTAGAACCTCTTTGCAGCAATTTAAGACAGAAGTGGGTGTCCCGCAAGGTTGCATCTTTAGTCCTTTGCTGTTCTCACTTTTTATAAACGACATTGGAGACAGTGTTCCAGGGTGTGTATATTATGGTGATTTGCTTATTGAGGTGCTTTAAAATGCAGATGACCTTAAATAAAATTAACAAACTCTTGGGTTTTTCAAATAAATACTTCAAAGTCGAAGATTATGGTTTTTAGATCTCATAATTATAATGGCAGAAATGACCGTTCTTGGAACCTGAAGTGTAAAAGAATAGAGGTATGTAGTTACAAAATTTAAACATTTACATTTTTACAATAACACAAAATTTAAACATCGGACCTCATATAAAAGATAAAACATAATTTGCGAAATTAGCCATTTACATTTGAACAAGTTTTTTTAATAACAAATGTATCGAACCGATGGTAAAATTCAAAGTATTTGATGCAACAATTAAAAGTTCACTCTGTTATGCTAATTAAGTGTTTGGTTACGAAGTATGTGAAGATATTGAAGTTATCCAGAGATATTTTTTAAACGTGTATTTAAGGTATCTTTAAACACACCTAACTATGCAATATCTGTCCAATCTGGACTTTTATGCAAATGCGGACTATATTGTCAAAGTTTTAAAGAGATGTGATAATAATCTCCAAACAAAAGTACTCATGATTAAACTTCAGCGTTGTTACACGCCGGCCGGCCGTTCAAAGATTGCCAAGAATTGGCTGCTAAATACGCTAAATACGACATTGAATTTAGCCTTGAATAACTTTGGTTAATGGAATTCTATGACTGCATCTCAACAACAAATATTTTAAATTTCTCTGAACCGTGCTAGAGTCCATATCAAGAACGATATACAGCAAACTGAATCATTGTTTGGTGGAATATAATTATTTTCGAAAAGAATTCACAGCTAACAAGATGAGTTTAATATTTAGAATCCGAACTGAAATGTTCGAGCTAAATTACAAACCTCATAGGGTTAATATAAATCATAATTGTAATCTTTGCTACCTTAATCAAATCGAAAACCTTTATCAATTCCTAGCAAGATGTCCAATACTCCAAGAAATTCGACGTTTATACTTCAGGAAAAGCTTTCTTTCTACAGAAGAGATTTACTCAATTCTAAATGGTGAGTGTGGTTCAAAATTTCTTATCCGGTTTGTTACTGAAGCTATCGCTTACAGAAATACGTATGTAAATCTCCTTTAGAATCAATGTATTATTTTCTTTAAGCTAAACTTAAAGCCCATCTTTCAGTTAATATTGAATCCCTTAGCCTACCATTACTCTTTAATCGATTAATTCATCCAAGTTTTAAATTTAAATACACTAGTTTAAATTTTTTCCTTTTTTTAAAAAATGTAACTTTTGCAATATATTTATATTAGTTTCTATTAGTTTTAATTATATTTGATTAAAATAAAGTCTTAAACTCTTATGATATTTTGTTAAAATATGGCAAAATTATATTGAATATTAAAATATTCGTACACTTTTTCATTTTCAATTTTCTTGCTGTGTTTAAAATTTATAAATATAAATTTTAATGTAATTATTGTAGATATAAGCGGCAAACGTATTTTAAGCCATGCTTGTAAATCTTTTATATCATATATAGACGACGAAAGCCAATAAGCCTCTCTTCTCGACTTAAAAGAAGTAGAGATATCTAAATTGAGGTCTAAAAAGTCGCTGGAGCAAATGTCTTGAATCTAGTCCTTCCTCTAACGCTAACGAACTTGACAACAAAGTCAATGACCTTACCTCAGCTATGACCAGATCGCTAGAAATTGCTTGTCCACTTATAAACATAAGAGGAAAGAGGAAACCACAATGGTGGGCCTCAGAGCTTGACTCGCTCAGGAAGAAATGCAGGAAACTTTTCAACCGGGCTAAAGCTGCAAGACTAGCCTCTCATTGGGACTCTTACAAAGAATCCCTAAGAATCTACAAGAAGGCACTAAGGAAATTCAAGCGATCTTCTTGGCGATCTTTCTGTGGCATGATAGAAGAAACTTCTGAAGCCTCTAGGTTACGAAAAATTCTTTCAACTAATCCAGCTATGCCAAGCTGCTTGAAAAATACAGACGGCTCCTGGACAAATTCAAGTAATGAATCGCTGAACTTACTATTGGACACTAACTTTCCTGGTAGTTCTCTTACCGAAACGTGCAACAGTTTTATACGTTCAAGTTCAAATACAACATATCCACAAGGTCTAATCACAAAGGATAAGCTACAATGGGCTCTCAACAGCTTCAAACCATTTAAAGCTGCAGGACCAGATGGTATAACACGAGTCGAATTACAAAAGGCTTCTGATATAATTGCAACAATCCTTGAGGCAATTTTTACCAGCTGTCTTTACCTGGTCCATGTTCCCTCGGCATGGAGAGAAGTTAAAGTTGTTTTTATACCTAAAGCAGGTAAATGCTCCCAAGTCAATCCTAAAGATCTACGACCTATAAGTCTATCATCATTCTTTCTTAAGACCCTGGAAAGATTGATTGATATCCATTTAAGGGCACGTATCGATACAAGACTTCTGTCTTCGTCTCAACATGCCTACTGTAAAGGTAAATCGGTGAAAACAGCGTTACACACTTTAGTACGCACCATCGAATATTCCCTCTATCATAAAGAGTTTACTATGGTTGCTTTCCTTGACATCGAAGGTGCCTTTAACAGTGTGGACACATCTGCAATCACTTCTGCACTGACATCTCTAAATGTAGAGAGTTCGCTTCGGGAGTTAATTCATTTAATGCTTACTAGAAGAATAATTAATTCAAAACTGGGCAACTCTTCTAGCAGACGATTCGTTAGTAGAGGGACACCGCAAGGTGGTGTTCTATTCCCTCTCCTCTGGAACCTAGTGGTGAATGAAATCCTAACTAGTCTGGATGCGGAGGGTTTCAGAGTGATAGCCTATGCGGACGACGTTGCTATAGCAGTTTCAGGAAAGCATCTTAATATCCTAAAAGAACTCTTACAAAATGCCTTGGACAGACTAATACTCTGGGCTGATCGGTGTGGACTGGATGTTAACCCACACAAAACCGATCTGGTCTTATTTTCGAGGAGATACAAAATTCCATTTGTCAACCCTCCTTACATTAAGGGTATGTCTCCCGCAGAAGCGAACTCAGAACTCATGTAAATGAATTTGAATGTATTAGTGAAATATCGTTACTCTCTTCATTATCAAATTCAAAATTTGAATTTCCAAATACTCTATATTTGCCTCTTGATCTTTTTTGTCTCTCAGAGCGAGGGATATATTTCCGCACAAGCAGCCAATCAAAGAAATAAGAAATAGAACAACGTTGCATGATAAACCGGTTTTTTTTGGTATGTCTAGTTAGGTAGATTTGTTGTTGTCTTTTGCATATGGTTCGAATTTTATAAAGCAAGTGGGTATTTTGCTATCGAAGGAGATGTTTTTTTCTTGAATTTCTTTTTTTGGTCGACATTTTCATTTGTCAAATTGAAAATTTTGACATTTCTCGAGGTTTCAAGGTCCCTAGAGTCAAAATAAAAGGTTTTTAGAAACATGGTTGTGCGTGCGTGTGTACGTACGTTCGTACGTCCGAACTTTCGCGACGTTTTTTTCGTCGTCCATAGCTCAAGAACCAGAAGAGATATCGACTTCAAATAAATTTTGTTATACCGATAATAAGGCAGAAAGCTGCAGAAAGGGCTCTCAAGAAAATTGCGTAGGTGTTTTTTTTACCATAGCAGTTTAAAAAAAAGGTGAAAATTTTGGATAACCCTAAATATCTTACGAACCAAGAACGCTAGAGACTTGAATTAAATTTTATATAATATATTGTAACGTGATAGCAACCAAGTTTTTTTTTTTTGAAAAAAATTCATTTAACGGTTTTTTTATAAATCAAAAAACTGAAAAAAAATGTTTCACCTACCAAATTTTACGACTAAAATATGATTTCATCTCCAAAACAATTTTGTGCAACGAAAAATAATGTTTTTCAAATCTGATAAAATTTTGAGAAAAATCGAATTGACAGTTTTTTTATAAAAAATAAAAACCTAAACAAAAATTAATAAAAGTTGGTAAAAATTGACTTTCGACTCAAATATCTTTTCAAAGCTTTGATATATTGGCTTTAATTTACTTTTATCTTTCAAAAAATATTGTTGTCAACATTTAATAAAATTTTGAGAAAAATCGAATTGACAGTTTGTTTACAAAAAATTAAAAACCGAAAAAAATTAACAAAAATTGGTAAAAATTGAATATCGATTCAAATATCTTTTCAAAAAGTTGAAATTTAGGCATCAAACTTTTTTTATCTTATAAGAAATATTGTTATCAACAATGTTGAGAAAATTGAATTGACAGTTTTTTTTTATACAAAATAAAAATCTAAAAAACTTTACTCAAAGTTGGTAAAAATTGAATATCGATTCAAAACTCTTTTCATTTCATTTTTATATAAAAATCCAACAGTCCGTTTTTTCATAAAAAATAAAATCTACAAAAAATAGTACGCAAATTTGGTCAAAATTGATACGAGTACATATAGACAAACTTTTAAGCAAGACAAATTGACAGACGGGATGGGAAGTTATCAGTTTTGTAGATTTTATTTTTATGAAAAAACGGACTGATGGATTTTTATATAAAAATCACTAAATATCGAAAACAATATTTTCTGTGAAATAAAAAAAGGTTTGAAGCCAATATTTTTAATTTTTGAAAAGCTATTTGAGTCGAAAGTAAATGTTTACCAAGTTTTAGTATTGTTTTTTTTTTTTTTTTTTAGTTTTATTTTTTGTAAAAAAAAACTGTCAATGAGATTTTCTTCACATTTCTATCAAATGTTGAAAACAATATTTCATATAAGATAAAATTAGTTTGAATCCAATATTTCAAATTTTTGAAAAGATATTTGAGGTGAAAATCAATTTTTACCAACTTTTGTTAAATTTTTTTTAGGTTTTTAATTTTTTGTACAAAAACTGTCAATTTCATTTTGTTCAAAATTTGACTGAATGTTCAAAATAATATTTCTTATAAGATAAAATTAGTTTGAAGCCTAAATTTCAACTTTTTGAAAAGATATTTGAATCGATATTCAATTTTTACCAACTTTGAGTAAAGTTTTTTTAGATTTTTATTTTGTACACAAAAACTGTCAATTCGATTTTTCTCAAAATTTTATCAAATTTCAAAAACATTATTTTTCGTTGCACAAAATTGTTTTGGAGATGAAATCATATTTTAGTCGTAAAATTTGGTAGGTGACACATTTTTTTTTCAGTTTTTTGATTTATAAAAAAACCGTTAAATGGATTTTTTTCAAAAAATATACTTGGTTGCTATCACGTTACAATATATTATATAAAATTTAATTCAAGTCTCTAGCGTTTTTGGTTCGTAAGATATTTAGGTTAGCCCTTTCTGCATCTTTCTGCCTTATTATCTGTATAGCAAAATTTATTTGAAGTCGATATCTCTTCTGGTTCTTGAGCTATGGACGACGAAAAAACGTAGCGAACGTACGGACGTACGGACGTACGGACGTACAAACGTACGTACACACGCACGCACAGACATCTTTCTAAAAATCTTTTATTTCGACTCTAGGGACCTTGAAACGTCGAAAAATGTCAAAATTTTCAATTTGACAAATCGGACCCATTATAATAACTTCGTATGGGAAGTTAAAAAAATGCAATACCCAGGAGTGATAGTACACAAAAAAAATCAAGAAAACAAAATATATGACAGCGAATTCACGATACCTACAATATCTCTTTACCCTTCTTTATACCTACACTACAATGTGCAACCACAAAACTTGCCGAAAGTTGAACCAAAAATCAAATTCTGCGTATACGATTGACTACGTAACACCCAAATCACGAGTCCATGACCTTACATCATACCACATACTAGAAAAAAAAATATTTCTAAGAAAAGTCTTTTTTTTGTTGTATTTTCTGTTATTGTATACCGCAAGCAAAACAAAGAATACAAAAACTAAATGAGCCATGAGACCAACAACAAAAAAAAAATCTGAGAGAGGATGGGCGGGCGAAATTCTTTCGCAAAGAATTCTCTTCTTGAGCGCTGAGATGCAGTGGCATTCTTGGGAACTGAAAACTTCATTGTGTGCGTTTACAAAGAAATTTGTTGTTAAAAAATGCAAAATAGACCTCTTTTATAAAAATTAAATTAAATAAACAGTAGACGCAAGAACTTTTTACTTTTTTAAATAGAATAAACAAAATGCCAAAAAAAAATAAAAAAAATAGTTTGCAATTATATAAACTCCCAATCCCTCACAATTGCACCACAAATGTTGTTATATTGAAATGCATTTTTAATTATGTTCCGACAAATATTTTTTTTTTTCAAAATCGATAGTAAGAGTAATATATATGGTCCTTTTTTTTAAAAAAAAAATTAAAACTAAAAAAATAAAAATCAGCTCGCCCCATGAATTCGCAAAAAATATTGGAAAAAAAAGAATGCATTTTGGATTTTTTGTCTAAAAAAGTTACTATAACTATTTTTTAAAAAAAAAATTTGAAAGCAAATATCTGAACATATATTTAGAATTTGAAAAAAAGTTAAATTGACTTAGCTAGCTGTTATACTTTGGAAGTTTTATCAAATATTGCACCTATGCCACAACGCAAATTTGCACTATTTTTCATAGTTTTCTACAATTTTTCTTGGAATAAATAAATAAATTAAAAAAAAAAGAAAATCGATACTATTTATAAAAATTTATTGTTTTTTGGAAAAAAATATAAAAAAAATAAAAAATTATATTTTACACACTGCCCCATTGATTTTCGCAAGTAACTACCTGAATTTAATGATTTTTTAGTGATTCTAGTGCTGTTAAGGAACAAACAATTTTTTTAAATTTTTTATTCCTTTATACATATTTAGCCCAATATATTTTCAATCAAAACCCGTTTATTTCGTTTAAATATTTAAAAAAATGTGAACGCTACAAAGCTAAGCGCAAAGCACCAATCAATTTTTTTGCATGCGACATGCCCTTAAAGGAATCCAATTAAAATTCTCAGACGAGGTCTTAGACAAAAAACTAAATTGGAAACGCAACGTACAGGAAAGAGTCAAAAAAGCTACTGTAGCTCTCTTTTCTTGCAAAAAAGCTATTGGTAATAAATGGGGTTTACAACCCAGAATCACGCATTGGCAATACACATCGGTAATCAGACCGATTTTAACGTACGGTGTAGCAGTATGGTGGACTGCTTTAGAGAAAGGTATAAACAGGGATAAGTTAAATAAAGTTCAACGTTCAGCCTGCCTATGTATAAGCGGATCGCTTCGCACGACCCCGTCTGCGGCACTGGACACCTTGCTCTACCTTACACCTCTTGACATATTTAGTAAACAAATAGCTGCAAGCTCTGCTATCCGCCTCAATGCTTCGTCGCAGTGGACTAACAACAACATTGGCCACTCCGTAATTCTAAGGTACTTAGAATCAATTCCAAAGCACACAGACTACACCATCCCCCAACTACAATTCGATAGGAATTTCCAGATTTCTATACCTAACAGATCTTTTTGGGAGAATAGGACATTCTTAGAGGATGAGTCAATCCACTTTTACACAGATGGCTCAAAGACCAAAGAAGGGGTTGGTGGTGGTGTGTACTCTGAACGACTGAAATTAAGTCTCTCATTCCGCCTTCCCAATCATTGTAGCGTGTTCCAGGCGGAACTTTTGGCGATTAAAGAAGTCTTGTCTTGGCTTAAAGAAAACGTGACATCAACATCTCATATCCGTATTTTCTCCGACAGCCAGGCCGCTATCAAATCTCGGGACTCTGTCTCTACAAACTCTATAACAGTCCATAACTGTCGATCATCTCTAATGGAGATGGCGCAACAGTTTAATATTCACCTTTGCTGGGTGCCGGGCCATAGAGACATTCCAGGTAACTGTAAGGCAGATGAACTCGCCAGGAACGGTACAGTACAGCTCATCCTACCACGTTTGGCAAGTACTGGCATACCAATCGCTACTTGTAAACTGCTGCTAATGCAAGACGCTGCGAGGAGGGCAGGCACCAGGTGGAACAACGTCACCACGTGTCAAGCCACAAAAAACATCTGGCCAACACTGGATTTAAAACGTTCAAGGTGCTTGCTCTCTCTAAGCAGATCGCATATAAGCTCGATAATAGGTGTCATAACCGGACACTGTCTAATAGGAAAGCACGCCACGAGACTAGGCGTATTCTCAAATGACTTTTGCAGAAGCTGTATGGACGAGGAAGAGGAAGAAACGGTTCTTCATCTTCTCTGCACATGCCCTGCTCTAGCTCGAAAACGCAAGAATTACCTAGGAGAATTCTTCTTTAACGATCTAAACGATCTAAATCATATCAGTAGAATCAGCCTCTCACGTTTCGTAAGAGACTCAAACTGGTTCCATTGAGCTTAGGAGGAAGCCACAAGATTCATGTGGTATCACAATGGGCCATTAAACTGGCCTAAGTGTGTCCGTTTCCATCTTGGACAGCCACTATAACCTAACCTAAATGTCTTGAATACCGATAACTTGGTTAGTAGCATGCAATAAGTTATCTGTAAAATATGGTTGTATTGTTGTCCCGATACTGAAAAAACGCTTTAAAAATCTCCTCTGCCGTAATATGCGAACGTTTAAACCTCATCGTCAACAACCTGGTAAGGTCCTTTTCAGTGTGGTTTAAGACCAGGACAGTCCACAATCGATCAACACTAGAGGGACTATCTTTCAAAAGTCTGTGCAATTACTAGTATATTCTGATGACATTGAAGTAACCGTTGACATACAAATTAACGTAAAAAACTCGGCATCATGTTAATGGGGCTTTTTTTTGTCTAATTGGGCTTTTAATGAATGCAGAAAATAACACCAACGCTCAGATCAAACGAAGAATTACTGTTGCTAAACGTGTGCTGTTTCTTTGGGCTAATAAAGCAATCTAGAGCAACCAGAGTGTCTTTATATAAGACCGTTATATTCCTTGACCTTCTATACGGTGTAAAAGCTTATAATATGACAAAAACGGATAAAGGACTTTGGGTCGTTTCTAGAAAAAAGTTATTCGCGACGTAGAATTAGCAAGAAGAATAAAAGTCCAACAACTGAGATGGCTGGGCCACTTGAAGCGCATGAAGAGTTTTCGAATCTAAGACCAAAAGACAGCGCAATAGAGGAAGGCCGCAGGTCAAGGAGCTAGATGGAGAAATTTGTTGGGTATTTATTATTTATTTATTTATTTTATTTATTTTATTTTGAACGCTTAGTAACTGTAAGATACAATATCTTATAAGGTAGTAACAAGCTTATAAATGAGAATGACAATGTAATTATTATAATTAAATGACATTTCAATTATTTATATTATGATTATTATTATCATATGAAAAGTTTAATAACTTTCTATACGGTCTATGTAAGTATGTAATATAATTTTAAATTGAAAAGTAATTTATTAAGTCCTTTTTAAGTCTTGTTGTGTTTTGATTTTCTTTAATAAAGCGTGGAAGGGAGTTCCAGAGGTGAACTGAATTTACAAAAAATTGACGCTCAGAAGTTAAGCATGTATAGCGAGGGTGAACTAGTTGACGAGTCCTGTTAGAGGTGGGGAAACAATAATGTGGTTGTTGTGTGTGCAATATATCGGAGAGGAGGATTAAACAACGAAGTTTTACATAATTTTCCAAGGGCATATTTAATAACAGGGAAGAATAATTAGATATTCTGTCATACCTACGTAAACCAAAAGCATAGCGAACGATATTATTAAAAGCAGTATTAAGTTTGCGTTTACTATCATATCTACAGTTGCAATATAACTCACATCCATAAATCAAAATAGGTATAAGCAAGGTCTTTGCTAGCAGTATTCGTGTTTTTACTGGCGTAAAATACTGGGTTACCCAAAGTGTACGTAGAGCACCATACATTTTGCCGACAAGTCCGTTTATGTGATCGTCCCAAGTCAAATATCGATTAAATGTAACGCCAAGGTTCTTTGCAGTCTGTACGTATTCGATTGGACCATTACTTAACATAATTTGAGGAAAGTAAATAAGATCTAAGTTCTTTCTTGAGATAACTAAGCATTTAGATTTCTTCGGATTCAAAAAAAGACCATTTAAATGGGACCAATTTAAAATTTTCTCAAGGTCCTCATTGACATTGGAGACTCCATTGTCAATAAGTCCGAGAGGGCAGCTTAGATATAGTTGGACGTCATCGGCATACAAGTGGCAGGAACTATTATCGATCAAAGATGGTAGTTCATTTACATACATTGAGAATAGTAAAGGACCCACTATCGATCCTTGAGGAACGCCCGATAACGTTGGTAGAAAATTGGACAAACTGTCACCAGCTTGGACTGCTTGCTTTCTATTGTTTAAATATGAATATATGAGCTTTGTGGCGCCTGTTGAAAAATTAAACTGCTGCATAAGCTTGTTACAAAGTATGACATGATTAACTGTGTCAAATGCCTTGGAGAAATCAAGTAAAACCAAAAAAGTTACATCATCCTTATCCAACGATTGCCTTATGTCTTCAGTTACGTTCAAAAGCGCAGTTATACAACTGTGCTTTTTGCGGAAACCAGATTGTTGCGAGGTAAGCATGGAGTTAGTCGTAGGAAAAGCGTTGATTTGTTTCTGCAAAATTTTCTCAAAAACTTTAGATAAATAAGAAAGAATTGAAATAGGTCTGAATTCGGTTCCTTTAGCATTTTTAGGAAGTGGTAAGATTTTTTCCACCTTCCAAATGTCAGGATAAACTCCAGACATTTAAATGGAGTTAAATGTAAACGTGATGTAGGGCAGCAAAAATGGCAGAATCATTTTTATAAATTTCCGTCCAGACCAATAGCATTAGACTTGATTGAGAGTAAGCTTTCTACAACATCAGTAGAATCTACTGCTCGAAAACCGAAACCAGGATGATCTGAGTCTTCCGCAAACGAGACACCCCCAGAAGTGATTGGCAAAGGCGAAAGTGACGGTCGTGAGGCAAATGCTTCGTTAAGTGTGTTTACATCAAGACCTACAGCAGTCGCATTTCTCAACTTTCCAATGCCAACGTTTCGCAAGTTTCTCCATAGTTGTCGCCCATTCAGTGAAACATTTAAATGCTTAGAGAAAATTTGAGATTTAACTGTACGAATTTCTGCAATAACTCTGTTCCGAAGAGAACAAAATGCGAGTCGTAACTCGGGCAATCGATACCGCTTCCAATTATTAAATACATGATCCCGTTTTTGCATTAACGATCTTATATTATTTGTAAACCAGGGCTTATCATTTTGTTTCAAAATTTTTGTTTTCAAGGTAAGAACCTCTTTACACAAGACTGTTGCGAGACCAAATTAAGCAAGTAAGTCAACAAATGCTGTTTTTCATCTACTCGGCCCTTAAGAGTTGGAGTGATGGAAAAGCTCACGCAGTGGTTCTGCAGCAGCGTTAAAAAACACCTTTTCAGAACAATAAAAGGGATTTTGGACCGGGACAATGGACCTGTAAATATCAAGATCTTAAAGTACTCTAACAAGAGTAAGAGTGCGAAAGAAATTACTTTCCAAAATTTCTTTTCTTTCTTTCATTCACATTGTGTTAATATTTATGACTAGATTAGGTTATATGTACTAGTAAATTACAAAAAATGAACGTATTTACATCACTTAGGTAAATTCAATTGTTCTTCAAGGTTGTGGAATTAATTATTCATTACTTTTGTCGTATTTATTTATCATATAGAACATTGCACACATGACAAGCAAGGATTCAATTGTTCTTTTTCAATGTTACCCGTGTTCTTAATATTTTCGAATCCATATTACTTTCGTTTTTTCCCCCCAACTTGCTCAATTTTCAATATCGCGTGCTGAATTCACACCCTTATTGGCACAATTTGGACAGAAAAAAAGAAAGAAAACAAAATCACCATAATACCTTTCTGCTGACTTCACTTACATAGTTTTGAAGCTAGAACTTTCACTCATCTGAAATAAAGGTACAAAAATATAAACTTAGTCGTATATTGATATTCTCACCAATTGGCAACATACAAAATCGTTTCAATGACATGCAACATTTCGTGAGTAGCACCTTTTATATAATTCGTTTTGCTTTTTCAATGTCTGAGGCAAGGAACCTTCTTGGGGTAAATAATTATAACCCTATACACAAACAAAAACACGCTATTATAAGTAAATATGAAATATTGTGGGATTTTAATGCTTCTTACAATAGAAGGTGTTATCTAGTGTTTGAAGAGCAAAGAAAAAAAACTTGACACTGACTTACTTTGTCAAAGTAGACAGTTATTGCGATTCTAATATTTTATCACTGCAGGCAGAGTTCTCTTATGATTTATTAATTTTTGCAAATAGAATAATTGTAACTTTGCAGTCTTTACAGATCAAACATTGGAACATCCAAATTTGTCTGGGTTGAAATAAATAATAATGAAGAAACAATCAATTCTGTGAAAAATAATTTGAATTAATAACACGTACCAAGATTGTAGATGGGAATTTACAATATGCATACAATCAGTTAAAACGTGATGAAAAACTACGAATAGTGTTTATCGTAATTTATACAAAACAAAATAAGAAATATAAATTTAATTCAACGTAATTTCTATGTACATATAATGAGATTTTAAATTTGGTTTTATTGTGAGGGTTTACAGTTCAAAAGCCTGGCAAAAATCCTTGTTTCAAACCCTCCTAGTGGGTGCCGGGCGGTAATGATCACCACAGTTGTCTTGCACGTTGTCAAGATGGAGATCAGCTAAGGTCAGGTTGAATTGCTGAAATTTCCTACTCTTTAATAGTAGCAACCATAAGCAATGCAATTTGACCATAGATACGGGGTCCCTAATTTCAGTGGTGGTGTTAGCTTGTCCTCCAGCCAGGAGACCTTGAAGGTTAGCTCATTTAGCGCTGGTAGTTCCAGCACTTGTGAGCAACCCAAAACCACAGAAAGTATAGGCAGTGCTATTCATAGCACACATATACTTCCTAAACCGTATACAAAACCGAAACCCTCGAGTAGCAGTGCAACTCGAGGAACCAAAAAACCATCAGAAGGCGATCTTCTCACAAACCGCTTCAAAACGGCCTCTCACATTCTTGCCAAGATTGCCAAAAATGAAGAGACCGGAGTGATTCATGAGAGGGACGCCAAAGATAAAATAAAGTAACAGAAAGTTGTTGATGAATACAACAACCTTCTGGCCAGCCGAGAAAAGGCCGTTAAGCGAAACAGATCTCAGGTAGAAATCTGCACGTCTCAGAAAAAGAGCAAGTTTGACGACCGGACAAAGCCAGTGAAAGCACCATCTTCTGGAGCAGCGCAACTGCGTACTCTTAGTGAGGTTGTCAGGGATGACCTCCACGTAGCAGTTGTGGATGAGCTCTCCACAAACAGCAAAGGTCTGCTGAATCCTTAGACAACCGAAGGCTCGCATTTGGTTGCAGCTCACGAGCATAAAGCCAAGCGGACAGGATCTGATCCGCGGTCTTCAGAAGCAAAATCAGCTGGTCCCCATGCACGATTGGGCTGTACTTAAGGCAGAAGAACCGCAGAAGACCAGCGCCTCTTACCTTCTGAGGATTAGCGAGGAGAGTCTAGGTGCTCTCGAAAAGGCCGAGTACAAACTCAGTTTCGGCATAAGGAATGCCAAAATTAAAATTCTGCAGAGTCGGGGAACAGACACCGACAAAGCTGACAACGTCGAGGTTGGCGATGTTGTTAGAGGAGTCGAGGCTCCCAGTGAGTTGCCGGACCCCAGCTCTGCAGCTCAAAATAATTAAAAACGCGCTGATAGTCATCCAGATTAATCTGAAGCACTCTAAGTGTGCTTCAGATAATCTGAGAGTTTTTCTTAGAGAGGGGATCACAAGTGGATTTTCAAATTAATTTCGAGTCGAAAAACCCTCCGCCTTATAGAAATCCCAAAAGAACTGACTGGAAGAAATTCACAGAATTGATAGTAGACCTTGAATCAAAGGTGAAAATCTTTATAGCTTTTAGAGTCTATTGCCCAGTTAAATAAAGCCGTAAGACCCTTCCTTCTTGGTCGAATGAAGAACTGTACAATTTTCAATTTTTGCTACAAACATAAGTTTTACCAACCGTATAAAAACTCTCTTAAAATTTACAAGCTAGCCGTCATCAGCCAAAAAACAAGGCTGGAGAGAATACTGTCAATCAATAGACATAAAGGACTCCGCAAGGCTCAGCCTGATGAAACCTGGACAGCCTCTGCAGCCGAATCTCTTGAGCTACTGATGAAGACACACTTTCCGGGTTGTGAGAGTGATAACCCCGAACTGCTTGAAACCACAGAGCTAAACGTAGCTCATGTGGAGCAAGTCAATTCCGTTAACCAGGGAAAATATTTTGTGGGCCATCAATACTTTTTGTCCATATAAATCCCCAGGCATGGATGGCATACTGCCAGTTATGCTTCAAAAGTTGCATGATGTGGCAGCTCCATGGCTGGAACAAATTTTCAAAGGATGTCTCCTTCTCAAACATGTGTCCATGTCGTGGAGACAGGTCAAAGTAGTTTTTATCCCGAAAGTGGGTAGGCGAGGTCACGAATCCGCGAAGGATTTCAGACCAATAAGCTTAACATCTTTTTAGCTTAAAACCTTGGACGGCATTCCTGATTACCATATTAGAGAAATCCTAGTTGGACGACCTCTCGAAAGCCCTCAGCATGTTTATCTTAAGGGCAAATCTACGGATACTGCCCTCCATGAGGTAGTGCGTACTGTAGAACAAACAATCCATTATAAAGAATTTACTATTCCCACCTTCCTAGATATAGAAGGTGCTTTTAACAACGTCCTTACAGAATCCATAGAAGAATCACTCGTTAAGTTCGGTGTAGAAGACTTCATTCGAGAATGGATTATTTCCATGCTCAGTGGTAGGAAGATTCGAGCCTCTCTAGGCAATACAATAGCAACAAAACAGGTGAGTAGGGGAACACCCCAGGGTGGTGTTCTTTCGCTTCTTCTATGGCTTCTCGTCATGGATACAATTCTCGTTAAATTAGAGAGATGTGGAGTGAAGGCGGTAGCCTACGCGGATGATTTTGTGCTATTGGTGTCAGAAAAGTACACCCCTGTGATTAGTGAAATCACGGAGTCAGCTTTGAAGAAAGTTAGCAACTGGGCCACTAGTTGTGGACTAGGAGTTAACCAAAATAAAACTGAACTGTTGCTCTTTACCACCAAAACTAAAGTACCGCCCTTCACGCTACCTCGACTCAAAGGTCAAATCATATCATTGTCTTCCAGTGCCAAATATTTGGGAGTTATACTCGACCCTAAACTAAACTGGAAACTAAATATTGAAGTACAGGTTAAGAAGGCCTGTGTTGCCTTCTACGCCTGCAGCAAAACTTTCGGCAAAAAGTGGGAACTTCAGTCCAAGATGATTTTATGGACGTACACAGCCGTAGTACGTCCAATATTAACATAGGGGTTGATTGTGTGGTGGCATGCTCTTAGCAAAGCCTATAATATTGATAAGCTAAAGAAGGTTCAGAGAACAGCTTGCGTGGGCACCATAGGGGCTATGCGTACAACGGACGCCTTAAACGTTATTTTGGATCTTCTACCAATCGACCTTTTTATTAAATACATACATTGAACAACTGGTTGTCAAAACCTTATGGTCACAGCAACACAACGAAATTGATTCCCTCAGATATTATCTCGGTAGACACTGACTACTGCACTCCTACTTTGAGCCTTAGTAAGGGTTTTAAGATTATTTTCCCATCCAGAGAAGATTGGAAGGATGACATCGTGTCGATAGGTTTCGACACAACCATCTTTACTGACGGCTCAAAGATGGAGTACGGAGTTGGTTCTGGGATCTTTTCTGAGTCCCTAAATGTAGCCAAATCCTTTAGGCTTCCTGACTTTGCTAGCGTTTATCAGGCTGAACTGCTGGCAATAAGGGAGGCATGTAAGATACTTAAACAAAACCCAAACCAAAACCGAAATGTGGCTATCTTTGCAGACAGTCAGGCTGCTGTCAAAGCCATTAACTCGGCCATATCCTCATCGAAATTGGTCCAGCAATGTCGCGATGAGCTTGCGAACCTGAATATTAACCTCGGTGTCACCCTGATCTGGGTTCCGGGTCATAGTGGTATTGTGGGAAATGGACGGGCTGACGAGCTAGCCAGGCAAGGATCGGCCTTTCATAGCTCACTTGCGGAAATGGTTAACGTTCCTCTTGGTGCTATGAAGAGTAAAATCTTTTCTATCTTCCAAACTGAATCAAACCGAAGGTGGAGCAATTTACCCAACTGCATTATGTCTAGGAAGATATGGCCCAACTATAACAAAACCCGTACAAACGATCTCCTATGCAGGCCAAGGCAAGACATAGCCGGGATTGTTGTGGTTTGTACCGGACATTGGCCTATAGGAGTTCATGCAGAGAAGTTGGGTATAGGTTAGGTTAGGTTATAGTGGCTGTCCAAGATGGAAACGGACACACTTAGGCCAGTTTAATGGCCCATTGTGATACCACATGAATCTTGAGGCTTTCTCCTAAGCTCAATGGAACCACTTAGAGTCCCTTACGAAACGTGAGATGCTGATTATACCGATATGATTTAGATCGTTTAGATCGTTAAAGAAGAATTCTCCTAGGTAATTCTTGCGTTTTGAGAAGATGAAGAACCGTTTCTTCCTCTTCCTCGTCCATACAGCTTCTGCAAAAGTCATTTGAGAATACGCCTAGTCTCGTGGCGTGCTTTCCTATTAGACAGTGTCCGGTTATGACACCTATTATCGAGCTTATATGCGATCTGCTTAGAGAGAGCAAGCACCTTGAACGTTTTAAATCCAGTGTTGGCCAGATGTTTTTTGTGGCTTGACACGTGGTGATGTTGGTCCACCTGGTGCCTGCCCTCCTCGCAGCGTCTTGCATTAGTAGCAGTTTACAAGTAGCGATTGGTATGCCAGTACTTGCCAAACGTGGTAGGATGGGCAGTACTGTACCGTTCCTGGCAAGTTCATCTGCCTTACAGTTACCTGGAATGTCTCTATGGCCCGGCACCCAGCAAAGGTGAATAATAAACTGTTGCGCCTTCTCCATTAGAGATGATCGACAGTTATGGACTGTTATAGAGTTTGTAGAGAAAGAGTCCAGAGATTTGATAGCGGCCTGGCTGTCATAGAAAATACGTATATGAGATGTTGATATCACGTTTTCTTTGAGCCAAGACAAGACTTCTTTTGTCGCCAAAAGATCCGCCTGGAACACGCTACAATGATTGGGAAGGCGGAATGAGAGACTTAATTTCAGTCGTTCAGAGTACACACCTCCACCAACCTCTTCTTTGGTTTTTGACCCATCTGTCAATGTTGTTCTTAGTCCACTGCCACGAAGCTTTGAGGCGAATAGAAGAGCTTGCAGCTATTTGTTTGCTAAATATGTCAAGAGGTGTAAGGTAGAGCAAGGTGTCCAGTGCTGCAGACGGTTAAAATCGGTCTGATTACCGATGTGTATAGGCAATGCGTGATTCTGGGCTGTAAACCCCATTTATTACCAATAGCTTTTTTGCAAGAAAAGAGAGTTACAGTAGCTTTTTTGACTCTTTCCTGTACGTTGGGTTTCCAATTTAGTTTTTTGTCTAAGACAAGACCTAGGTATTTAGCCTCGTCTGAGAATTTTAATTGGATTCCTTTAATATAAGGAGGGTTGACAAATGGAATTTTGTATCTCCTCGAAAATAAGACCAGATCGGTTTTGTGTGTGTTAACACCCAGTCCACACCGATCAGCCCAAAGTATTAGTCTGTCTAAGGCATTTTGTAAGAGTTCTTTTAGGATATTAAGATGCTTTCCTGAAACTGCTATAGCAACGTCGTCTGCATAAGCTATCACTCTGAAACCCTCCGCATCCAGACTAGTTAGGATCTCATTCACCACTAGGTTCCAGAGAAGAGGGGATAGAACACCACCTTGCGGTGTCCCTCTACTAACGAATCGTCTGCAAGAAGAGTTGCCCAGTTTTGAGTTAATTATTCTGCTAGTAAGCATTAAATGAATTAACTCCCGAAGCGAACTCTCTACATTTAGAGATGTCAGTGCAGATGTGTCCACGTTGTTAAAGGCACCTTCGATGTCAAGGAAAGCAACCAAAGTGAACTCTTTATGATGGAGGGAATATTCGATGGTGCGTACTAAAGTGTGTAACGCTGTTTCCACCGATTTACCTTTACAGTAGGCATGTTGAGACGAAGACAGAAGTCTTGTATCGATACGTGCCCTTAAATGGATATCAATCAATCTTTCCAGGGTCTTAAGAAAGAATGATGATACACTTATAGGCCTTTTGTAATTCGACTGGTATTATACCATCTGGTCCTGCAGCTTTAAATGGTTTGAAGCTGGTTTATCCTTTGTGATTAGACCTTGTGGATATGTTGTATTTGAACTTGAACGTATAAAACTATTGCAAGTTTCGGTAAGAGAACTACCAGGAAAGTGAGTGTCCAATAGTAGGTTCAGCGATTCATTACTTGAATTAGTCCAGGAGCCGTCTGAATTTTTCAAGCAGCTTGGCATAGCTGGATAAGTTGAAAGAATTTTCCGTAACCTAGAGGCTTCAGAAGTTTCTTCTATCATGCCACAGAAGGATCGCCAAGAAGATCGCTTGGATTTCCTTAGTGCCTTCTTGTAGATTTTTAGGGATTCTTTGTAGGCGTCCCAATGAGAGGCTAGTCTTGCAGCTTTGGCCCGGTTGGAAAGTCTCCTGCATTCCTTCCTGAGCGAGTCAAGCTCTGAGGCCCACCATTGTGGTTTCCTCTTTCCTCTTATGTGTATAAGTGGACAAGCAATTTCTAGCGATCTGTTCATAGAACATAGAAGTTGGGTATCTCTTACAACACCTTTTGCCGTAGCTGTAGTGACCAAAGAGAAAGTGAAACGATAATCCATTTCCTCTGCAAACGTCCTGCTTTGGCAAACACCAGAATGAAATGCTTTGGAAAAGCATTCTTTCAAGAACTCGATGAGCTATCTGAGACAAAGATTAGATACCTAATCATTTTTCTCAATGCGACAAAATGGCTTTAACATAATCGCTATGAAGCTTCTCTATCAATCTATCCCTTTCAATCAAAGGTCAAACGAGTTTTTGGTATCAAAACGGCGCACTTCAGCGCTAATTGGATCTCAGGCTAGGTTGCCTTGAGATCGCCATTTCTACCTACCTACCGGACAGCCCATCGAATTCTTCTTCTTCGGCTGCGATAAATAAAACAAGTATGAAAGATGCGTCCTTAGGAATGCTCATCAGTATTCCTTCGAATCCAATTTCCGTACTGTCAAATACAGAGATTCGTTCTTTAGCCGTACTACGCGAATTTGGAATGGCTTACCCCATACCTTGTCTTCCTCAAGCATTCTCATATTGAGGAATTCAAAACCAATGTGTACCGACACCTCATTTCAAAACAACTCTCCCTTTCCTAGTGATCACACTGTGTCAGTGCTTATTACAAAAAAGTATGTCTTACTCTATCCCTTGTAGCCACTTCATCCTAACCATACCTAACCTGTATCTAAAATGCTCTAGGCATTCAAAAGAAAAATCGTAAAGTTTCTAACATTACACGATATTCATAACATATTCAACTGAGGTTAAAATGTAGTTCAATTAATATGTAAATCATATCTTAATTACTGTTTATTTCGAATTTGCAGCTTGTTTTGTATACCAACAGGTTTAGTACCAGTTTAAATAATCACGTTTTAATTATTATCAATGTTTATAGAATATCTACTACTAGCCTATTTCCATAGTATGGTCCCCTGCGCGCCTCATTAGCCTCTAGCACATTTTCATTTAAAATCTAATTGACTTCAAATCCTTCAACCATTCGAATCATATTCTAATAGAAGCTTACACATTTCGAATATCTTTGAACTCAAAAATTATAAATAACAGAAAAAAAACAATAAGACTTTAGCTGAATGAACGATAACTCTGTTATTTTTCTGTCTGCGACTGTACTCGTGTACAGTGTTCACATTTTTGTGTACATAACAATCCAGTAAACAAGATCAGTAAACATTTTCAATTCTATTTCTGTTCTACTTCGCCAACAAAACTCTTTGGCTTTAAATTTGGTGCAATATTTATTTCACCGCTCGTTTGTAACACGAACATGCTAATAAAAAAGAAATTAAAAATAAAAATAAAAACAAAATGCTTCCAAAGCACAACGACGCGCGAGACCACCACCGCCAATGCCACACCAGAAAGAAAAATAATAATCTTTGATCAAGGTCGAAATCGAAAGGACAACTAAGTCCCCCGAACCAGGTGTACACCACGCCGCACAGTGGGACGAATGTATGGGGAAATCGGCAAAAATCATATCTTTTGTTTAAGTTATTGAAATCACGTAAAGTTGCATTGGGACGTCTTTTTAGACCTAAATCTATGAATTAAACATGAAAACCAAGTAAATGGAAAAGTTTTAGCAATGAAATTAAAGTTAATTTCATCAAAAGAGTTGAGCAGCGAACTTTTTTTTAGGATTTTCATTTTATTATTAATTTTATCTTTTCTTTTAATAACAAATAATTAAATTTCTTGAATGGAACAATAAATAACAATTTCATTTGAATACGAAAATAAAAAAAAAATATTTCTAAACTTATTATATACATATATACTATACTTATTATTCGGTGTCGGTTTCGGATATATAATTTAAGTCTTCCGGGTTAGATTCATCGAGAAAACTTATATTTGTTTCATCTAATGATAAATATGGGAACATATCTTGGTCATATTTTGATATATTGCAATTTTTTGACCGCAAATTCGAAAGCTGCGGATCAGATGAAATCAGTAAATGATTAATTAAATCACTCATTGTATGATTTCTCTTCGTTTTTCTAGTGTGATCAAGTCTAGTCAAGTGGATTCAGAAACAACAGAAACTTCTGGCAATATTTCTGACTTATATGTTTGCAAATTATAATAGCTTGGAAAACAATCTTTATATAAACTGTTTACAACGGAACGAAGTAAAGAATATTTTCTTTTAGATAAACCCAAGTCTAAGTATAAGGCCAAGGCTTGTTGAAGAGTTAGGGTCTTATTATTCTTGCGAGGGGAACCTGAAGCACGACCAGTCAACTTTGCCGCATACTCCAACTCCTCTGGAGAGGTTTGCGACACAAGTTCTTGAACACGACGTTTTTTAGTGCGATCAGTACACTCTTCAAAACTTTTTCTTGGCCTTCCCTTGCTCGTACTTGGCATGTTTGGATTACACTATAATTTTTTGGGATATGAAGGTAAAGTGTTAAAAAAATTATTGGTTCAAATAGGATTTTATCACTTACGCAATCAAGTAAAGCTTTAGGTAAACTCAGATTGGAATTAAGCCATGTTTCATTAGCGGTCATGAACCGATTAAGTCTTCTACAAGACTGCTCCCACTTCTGCTTTACCTTGAGGCAATAAAATTTAGCAACTTCCTTAATTTGCTTGTCCAACTCTTCCATTGGCTCTTTTAAGCCAAGAAGTTTCTGAATTTGTTGACAAACATTGTCAAATTTCCTGGTTCTATCACTATCCAGCCACGTTTCAAAAATGTCAGCATTTTTGATACAGGGAGTTGAACCTAAAAAACGTGATTTTAAGTACTTGGAGCAAAATTGTAGCAAGATTTTTTTCTTGATTCACTTAAAGGACACTTTACTGAGTACAAAACCATAAAAACCTCAGAGGGCCTTTTAGGCCTAAAAAAGAAAAGCTTACTCAAAGTCATTTTTTATTTTTATTTTTTTAACTTCCACCCTCACTTGGAAAATTACGAATAAAAAAAATAGAACAAAAATAAAAGATGTTTCTTTTGTTTAATATTAATTAAAATACCTTGAACAGTGTTTTTATCCATAATTGAATTAATTTATCAGCGCACAAAAAATGTTACGAGCAAAACAAAATTGAATTTTAAACCACTTGATTTTTTCACCACAAAAAAAAAATAAACTTGACCTTCTTTGTCTCCGTATAACTTTTGCACTAATTGGTCAATGCAAAAAATTTTGATGCAGTTAGAACCTATAAATATTTGTGATGACTTACCAATCACTCAAAAGTACCGCTATAACATTTTATTTTTTTATTTATTGCTATGAGTCGTCCCACTGTGCGCCGCCGCCATGCCACGCCGCAACGTACAAACACACTATTTGTTTATATAATCCCACCTGCCGCCCGCCAGGAGGAGGACATAAAGAGGCAATAAAGCATAGTAATACTCAACACTCGAAAGCAAACCCCATAGAAGCACGAAGGAAAAGAAAATAAATAGATTTTTCATCAAGTTTCCTACGAATATGACGAATCCGACTCACAATGTTGGCCACAACAAAAACAGAAGAAAGAAAAAGTAGATACTCTACTCGAGTGTGTGGTGTTGTGTTGTGCTTTTCGACGACGTGTTGTTGAAGTGTTTCTGCTTGTTATCAGCTTATCGTAGATTACCCTCTTCCCCATTTCGCTTTCTCGGGCCCGCAGCACGATTACGACCGAGATTCCAACTAACTACAAGAAAATCATCGAAACAGCGTTATATAAGTCGGTTATGACTGACATCGAGCTTGGGCTGGGGCTGGGAAATGTCCTACCAATTGGATTGAATTGGAATGATTCAAATAATAGAAAAATCAAAGCTTTCAAGGTTCACTTCAGCCACAGCGGCAACAGCAGCAGCATGAGAAAGTGAGTGGGCGGAGGCAGAAGAATGAAACGATACAAAAATTATTGAAGGTGAAAAGTCATTTCTATTTTTTCTTTACACCTCGATGTGAACACGACAAAATGAAAAATACCAAATCAATCGCAGTGCTTAGGTTCGTTCTTACGTGATACGAACGAACCAAAGACGAAAGACCCCCTAAACCCTGACACCGACATCGAATCCGACTCGAGAGACTGACTGAGAAAGAGCAGAGGCTATAGAAGGCACCAAGACCGTACTGCTGCCGCCGCTGCTGTCTGCTAAGCAGCTTAGTTTTATATTTTTCAATTTCAATTTATAGCATTCTGTTGTGGTGGGCTTCGAAAAGGTGTGTGTAGCTTTGAATTCAAGTTATGCAAATTATTCAAACGAGTAAGATTGAAAAAAACCTATAAATTATAGGCTAATGGTCTGAGAAAGTCGAGGAAATGTTTTTTTAAAAATTTCTTCTTCCAAGAATTTATCAATCTATTTATAAACTTTTCAAAATATCAAAATGCATGCAAAGGCCAACAACCAACGACAAGCGAGCCGCAGAGAAAAGACGACACCAAGACGAGAAAACTAAAGAAATAAAACGACTTTTGATTGACGCAGTCTATTGTTGGGAACAAAAATATTGCCAATTAAATGAGACATTGTCAAACAAAAGCGTAATTATTAATTGTTTTCAATATTTCGAGTAATTAAGTAAAAGATTTTCTCACCAAACTTGTCCGTAGGCCCCGGAACCTACTGGTTGGAGTTGTTGGTATCTTTCTGGGATTTCCCATTCCGTGCGATTAATGTCGATTTTATAGAATGTTCCCATTTTGTTTTTGTATTTTTTTTTTCTTTTATTTTAACTTTTTGTCTTTATTTTTGGGGATTGTTTTGATTTGTAATAAAACACAGGATTTTATTTGTTCCGCGAGGAGATAAAGTTTAGTTCTTATTTTTAAAGATTTCTTTTTTTCTTATTTGATTTTAGAAACACGTCCGCGGTCCGCCCGCACAGTTTATTTAAGTTGGAAAACTGCCTGTATTTCTGAAAATGAACGACAACGAGTGAAACGAATGAACTGCAACCGAATCAGTCAGAATTTGACAGTGACAGGTGAGGTGACATTTCGAAAATGGTTGTTGTACAGGGTGGGAAAACATAGAATTTGGTTTCGAATATAGCGTAGTGATGGGATTTCGATGATATTTAATTTCGACATTTGATTTAAGTTGGTGCTCATTGATATTCTGGGCCTTATTAATAATAAATCGCTAAACACACGTTTAGGTATTGTCGGGTTAAATTTTAACAGCGAGTTAATTTCCGTGTATACTAATAACCAAAATAAATACGTCTTTTAGTAATTAGCCTTCAATATCTCCTACATTCTAATTTGCGAACATAAATTCAAATGGTAACCATGTGCATTCAAGAGAACACAAGCGTCTACAGGTTTTTCTCAAAACCCACCTCTGTCTATCAACTCCTACTCTCATCTCCCAGCGGTGAACATCGGGTGCCTAGTACCTCAACTGGAGATTGGGTTCTAACCCAATAAGTGGAAAGCTGTTGGGGACAGCAAACGAGAGAAGGGGGAGAGGGGTTTCCACTAAGGCACCTCTTTAGACGGCAGTGGACGAATTCTCGAGATGGAATCAACGGTGGCGTCTACTGTTCCAGTAAGGTTGAACTACTAAGTGAACACCTTATAGGGCTTCTTCGACATATTCGGAGCCCAGGCCTGTAAGGAGCGGTTTATCCCTTCCTTGGAGTTATACTAAGGATCTGGCCCTTCAGGTTTGGGGTTGTGCCGTCGGGGTGACTTGCTGGCCACGTAAAAAATACCTTCAGTTGCGAAGCACCAACAAGCCTCGGATACGGACGGATTTACTCACGATTCAACAGGGGTGCTATAACACCCCAGGCATTTTTATTTTAAATGTAATCTTGATTTTGCTTTATTCTTTTTTCTACCGTTTTTTGTAAAAATATGTATTTTTTAATGAATTAAGTTTTTGTATGTTTTCAATAAAGTATATTAATTATTATGTTTTATTCAACATTTTATGTTGTCCTTTAAAGTATTTTTTTGTATATATTTTCTTGGCTGGGGTGTTATGCCACCCCTGTTGTGGTGTATGTATATTTTAAAAGTATTGTGGTCGGAAGGTTAATATCCACAAGGGGACATGGAAATCTCCTGATCAATCAGCCTTTAACCAGATTGACCACATTGCGATCGCCGCACGACACTTCTACAGTATACAGGATATCCGAACATTGCGAGAGGCCAACATTGACTCGGACCACTACCTTGTTTTAGCCAAGGTACGGCTACGGATATCAAGGTTCGGTTCAAGCCAAAACAAGGAAGTACTGTGACGTTAGACGGCTACAATCGCAAGAGACTGCCATGTTCTTTTCCGATCGAGACTCTAATAACCTCTTAAGGAGTCCTATGCTTCCTGCATTAAGCATTGAAAACCAGTGACAACATTGCCCTGTAGCCATCAGAGATGCTGCCTCTGAAGTGCTAGGTTTCACACGCAGCGAAACAAGAGGCATACAAAAAGGCGCTGCACAAAAGGACTAAAGCTGCTCGCGAGCTCTACGAGCAGAAGAGGAGAGAGGAACACCGGCTTCTTAGACGGAAAAAAAGA
The DNA here is from genome assembly GCF_945859685.1 of Eupeodes corollae. Lineage (NCBI taxonomy): Eukaryota > Metazoa > Arthropoda > Insecta > Diptera > Syrphidae > Eupeodes > Eupeodes corollae. The sequence goes on from NC_079147.1 coordinate 104,213,206, forward strand.
GAGCATGAGAAGCGCGCGATCGAGGAGAAAGAGGGATGTCACAACAGGAATGAGGTTCGTAAATTTTACCAAAAGGTAAAAAAAACATCCCAAGGGTACCAGCCACGAACCGAAGCCTGTAAAGACGATCAGGGGAACATCGTAGTAGAACCGCAGTCGATGCTGAGAATATGGAAAGATCACTTCTCCAAATTATATAACGGCGATGACGAACCAAATTCCGCTGTAAGGGAGATAGAACCACTCAACCTCGGCGACGCAGATCAACAATTCCGCCTACCCGAACTTGACGAAGTGAAGATAGCTATATCTAAACTTAAGTCAAACAAAGCTGCTGGAGCTGACGGCATCACCGCCGAACTATTCAAAGCAGCAGGCGATGACTTGGTAGGGAGCATGCACCAACTCATCTGCAAAATATGGTCGGAAGAAAGCATGCCCGATGAGTGGAATCTCAGCATAGTGTGCCCGATACATAAGAGACCCTCTAAACTGCGCCAACTATAAAGGCATCAGTCTCCTTAACACTGCATTAATTATCCTCTCAGCCGTATTATGTGAACGTCTGAAGTCATTCGTCAACAACCTGATAGGTCCTTATCAGTTTTGCTTCAGACCAGGAAATTCCACTATCGACCTATGTCAGATCTTGAAAAAAACCCAGGAACTTCAAATCGATACCCACCATCTCTTTATCGATTTTAAAGCCGCGTATGACAGCATCTAGTTCCAAAGGTCCATTCAATTACTCGCATACGCAGATGATATTGACATAATTGGAAGATCAAAGCGTGATGTCAGTGGAGTGTTTTTGAGTACTGCGACGGAAGCGAAGAAGATGTGTTTAGTGGTCAATGAGGGCAAGACCAAGTATATGCTGTCATCAAAATAGGACTTTGAACAACGCCATCTTGGACAAAACGTCACTATGGACAGCTATAACTTTGAGGTAGTTAAGGTCTTTGTCTACCTAGGCACCGCTATTAACACAGACAACGACACCAGCGCTGAAATCAAACGAAGATTAACTCTTGCAAATTGCAGCTTCTTTGAACGCAAATGAGAAGTAAAGTCCTCTCTCGAGCATGTAAAATCACCATCTATAAGACACTCATCATCCCGGTTCTCATTTATGGCGCTGAGGCCTGGACCCTGTCAAGGAAAGATGAGAGCGTCTTAGGATGCTTTGAGAGAAAAATTCTTCGGGTAATTTTTGGTCCCGTATGCATAGGTGGAGAATGGAGGAAAAGATAATGACGAGCTGAACGGGCTGTATAGCGACACTGACCTAGTTAACAGAATTAAAATCCAGCGGCTTAGATGGCTAGGTCATGTAAAGCGGATGGACATCAACGTCACTCAGCCCGGAAGGTCTTTGAATCCAATCCCGAGGGACGGAAGAGTAGAGGAAGACCGTGACTCAGGTGGCGCACGCAGGTGGGTGAAGACCTCAACCAACTTGGCGTGTGAAACTGGAGACAGCTAGCTAGGGATCGAGTTGGCTGGAGACTCATGATGGTTTAAGCCCAGGACCGCCCCGGACTGTAGCACCACCTTAAGTAAGTAAGTAAGTAAATAAAACTAAAATATTTGATTTAAAATAAATTTCGAAATAGATTCAGACGATTCAATAATAGAAGATATAAATATCTTGAAAGATTTGGACGAAGCAAGAAGGCAAAAAGTATAAAAGACAAAATTGAACCATTTTCAAAATATGACGATACAGAGTTTTATCAGCATCAATTTGAAAAATAAAACAAATAAATTCAAGATTTGATAAGACAACTGCCAGATTCATTATTGATCTTTTGCGGGAAGATTAAAATTAAATTAAAAAAGAAGATTAAATTAAAAAAGACCCTTTTATATCATAGAAAAAAGAACCCAACTTGACATGAACGTATGCGCGAGACTAATTCCGAGAACAGCTGTTAATGGTGGACTTAAGTCTTTCAAAGCAGTAAAAAAATGACCACATTAACTGGACCGTTAGAAAATGGAGTAACGTAATCTTTTCGGAAAATTCAATTTCAAGGGTTCCGATGCTTTCTGTCGTGTTCCCAAACCATACAAAGAGAGTAAATCTCTACATCAAAGCTAATGTGAAATACGGAGGTTGTGACGGAATAGTGTGGGTATGTTTTTCAGGGCATAAACTGGGACCGATTCACTAAAAAGGTGGTACAATGGATCGTTTTATGTACCGCAACATATAGCAAAATATAATGGTGTCCCACGCTGAAGATCAGTTGCCTCTGAAATAGATATTTTAGCCGGAAAACGACCCAACCGGATTGGCGTGTTACAATGGCCAGGAACATGTTTTAAGAATTAACTTATGAATAAACAACAACAATACTTCTACATCACATAAACTGTAGGTCCCCTCCATCCCTGCAATTACTCGCACACAGGAATGGTTGAGTTGAGAGTTGTTAGTCACTAGGCCCTGGTTCTCTAAGGACTGTTGCGCCACCTAATTTATTTAATACTTTCACATCTTTAGCTATGATTGCCCTTTTGTATATTTGATGAAGATTTGTAAATGCCATCTCTTGTTCATTTGCCTCAATGATTTTAGTTTTTCAAGGAAACTTAAGACATCTTTTATTAACAAGTTTAAATAAAAAAAAAAAAATACAAATAACAAGTTCGAAAAGTTTCTGCATATTTCCGTCAAACCGAAGAAGGGTTTGTAGTGTTAAGAATTAAATGATATCAACTCGAAGTTATCAGCAATTATTATATCTAGAGTAGGCCAATGCATAGCTAAATAGGGGGGATCTGATCATAAATCGGCTAAAAGTCCATATCAGTAATACCCGGGGCATGATGGTTGGTGCGTTGGACTGTCATGCCAGAGGTCTAGGGTTCGATCCCTGCCTATGCCTTCTATAGTTTTTTTTTCACGGGTACTGCCTCTTGTAATTAATTGGCAAATTCTTCAAGAGTAACTCTTGTCATGAAAAGTGCTTTCTCAAATTAACCGTTCGGATTCGGCATATAAACTGTAGGTCCAATCCATTTCTGAAAACATTACTCGCACACTGGAATGCTCTCAACCATAGTTGGTTATTGGGTCCTAGTTCTCAACGGACTGTTGCGACCCCTAATTTATTTATTTATAACAGTCCATATCTAGTATGTCAATACTTCGACCAGTTATTCTATGATTTTATTGCATTTATTTGCTACTTAATTTGACTCGGGAAAATCATATTCAATGCTGTTTGTGGGGTCCTAAAACGGGAGAAAATGTTTTTATTTGTCAATTAAAAATATCGCTTAATAACTAATGAGGATATTTGTTTAGATAAATTCATTCTAGGTTAGGTTAAATTGGCTGTCCGTGATGAAGTAGGACATACTAAGTCCAGTTTAATTAATGGCCCATTGTGATACATGAATCTTAAGGCTTTCTTCTAAGCTTAATGAAACCAGTTTGAGTCCCTCACCAAACTTCAAAGACTAAGTAGTATTTGGGATCATTTAGATCGTTATAGACGAATTCTCCTAGGTAATTCTGCCATTTTTAAGCTAGAGCAAGGCATGTATAGAGGAGGTGAAGAACTGTTTCTTCTTCTTCCTCGTCCATACAGATGCTGCAAAAGTCATTTGAGAATACACCTAGCCGCATGCCTTTTTTTCCTATTACACAGTGCCCGGTCTTGACACGTATTGTCGAGCTTATTTTGTGTCCGAACCCAAGTCCAACATACTTTTTTTAAATTCATTTTTTATTAATTCATTCTTAAAACCTATCTTAAAGCTAGACAAAAATTCATTAAACTAGCCTAATTGACCAAAGCTTACAAATTACTTACTGGTCCCATACGGACACTCTAAGTTAAATAATAATTCTTATTTCTAATGCCTTTGGACATTAAGATCTATTTTACTACAACTCAATTTTATTTATTTTTTTATTAGAAAATTAAAACAAAAACTAATTTTAATATCTTTTTTTATTTTCACTTAAAAACTAATCAAAAAAAGTCCTTAATATAAAACACAAACCTAACTTAAACTACCTGTTTTACCTATAAACTACTTAGAACTAAAACGACCCCAGAAGCAAATCTAACTATCTGTCATTTTTTTATATTTACAATATTTTATGTTCTAATTTTTTTGTGTATCACCATGTCTATTCTACTTAAAACTAAACTATAAAACAGGTAGGTAAGCCGACCAAGGCTTATAACCCCATCCCGACTATCCACTATCAAGTGCTAATTGAAGCCACCAAAACTGGTTCTTCTGCTTCACCCTCTCAGTTCGGTCCCGTTCGGACACAGTCCTACTGAACCCTTGCTCCGCCTTGTGCCATGTCGTACCGATTGTTCAGGAGTCACCTATCCACGGTTCGTCGTATGACGTGGTAGACTAGCGGAACTGCCAATCTACTAGACTACCTACGAGATCGCTGGTGTAAATGCTAAAGAGAAAAGGTAATTAGGAATGTTGTGGTAGAAGTAACAATGCCACTTTTAAGGTAAAGACCCTCTAACCATACTGTATCAAAGGCCTTTTGCAAATGAACTAGAACAGCACCTGTGCATTGTTGTTTAGATTTATTCCATTGGATATCAGAAACAAGTTTAGACGCAGCTTGAATTGTGTCATGACCCGCCTTGAACCAGAACTGCTTATCCGGAATTATTTTGTTGTCCGCAACCCACTTAGTCAGAGCCCTATTGATGATCTTCTCGAAAAGTTTGCTGATACCCGGAAGAAGACTTATCGACCGATAGTAAATGTCTTAGTACAACGTTAGATATACAATCGAAACCTGCTGACTTTTTGTTTTTTATTGGATTGAAGATGAGCTGAAGCTTAACCTTCGTCACTAACAAGGACAGTCCAACTTATAGATTAAGTCTTTTATAACTAACTTTAAATCCTGCAAAAAGTCTTTTTATTTTTCAGAGGTACAGTGGACTTGTAGTAGTGAAGGCAGATCATGGAAGATTTGATCATCCATCGATGAGTTGTAATTTTAAAACAAAACACCAAATGAATAAACTTAAATACAGACAATTGCCAAATCATACAATTTTTTCACATCTTTCAAATATCTTACAATTGTATCGATCTACAATATTGTTCGAAAATATTGTCAGACACGTTAACGTCAGCTGAATTCAAACTTTGAACTTTATTCACAATGAATCTTTCTAACCATCAATACAATTATGATATTAAATAAAATAAGACAATGAGAAACAGACAATTTTGTATTGAAGGATTTTAAAGCACTGAGTGATCTGGTTAAGTAAGGTTAGGTTGACGTGGCGCATTTAGAATCCACACCCTTAGGCCAAAAGAAAAGGCCCATTGTGATACCCCATGAATCTAGATAATTACTTTTTACTAGTCGAACCATTTCGAGCTTTTTATAAAGCGAAGGAGATATTTGATATCCTTCTTAGCTAGTTCACTGGGATTATCAAAAGAGTAGTCCCCCAGATGAAGTTTGCGTCTTAATGAAAGAGCAGGCAAGTGCAAAGAAGGTGAGAGATTGTTTCCTCTTCTTCTTCGTCTATACAGCTCCTGCAGAAGTCATTTGAGGCTACACCAATTCGTATTGCGTGTCTGCCTATAAGACATTGTCCCGTAAGGACACCTATTATGGAGCTAAAATGAAGTCTGCTTTGAGATAACAAGTCTTTAGAGTGGTTTAGGTCGAGTGAAGGCCATATGAGTTTTGTGGCTGCGCATGTTGGTAAATTGTGCCACCTAGAGTTTGCTATCGCAACAGCTGTTTCCTTTAGAAGAAGATTACATGTTGCTATCGGTATACCTATCTTCTCCCTTTCAGGTGCAATAGGCATAACGGTTCCATTTTGAGCGAGTTCATCGGCTCTACAATTTCCGTGATGTCTCTGTGGCCCGGCACCCAACAGAGGTGAATGTTAAATTGCTGCGCCATCTCCATAAGAGATGATCGACAATCCAGGGCCGTTTGAGATTTGCTTGAGACACCATCAAGAGACTTAATAGTAGCAGAAGATGCGGATATCAGAAGTTGATATCACGTTTATACTTAGCTAGGAGAGAACCTCTTTGATCGCTAAAATGTCCGCTTGGAAGACGCTACAATGATTAGGATCTTGGATCCATCTGTATAAAAATGAATGCTTTTGTTATCCAGGAGTTTTTTGTCTTCGAATTCATCTCTGGATGGAATGGATACCTGAAAGTTTTTTTTCAAATATTGGTTTAGGAATAGTGTAGTCTATGTACTTTGGTATAGAACCAAAGAGGTTCAAAATGATGGAGTGCCTCACATTCTTGTTGGTCCATTGAGATGAGGCGTCGAGTCTTATCGCTGTACTCGCTGCCACTTGTTTATTGAAGATGTCGAGGGGTGTCAGATGGAGGAGAGTGTCTAACGCTGCTGAGGGTATGGTTCTCAATGCCCCGATTATGAGAAATCCAGTGCATTGGACTCTGCTGAGTTTGTTGTAGTATGTGACTTTATCCAGTGCAGTCCACCACACTGCAACCCTGTACATAAGTATTGGTTGGATGACCAATGTGTGTAAGCAGTAGGTTAAGCAAGGTTGAAAACCCCATTTGCTTCCAATAGCTTTCTTGCAAAGGAAAAGAGCTGCTGTAGCTTTTTTAACTCTTTCCTGTATATTAGATTTCCAACGAAATTTTTGTCCAATATCAGACGAAGATATTTGGCTTCATTGGCAAAAACCAGTGGTACACCTTTTATTGAAGGATGTACAATCAATGGGATCTTGTATTCCCTTGTGAAAAGGATGAGATCTGTTTTTTTAAATATTAATACTAAGTCCGCAGTGATCAGCCCATCTAGTGAGCATATTGAGTGCATTTTGAAGGATACTCCGTTAACGACTGAGCTATTTTTAGAAATTGGGCCCTCAACCTGGCTGATCAACGGCACGGGTCGTATAACACCTTAGATCCAGCCCAATTGGGAAGTTGAAGGGAGGGATATGTTTGGAAAAGGAGAGACGAACAGTAACTAAGCCATAAGCCTCCCAAAAAGGAAACAAGGTATTGACAGACAGTAATGCACTATACAGTCTGGGAACAAGGAGCCATCAGCCAGCATAATAGCACAAATCCGATGTAGGAGGAGGTAAGGATTGGGAAGGGGAGGGGCGAGCGAGCTTTGGTTTCAGGGCTCTTCTGGAGAAATAATTACCGAGAATCATTAACCTCACTCAACTTGACAAGTTCGACGCTCAGGTAGAAGACTGACTGAACTGACAATATGAAATTTTGAAGACGATCTTAATAATTTTCAGAAGTTCCTCCTTCGTAAACTTCAATCATGATGAGAATATTTTGTTCATATAGAAATTTTTATCAATGATTAAAAGCTGTGTTCATTGTAAAAATTTAAAGTATCGTGTAAGATTTGCATTTGCATTTTTGACCACTTTACACATTTCATTCATTCGCTAAAAATCATTAGAAGCTGAAAGATCTTTGTATTCTCAAAATTAACTTGATTAAAAAAATGATCACTATCAGCAGGAAAACCCGGCTATAAAGTGAAATGGAATTGCAAAAATGAACTTGGGCTGGTCTTAATAACTGATAACCTCTGGAAACTGAAGATCGAGTTTGTACTGTTCAAGGTAAAGGTAAAACAAATGTTCATAGGTAAAAGCTAAAGAGGAAGCTGGTAAACTCCTACGAAGTTTAAGGCTTTCGTATGTCTAGTGACGAACAGATGGAGGATGTATTTTGCTACGAAGAAATACTCACAACAACCGAAATGACTGAAGTATTATTTGATAACCAAATAATATATAAATTGACATCTTTTTATGAACAAACTTTAATTCTTATGAAATTTAAATTTTCCAAACAAAAAACAGATGTATACAATAATCCTTCAACCTTGTATTCAAAGATGCACATAAACAAAATCTTTGTATATATATATATTCAAATATATTACAAAGACAAAATGTATTTGCGATTTTCTTCGGTCCTAACTGGAATCATTGTGTAACAGGGGTATAGAGGAAATAATTTAATAAAGCAGGTTCATGTAACGCTGCCCCTAGTATTAAAAAAAAACTACGCCACCTACCGTCGAGCACTATTAACTACCACTTAAAAAGTGACGCCTCTTGTGCAGTGTACAAGTTTTTCCATTTCTAATTCAGCGACGCCATTTTGAAAGTGTAGAAAAATTTATTTCCAATCGCAAAAGTCTGTTGCAACTTTATCAAAATATTTTCCCTCAAAAATCATCACAAAATTAATAAAAAATTACTTTAAAATTTCCATAAATCAATTCTGCATGCCGTAGTAAATAAATTAGAATTCTAAATCAAAGCAAAGTGTGTGTTTTCGCGCTAAAATCCAAAACGAAAATTCTTCGCTTCTCCGCGTTTGGGCGCCAATTATACTTTTATACTAAGAAATTCCGTGTACCGTGTCCCAGTTCCAGAGCATTAACCCCCTTCGAGCAGCCAGCAGCAACGAGAACCGAGTACCGAGCATTGAAAAATTAAATTAAAAAGAAAATCCCACAATTCCACAAGACTTCATGAACATTTACGAATCAGGGTCTGCAAAAAGACCCAAGCAATGCAGATAATCAGTGCGCTTAGGAATAAATTTAATTTTTTCTCATATAATTTATTTTTGCAAAAGAAGAACAACCGCCGCGACGATTGCACCAGAAAGAGTCAGCTCGTAGCTTTCATCTATCACCAGCCATCAAAAAAGAAAAGAAAATTTCCAAAATCTATAACTAATTAGAAAATATGTAATTTGTAAAAATAAAATAATTGTTTGTTGTTTTAAAATCAAAAATCAAAAAATCGTAAAAAGTTTTTAAAAAAAGCGGAATAACAAATACCTTAATTTTTATGTTGACTAATTTATTTTGTTTTAAAATAAAATACTTAGTTTGATTGTTGTAAAGCGAATAAGAAGAAGAAGCAGTAACAGAAAGGAAGCACAATGTTTTACGCCCATATTGTGCTGGCGAAGAAGGGGCCGTTGGCCAGAATTTGGTTGGCGGCCCATTGGGACAAGAAACTGACCAAGGCTCATGTGTTCGAGACGAACATTGAGCAATCGGTTGATGGAATCATGCAGCCCAAGGTGAAGCTGGCGCTTCGGACGTCTGGTCATTTGCTATTGGGAGTTGTGCGCATCTATTCGCGCAAAGCTAAGTACCTGCTGGCGGACTGCAACGAGGCGTTCGTCAAAATTAAGGTAATTTAATTATTTTGATTTCATAAGTTTTTTTTAAATATTTTATATCTATTTTGTTAATTAGAGAATATCTTGGGCTTAAGTTATGACATGTGTAAAATGTTGTACAATTTTGCATTACCAAAGAATTGTTTGTTGTTTTTTTTTTTTGCGTGTTCGTTAAAGTCCCTGATTTTGCTCTTGTTCTGAAATTGCCTTATATCAAAAATCAATGCACAATTATGCTTTTGTTTTTTATGGAATCGAAGATCTCTTGCGTCTCATCTTTAATCTCCCCATTCTGGCGTTTATCAGGTAGAACTACTGGCTGTTAACGTAGTCCTCTCTTGGTCTATAACATTAGACATAAAAGCACCTTTTCAAACAGTCAATTCTTTAGCGTTAGGTAAAAAAGTCTTAGTCAAAAAATTGCATTTTAGGTTTCTGGTTTTGTGTATCGGCCTTGTTTGTCTCCTTCTTTTAATACTTATAACTTTAGTCTAGAAAAACTGTTTCAAATCGCCTCTATGACCAGTTTCTGACTTAAGTCCTTTTTGCATAAGGTGAACAAATGTACAAAGACCTTAAAATTGTTGGGTTCGGGCCCTACAAATCCCATGAACTACCCTTTCTTTGCTAGCAAAAAATTCTAACATTGTTATACGCTTGATTGTATTAAAATATGACACGATAGAGAAAGCGAACCATAGATGGACGAACACCAACCTTTCACTAAAATTCATAAAAGACTAACATTTTCTTCACCATAGTTTCCCAGCTTATTCCTCTTCGGACCTGATTGCCGAAGTATATCGAGTTTAAGTTTGTCAATATTCCATATACTTCATAAATGTAGCGTCTTTGGAAAAGTCTTTTCTCACATGCGGGACCAACAACTCCCCAAATGCAAAGGAGTACCGTAAACTAAGCGCTTAAGCCTCGACAAAAGAAAAGCAGCAATGAGGAAGAGCTTGAAGACACTACTCACATAACATTACATTACACACTACTCAGCACATAAATGTACAGAGTATAGATCCCAGCACCTTGAGCGACTAGACTATGTAAGGTATTAACAACACAAGACAGAAGGACAGAACAGAAAGAACAACAGACAGAAAGAACAGCACGCGGTAGGTTTCGAGACGGTCCACCATCTGTCTACTAAGCACGTTCACTGATTCTTGATTTCGGTGATCGATGGGAACCGAAGCTTTATCAGCGACTAGGCCGTTGCCTTATACACTACCCACTTTTGTTGCCACTTCCTTGTACTGTGCCATAGGAAATATCCATTCTTAGGTAGATAATTCTTCAATGATCTTGAATAAAGACCTTTCAGCAAACAGTCTTTTAGGCTTAATAGAATCCTCTCAAAGGCTGAAAAATGACAACTTGCAGATAGCATTAATGTTAACAATACTCCAGGGTACCTATCACATTGGTCTAATTGTAGCGTTAACTTCATCTATTGCATAGCACATTCAACTAACCTAACTTAAAGCTCGAGACCATGGGTATGTACAGCAGTAGTTTAGAAATTATTCTGTGCATAAAAAGCCTTAAAATCCCATTGTAAGCTCTGTTAGATTTAATTAGGCCTCTGTGCATTAATCCTATGTTATTGGCTGCTATTATTGAGTTAAACTGTGGGTCCCACGAAAATATTAACATTCGCTCGTCCCTTACTTGCTTCTCAATTCTTTCAATAAATTACTAGCACCTAGATTCAAAAGTTGTCGAGTATTTTTGTAAAGAAAAAAGTATACTTTAGCCAATTGGCTAAATAATGCTGAATGTCTTATTAACTTTCCAAATTTCTGTTAAATTTCCTATTTTTAAACAAAATATTTGGTTAAATCTCAATTGAAATGTTAAATCTCTTATGAAAAAAGCTAATTTCTCTTAAAGCCTGATAAAATTCTGAATGATTTAAGAAAAAAAAGACTCAAATTTCTCTTCAACATAGTGTCAAAGCTTATTCCTCTTCGGACCTGCCCACTGAAGTATATCGAGCTTAATTTTGTTAACATTGCATACACTTCCACTAACAACTCTCCAAAATGCGTTTTTCTTCTGAACGCGTCTAATCTAATTGGGGACCGTAAACTAAGCTCTTAAGCCTCGAGGTTGTAGCGATGAAGAAGAGCGTAAATACACTAATCATCGCTACCTTGCACTCTGTAATACGAGTCATACATTTTTAAGTAGATAATGTGAATGCAAATCTTTTAGGCTTTATGAACCCTGTTAACCCATACAGGTTTGGGTTTGTACAGCAGTAGCCTTAATAGATATTGTAAGCTCTTTAAGATTTATTTTATTTGATGCTATTATTGAATTAAATAAGGTTTTTTTGGTTCTCAGTTCTTTAAATAAATTGCTAACACCTAGAGTCAAAAGTTGTTGAGTATTTCTTTAAGAAACAAGTGTACTTTAGCCAATTGGATAAATAATGCTGAATTATTTTGCCTCAGGATCTTACCAAAATTTCCGTCAAATTCCCTATTTTTAAACAAAGTATTTGGTTTTATCTGAATGAAAATAATGAATCATTTATGAAAAAAAACAAATAACTGTAATTGTTACTCAAGAGCACAACGAAAAGTTCTCACATATGTTATAACTGTTAATTTCTCTTTAAGCCTTTTACAATTCTGAATGATTGAAGAACATTTTCAAAGTCCGAATTGTTGATTTTCTATGATATAAATAATGAGCCTTTAAGATTTCAATATATAAAGCAAAAAAAGAAGTAAAACTTAACGGTATACTTTCTTAAAGTTGCTAACAAAATAACTATCAGTTGCTTCATTTCTCGTTACAAGTGCAATTGATCTGTTTGCCCTAGATCTTATTTTTTGTTCTCAGTTTATTTATCACTAATTAACTTTATAAAATCTGGTAAATTTCATTAAACAAATAATTTAATAGTCTTTATTACACTGTTTAATTGGTAAGGATTTGTTTAAAGAAAATTATTTAGAATAGACTTTTTCTTTATTATATCACAGAATATCGTTGTGAGGCCATCCTCATTACGAACTTTAATGGATAAGGTTATAGGAAGGAATTCAAAATATTGCGAATAATTAAGACTTGTCCGTTATAAACAATGGCTAGTGAAATAACATATCGATCAATTTTTGATGTTTGATATACAGTCTCAAGCTCTAATAGATTTAATGCAACTAGAGATCATATTTTACGACAGTGTGGTGATGTAATTTTACCTGTTGCAGCACTTTAAGAGATAACCGTACAAATTATAGGTTTGTGTCAAAAATTGGTGTCAAAAGGGACAACATTGGCCGTCACGATTTTTGCAGTACAATAGTTTATGGCTTCAAAATTGCCATCAATTTTTTTTACATTGTGACTGATGCGATTACAAGAACCTCTCAAAATAGTGAAAATAATAATCCAGGAAGACCACAAAAAGATTTCAATTCATGTAGTTATTATTCTAAGATACGTAAGGTTGATGATCTTATCAAAAACAAAAGTCGAGAAAAACTATCCTTGGCTACGGAAATGAAATTAAGAAGCGAGGGTAAAAAAGAATCGGCTTTAATTGTGAGACAATTGTCTACTGCTTTTCCTCCAAGAGGTACACATTTTAAAAAAGCACATGAGCTGTCAAAATTATCTGCAAATTATAGCTGATGCAGATCTTTCAACACACCAGTATAAAATTTTGCGTTAGCATTCCGAAGCACAACATTTCAAATTCTACCCAGCTAAAAAATAAAGTTCAGAATGCCAAAAAATTATGTTATCCGTCTGGTATTGTTATAACAGAAAAAGCAACCGAAATAAACCTTCAATCCTTACTCGACCACACTATCATTCGTCTTTGTGAAGTTCAAAAGGACGTTTTTCAAGCTTTGAACTTAGCGCAAAACTCAGCTATAAAAACTATCATAAAATGGGGATGTGATGGAGCTGAACAATCTAGGTACCGATAAGAATTTTCTGAAGAGCAAAACACGGATGAATGCTTATTCAGCATATCAATGGTTTCTATACAAATGTACTGTGGCAATGACGATCTAAAAAATATAACTTGGCAAAACCCTTCATCATCTTCGACTAGACATTGTCGTCCTATTAAATTTATATTTGCTAAGGAATCAGCTCATGTAATAACTAAGAAAGTAACGCTTATTGATAACCAATGGTCAGATCTCTCTCCAACAAAAGTGACAATTTTTAATACAGAAGTATCTGTTGAATGCATAGTTATATTATGCATGATTAACCGAGAAGTCTGTAACGCTGTTTCATCTTGTGCTATTTGTGTGGAGCAAGGCCCAGTGAAATGAATAATCCTAAATGCATTGCAGAAAAGTCCGTGAATACCAACTTCCTCTCTTTTGGACTATTCCCACTTTTGTCATGGATACGAATTTTCGAATATTTGCTCCACATTTCTTACAGATTAGAAATTAAAAAATGGCAAATGCGTGGCCTAGAGAGCAAGCAAAAACTTTCAGAAAAAAAGGAAATTTGTGCAGGACAGGCTAAGAAGGGAGTTGGGCCTACTAATCGATATGCCAAAACTGCGAACCGGCAACACGAACGATGGCAACAAGGCTCGTAAATTTTGTGGGAATGCTGAAATATCTTCCGAGATATCTGGTGTCAGTTAAGAGCTTATCAAGGGTGTTCATATTATACTAGAGAGCCTGAACTATTGAAAAGTTCCATGAATACGCCAAAAAACACGTGAACTATATCTTGCACAATATTCTTGGTATTCAATGCCTGTTAGCTTGCACAAAGAAAGATATAATAGCATCATCTATTGTTCGGATTGGCCAGCTCTCTGAAGAGGCACAATAGGCGCGTAACAAACACAACAGGAAATGCAGAGAATAATTCACAAGGAAAACTTCAAGGATTGATATCAATACTGATTTGCTGCATAGGCTTCTTTTTACGTCTGATCCCCTTATAACAAGCTTGCAAGCACCTCCAATGACACAAAAAACAGGTTTACTGGAGAAGTACTGGAGCTTTTAGACGATATCACTTCTCTGCAACAATATACCCAAACTGTTCAAGGCCAGGCTAACATTTCGTCAGATATGTCGAATTCAGAATATTTATAATATTGTTGATCGTAATCTTATCCTTGCTTTTGAAATTTATTTAGGTTATCAATAATTGAGATTTAAAAAAAAACACCAGAGACGGTCTGAATCGTAAATGAGAGTCTAAGTAAAACATAAAAGATTTCACATTCAGGAGTTCTTCAAGACTTAAAAAAAAAAAAACAAAATAAGAGAAAAAGAAATATCTCAAAGGGTTCTTCCATAAGTCATAAAATTGCTTACATGTTCTAGAATAAATGGAAGTGCATTGCTATCTTTTCTTCCATAATTTTTCAAATCTCCTTGTGGACCAAAAACCCTTCGAGCGTGAGTACTACAGCTTGAATTATAACAAAAAGTCAACTGCCGACTTACTGCAGCTGAAATTTAAAAAAAAAATAATAACAGTTGTACCTACTTCAAAAAAAGCCCTAATTCTTTTTGTACAATTTCTTTATATACCTTAAAAGTGTTTTTGTTCACACGTTGTTGCTGATTTTGTAGAGGAATGTAGGTAGGTATAATTTCTTGTAACGGACCTTTGGATATATCCCAGAAAAAGACATAGGTTCGAACATTATGTCAATAGATTGCAATAACTTGAATGAATGGAAAGAAAAAAACACATTTTTCAAAAACGAACAGATGGCAAACAGGATATTTTGAAAACAAAAAAGAAAAACAAACTCAAAATTGAAACGTTCATCCCTTAATGGTTCTGTGTCAGAGGCATAACAGTGACCTTTTCTAATTAGAATTTTCTCTGCCATTTAGGTTAAAGGATATTACATACATATATTTTTGAAATTATTGTTCCTAAACAAACAATAAACGGAATGTTATGAAGTTTCTTATCGAAAGAATTTTTTTTTGTTTTGATACCTACTTTATCGCTACTTAACTCATCCAGGAATTGTTTTCCAATATTATTCTTATTATCTTCATTTTGGATATTTTTGGTGGGTAACAACGTCATTGACCCAGCGAATCTTAAAACATTTAAAATTACAGACTACAACTTAACGTGTATTCTATAACTATCCCACTTAAAAAACAGATCGTATGTACTTTACAAAAGTTTCCTTGCATTTTCTAAGAATTCAGTAAAATTGAATGCTACAGATAACTTGGTTAACTTTATCGTTTATTGGTCAGCAAATTAATGTGTTGTAGCCCTTGTTATCTATCACTGCATTAAGCTTTTTTGCAATTAATTCACCAGTTTTGTGGTGGTTTAAGAAGATATCTTGTTTCACTCACCCGGAATAACTTTCTAATAGTCATATCTATGGGAAATGTACTTCCGTATCTTCCTGTCTAGCATCCTGTCATAGATTTTTGATGACATTCATATCCAGTGACTGTGCTGGCCATTTCATTATAAGAGTGCAGTTTCATATCAATCAGGACTGCACAATATAATATCTGCTTTAGATCGTTGTCTTGGTAATATCGAACACAATTGCGTATGCCTAACTTCTCCGTGTTTTGGACTCGCCTGAGAAAATAACAGAATGTTTCTTAACGAAGCTAAGACGAGTTTAATTTTTTACAAACGGCTATTTTCAAGCAACTCGACTATGAAAGTTATATACCCCTATTATCATCGGCGAGTCGAACGTTGAGAGTGAGAAATTTGTATTACCGTTGGCGAATTGGAAATAGTTGATTCGACTTAAATGTCATAAAGTTTTCGAAGATTGATCTCACTCTATTATCTTTATCAATTGTTCGTTGATTTGAACGTCATTCGTGTTATTTTTAATCGAACGATGTGTGAGAAAAGGTCGAAGCTTATGTAAAAGGAATGTCGGAAAATGTAACTCATTTGGGCCCCTATTTGCGCTGGAAAAGAATGGCACAGGGTAATGTGAATTTTAAAAAAAACTGTTATTCATTCAACAGGTTCGGCTGGATTATATGTAAGCTTAAAATCAAAAGAAAACTTGCGATGAATAAAGCGGAAGTGGTGGGGGTAAATACTCTCAAGTTTCCTTAACTTCTTTGGACTAAGCTGTGGTTGAGCTGCTTGAACTTGATCAAGCTGTAAGGCAAGAAGGTACGTGCCTTGGTTCATCTAGCCAAATTTCAGAGGACTTATTAATCGGCTTACAAGACATTAAAGGGCTCAATGAAAAAGACTGGTAAAGCCGATAAAGCGTAATGCATTTTCCTTACATTTAAAAGACAGCGAAATCGACTCTTAAGAACGTCAATAGCCTTTTCTATTATATTTCTGCGTTTAAACTGTATCCTTTTCTGTTAGGATACTGATGACGCAACTCAATCGGAGCAACGATCCTTATATATGTTCCGTCAACACATACAATTACACGCAACTTCTTTTAATGCTAAGGAAACCGATTATTGTGACAGCTCTAAGGCAAAATCATTTCCTACGCTGCTCTGATATATTCCACTAGCAAAAAATCTAAGGGCACAATCTCTATGTTAGTATAACAGGGATTGAAGAGGTGCTTGCATTTTTAAATTGGCCTTCCAACTTGTAATACGAAAGCAAACGCTTCCTTATTCAGTCGAAAATATGATCTGAAGCTTAAGGAATTAATTAGAATTAAAAGAACTTCCAGCAAAAAATATTTTGTTTACTTACAAATGATTAGGGAGTTCCAAGACATTAGACTAGTCCTGAATATTCTTGCGCAGTCGAAGCATTCTAACTTTTTTCTGTAATTTTCGTTTGCTCCAAAAATCTAATCTATGCTGCTTATCATTTTGGTTTATTTTGTAATATTATTAAATATGAAAATTATCAATTAATCAACAGTCAACATGAGTTGACGTTTATTTTTTTTTTATTTTTTATTCGAACTCGAATTGTAAAGTTCGCCAACCGAAGTATGTCGAATTTGTAAGTTCGCTAATGAAAACATCTCACTTCGAACGTTCGATTCTCCAATCATGATAGGGGTACTAATTATGAAGCACGCGGTGTATTGTTTTGGGCACTGCACAACTTAGCACAGTCCTCAAGCACTTGAGACACTATCATTGGACCGATAACTTTGCGCTGCACTTTTCGAATTATTCTGCGATCATCTGCTAGAGTGAATATTTTATTCGGCGCACTTCTCCTTTTGTATTCCAAACGATTTTCATGGACAAATCTATTTCTAATCTCATGTTGACGGCAATTTTTCGCCGCGAAAGACCTTTTTAAAAATGGTTTATGACAAGTTTTTGGTGTTCAATCTTAGTTCTTGGACCCATTTCAAAATATTATTTATGCAAGGAAATTTTGTAAATATCTCAAAAATAATAAGGACAATTATTTTAAAAACTGTTAACTTCTTGCCTTCTACCGTTCAAAGATACTTTTTTTTTTTTTTTTATATAATTTGCAGGCACTCAAGGGGTTATTAGTACCCTTTATATGTTTATATTTAAACACAGTGCGAGTATTAGGAAAATAGGGAAGGATTACAAAGGTGCACATTGGTCTTAAAGTTCTGAACATCAAAATGGGAGGGAAAAACAGAGTTGGCTAAAGCATTCCACATTCTCGATGTGCGATTTAAGAAAGAATCTCTATACTTGACAGTACGCCCGAAATTGAGCTCAAGGGTAAACTGATGAGCATTCCTGGAAGTGCGAGTATTACGGCTGAATGGTTTAAGGGGTGGAATGCAACTGGCTAGTTCAACAGAATATTGTTTGTAAAAATATCGATAAAACAACGAAAGGCGTGAAACATTGCGGCGGTGTTCTAGCGATGTAAATGTTTCAATTATAGTTCTATCGCCTATCATTTTTAAAGCCCTTTTTTGTATTCTATCCAAGAGATTTAAACTTGTTTTGGGGGCACCTGCCACTGCCACCACTGAGCTTTAAATTTTCAAAAATTGATCTACAATTTGACCTATGTATGTATGTATGTGTTTATAGCTAGTTCAATTGATTTAGTTTAATTGCTTCCTCAATTTCTACTGAAATTCTTTCATTATGCAATTTAATGGGAATACAAAAATAGCTCCTATAATTTTTCCTTTTTTGCCTTTAAATATTGACTTACCTATCATATCAATATGGCAATTAAAACTCGATGTTTAAGATTCTACTTCTAAGGTTTCGTTATTCTCAGAAACCAAGGGGTTTTTAAGAGCTTATAAACTTTTAATAATAATCCAGACAGAAATATTGTTGAAATGAATTTTGTAGATTACAATCTGGTAGATCACCAAATTGATTTTTCAATTAATTGATGCAAGTTATATGATAAATTTAGCAAGTTATATGACAAGTTGCAGCGTCTTTTTGGTAATGTCTTTGTTTAGGTGTAATTTTTGGAAACAAAATATTTTTAAGTCAGGATAGGTCCATAGTACTCGCCATTCGCAATCACAACATCTCTTTGAGAACAGTAAATTTGAATGGATGTAATGGATAGTAATTATGTATTTAACAGCTTCAGGTTTGTCTTTACCAATTACATCATTTACAGTAAACTAGACGAAGTGCTTGGTAAATCGTTAATAAAACGAGAGACATCTTGTTTTATTTGTAACATTTCGCAGATAGTTCAAGGAGAATCAGCCTTAACCCTTCACTATTCTGTTTTTATTAATTTGGCTGCTAAACAACAATACAATTCTTTTCTTAGCACCACATTTGATTGAAAAGTAGATGCATTAAATTCGACGACTGGGAAAAATAATACATGCCACATAATGTAAACAATGCATTGATACTTGTTTTAAAGATGCAACACAGAATTTTCCCACAGTACCCCCTGGGATAATGTTGCATCGGTAGCAAGAGTTCAACCCTTAAAATTGAAAAATTATCAAGATTTCGCACCATAAGAAAGAATATGACCTTTGAATGCTGTATGCTGCATTCAAGCAAGCACCTTCAATAAAAAAAAGACAATTAAAGCGTAATTGCGGCTAGGTAGCCTATTTTGTACCCTTTGAATCTCCCTATAAAATGTGCAAGACTGGTTATGTCTGAATAGAATTCAACTACGATCAATAGTTCCTAGAATTTCTAGTTATGTCTTCAGTAATAAAGCTTATGTTAAGGATATTAAGGATATCAAGTACTTTAAAATTTTTGATACTATGCGATTTGGACATTAGTGGAACTATTGTTCTCTCATTTATGTAGACGGAACAGGAGATGTGGTCATAGAAATTAAGTTCTATAGTATCTGTGGGCAGGACATCTATCTCACATAAGGAAAGGCGAAGCAGCTTAGAAAGTCTTTCTTACCTCATTTCTCCATATAAGATACTAGCGTGGATAGGTTTGGCGTGAGGTCTTGTGATCAAGATAGGTATATCACGTTTTTCAATAATGACTTGAAAACTTGTTTTTGTTTTAAATAAGTCGCAAACTACTATTTTAAATATTTTAAATTTTTATTATCGGCTTCAAATACACTCAAAACATTTATAAATGAAACTCGACTTCCGTCTTTTGGCCACCGCGGGAACGTTTTGAGCGGTCGATTTGTGTCAGCTTGATCTTGTAAAGTGCAGATCAAGATCCTTACGCAGCTATGTCTAAATATTGAGAACGACGTGAAATTGAGTGGTTAGGGGCTACGGAGGCCTACACAATAAATATTTTATTGGCGAAAATTACGACCGAAAATTGGAGTTAACGCTCTTAAGGTTAAAGTCACCGAATCCGAGTTTTGGTTGCTTGTTGGTGTACCTTAAATGGTCTATCTTCTTAGTCCAATTTTGGCATACTCTTTCCAACATTTCGGCCGGTATCTCAAAATAGTCTAAAGGCGTTAAATCGCACGGTCTAGGCAGCCAATTGAAAAAAATCGATCTGTGTGTGCAGTGAATGGTGATTGGCTTCAGGCTGTTGCTGATTTTGAAGTTTTATTAGAAACTTTTACGTCTCATTTACCAATTCTGGTGAATGCAAACTTATTGCATGAAACACATAGCCCATGCTTAGAAAAAAAATCAAGGCTATGTTCTTTTGTCAAAGGCGTTGACTCAAGAAAAAATGTAAATGTTCTTGTTTCCAAAAGGATTATACTAAGAACAATAAAATTATCTCAAATTGAACTAAGTTGTAGTTCAATGCTTTGTTTTAAAAGAAAGACAGGTTAGTTTTGCAAAAACTTTATAATATTTATTATCGAAGAGCTAAGTTATAGTCTATTCAACAAAACTGATCGCTTAAAAGGTGTAAGGATTCAAAGAATATTTGGCACAATATTAGGGAGTTGGGTGGAAACAATCGTATGTCTTCAAGTGTATTATAAGCTGAAGTTCTGGCATCCCATTTCCGATCCTTGTTGACATGTCAAGATGACTTGCACTCGTTTTATTACGTTTGCCCAGACACATTCGATAATTTGCTTAATTCTGTAATAGTCCTTGATGAACTGGAACTTGCTCTTTTTAACATAATGTTTTTCATGAGTCCCCAGGAATTAATATAACAACAACTTTTACGATTCCGCTTGCATTACCATGAGCTTTAATTAAGCTGTTATATTTTCAATATTTAAGAAAGGTGATGCTAGCTTACCTAAGAATTACAGAGGCATTTCAATATTAAATTCCATTAGAAAAGTATTTGCTAGAATCCTATACAAAAGACTTATCAATTGGTTAGAATCAAACTATCGCTTAAGTATGTTTCTAACTGGTTTTCGTGAGGGCTTTTCAACGGTTGACCATATTTTTGCTTTATCTAGTATTGCTAACAAATTTATCTAAAAGAAAAAGAAGATGTGTGCTTGCTTCTCTCTAGCTACAAATCAATAGGGTCCAAACGTGCTGCAATATCTGGGACCTTAAAATAAACTCAGAGAAAACAAAGATAATTGTATTTGAGGCACGGAGTTGTAGAAGGTTGATAGAAGAAAGGTGGTTCCTTAACAACCAACCTATTGAAATAGTACAGGAATTCAAATATCTAGGAGTGTTGATGTCTGCTAACAGTAGCTTCAATAAACATGTTCAACGTAAGAGTAAAGAAGCTAAAGTAGCTTTCAACATAATGTGGCCAACTTTCTTCTCAAACAAAAATATAGACTTAGGATCTAAATACCGAGTTTTCCAAGCAACCATCAACATTTGCTTGTCTTACGGTATTCAAGTTTTTGGGGATCACACTTATTTTGACGAATTTGAGATGATACAACGCCTCTTTTTCAAAAGATTATTTCGGTTACCTAATTTGACTCCATCCTATGCAATTTATGTGTATGTGTTTATATTAAAAATTTTAAATTGCATGCAGATTTTATAACAAGAGATTTTCTAACCAAGTTCGAATCTTCACACATCTATCAAGAAGGTTTTTTTGCGAACAGAAGCATCGCCATTTAAGGAATGGATTTAACTTGCCTGATTGCATAATGTTTCTCTGAAAACTGAATGAGTTTAGCATAGATAACTGGCAAGATATCTTTTCGAGTGCTTTCCCAAAAGTTGATGAAAATATATATCTTCAACATTTAAATAAAGCATCATCATCATCGTCAACAAGAGAAAAATATAGAAATCTAAGCCACTCTTTAAATTCTAATGCGACAAATTATTTCAATAATAGACTGCGAGAGCTATAGGTACAATTTTCAGAGCAGGGGTTGAAATGTTGAACTTGAACGCTTGCAAATTTAATAATTTGCAAGCGTTGTTCGTTTATTAGACAATTCATGGTTAAATTATAGACCAAACTGAAGATGTTTGATAGTGAATACGATACGCTCAAGTATAAGTATTGCAAGGTCTTCCAGCTCTAGGAATAGCAACGACAGCTCCTTGTTGAAGAAATCGTGCCACCAGTGCCATAATCATATGCACACAACATGGGTTTCGAACATTAAAATGACTCCGATAACCTCTTTGGGTAAACAATTCGATTGATACAATTTAATTAGTTTGGTCCTCTCTAAACGCTGTTGTTCATTTAAGTAAATCTCCCAAGATCGTTTGAGAAGCAGGCGTCAAAGAAGAACGCTCTCATCAATTAATTGTATTTTGACCAAGTACTTTTTAACCTTAAGATCAATAGTGTCCCTTCTTAACCTGCATGAAGTTATATTCTAACAGCTCTTCGTTTTAGTTTTATTCTCTATTGAACTTAAGTTATTAAGGTAGTAGGTCTTCATGGGTGTCACAACTAGTACTGTTTGTATGCCAAGCTAAATCCGATCGCAACTTACAACTAACCTATCCTTATTGTGATCATATCTTTGAGAGCATAATGGATTCACAGAGATTGAAGTGATCTGCATATTGGCTGTTGCTGATGCATTACGCATTCAAACGTCTTACTCAGCTTACAGTGGTCGGTGACTAGGCTCAGCACTTGGGGTTACACATTCTGTTTCTTTAGCTTTAATTTTACTTTTTTGAACTTATCTAAGTTTCTTCCTCATGCATATCAGTGAAATCTTATTACAATCTTTTCACCTTCTCAAAGTTTCATACACAAGCTCAAAGGTCATTGCTCCTGTCCTTTCTTTCAATGATTAATCGCTTTAAACTTCAATTCCACTAAACTTCAATTATTTGATATTCTAGATGGCATTCCGCCCTGGTATGGTGGATTTGCCAGAAGGACATCGCGAGGCGGCTGTAAATGCGATTACATTACCCGAAGTGTTCCACGATTTTGATACGGCCCTCCCAGAACTCAATGACATCGATATTGAAGCTCAATTTTCCATCAACCAATCCCGAGCCGATGAAATCACTATGCGAGAAGACTACGGAAGCATGTCGATGTCTCTGCATGATGATGGATTTGGCGATATGGGTTTCGATGCAGATACACCGGATCTTGTCCGCGATGGAATGGATCCAAATATTGACGTAAGTATTTATTTTTTAAAAAAGAATTTTAACAAAATAATAAACTTATTTTTTGCTCCTTATAATAATAGGAACACTTATTTGCTGAAGAACTCGGAAAGGATATTGATCAGACTAAAGAAACATTGCCTGGATCTTCGCGGGATATTGTTGACGACATAAATGACCCGAATTTGGATGGTGATGGCTTTGGCGATGAATTTGGACGTGAGTTTATTTGTTTGTAGTATGATTTTAATCCCCTAGTTTGTTGTATGCCTTCAAAATTAGAAAATCTCAATACTTTTGTAAACATGAAAATTTTTCAGAACCAGCTGTTGGACTTTTTGAAGGAGATCTATTCGGAGAGCCAGCATTACCGGCACCAGCCGAAGCAAGTGTTAATCTACCCGCCAACGAAGATAACTCCGACGATGATATGGATGATCATTTCGACACGGGGGCACCATCGCCGATGCCAAGTTCAATTGGATCGCGACCGCCATCAGTGTTGGGACAAGACAATGTGAGGGCGCCATCGACGACGCAACATCAACAACCAACTTCGCCTCATCATGAGCACCAAGATGAGAATGAGCACCAACCCGAACCGGATCTTGAATCTGAGAACCCAGAAGCAAATGGTGTTGAACAATCCACCCTTCTGCACAACGAAGAAGAGAGTTTCGCTTTGGCACCCGTGGATGCATCAGCATACCGAGGTGTAACCAAAGCCAAAAGGAAACGAAAACTCATTGTTGATGAGGTAAAGAATATTTCTGGGGAAGAGATGAAAGCTCAATTGGCGAATACATCGGACATTGTCACAACATTAGATCTGGCGCCCCCGACGAAGAGGTGGTGAATCATCTGTGAATTATTTATGGAATGAAGTTAACCTTGCTAATGTGCATTCTATTTCTTTTCCCCCATTTCTAGGTTAATGTACTGGAAGGAAACGGGCGGTGTTGAGAAGCTGTTTTCCTTGCCCTCACGTGATATCCCTGCTAGAGGGCTTTTCGCTAACTACACGAGGCATATTGTGTCACGATTGGGAGTGTTGGAGGACTTCTCTATGCTTGGACCAGCGGATCTGTTGGCCTTAGACCAAATCCAACAGGAACACGAATCACCGACGACGGCGGCGAGTAAACGTGGACGCAAACGCAAGGGAGCCATTCAGGCTGAAGTCGTTGCAGCGCCCACACTCATGCCACCACCTCCTCCTGCGATTGTGCCTGCTGACGAGACACTAACCCACAGTTTGGCCGAACCAGATTTGGTGCGAGATGCCGAACTTAACCCACGTGTGTCCGCAGTGTCCCTAGAATTCAACCAAAACGATTCGTTAATGCCTCCGCCTCCGACGCCCGGATTCGATTCGCTCCGAAGCCCCGGCCATATGTTCCCCATGCCAGAGCTGAGTGGATTGGATCCTATGACGCCGTTGGGTGGAGTTCCAATGACGCCTGGCAATTTACCGCATGGCATTGTCGACATCCACGACGATTTCCATCACAGTGGTCTGACTCCGGCCGACTTGCACCATGGTGGCATGACGCCGCATCACTCGAGTATGGAGAATATTGACGCTTTACCAAACCTGCCAGTCGACCAAGTCTCGTCGATATTGAACGAGGCCGAAAACATGCCCGATACTTCAACAGACAATGTTGCAGATAATATGGCAGACAACATGGCTGACAACTTGGATCTGGGTGATTTGACGTTGGTTGCACCAGCGAATAAATCAGCCGACTTGGCGTCTGAATGGAATACAGATTATGAATTCCCACAATCTGTTGGTGTTCATGTAAGTAAAGAGAGAGAGAGAGTCAAGCTTAAACTTGCTCAAATATGATTGTAATAACTTTTTGTTATTTATTTTTAGCAACCTGGTGATGAGCAAATGGAAAATGAAACCGATGAACAGTTCGAGGAACGAGTTTTGAACAAAAGAGCTGCACAAATGTTCGTCCAAGTTCGCAGTCGTTTACAAAAGAATGATACTCTCATGTTGTCCGATATGACACACAGAAATACAAGAAAACAGGTAATAACTTTTTTTTTATGACAAATGAAACAACCACTACAATTATATTTATAAAATTTGTGTTTATTAAAAGGCTGCACAAAAGTTCTACTCCCTCCTGGTACTTAAGAAATTCCGTGCTTTAAGCATCACCCAATCGGAACCATATGCCGACATCTTAGTTGAAAAGGGACCCATGTTTGATAATCCAAAACTGTAAAAAGCAAACAAACAAAAAGAAAAACAAACACAACCATTTTTATTAGGTTTTCTTTTTTATTGTTCTTTTTATGTTAAGCATATAAATTAAGATTAGACTTTTAAGAAGAAACAAAAAACACTAACTGTAAGTTGTTACCTATGATTAAAACAAAACAAAAACAAAAACAAAAAACAAAACTAAAGTCAATCAAATGACACAGTGAAAATTACCTGCATGATGAGATTGTACCAGTATATAAAACAGAAAACAGACACAAAAATCAAATCTAGTTTGCATGTAAGGGAAATTTTTGTAAATCAAATTTACACATTTTTATGTAAATATCTTTAAAAAAAAATAACTTAAAAATTATGAGTAATATGTAAAAAAAAAAGAAAATAAAACAAACGTAAATATTATGATAAAACACAAAATAAAATTTCTAAAAATCTAAAAACAAACAAACAAAACAAATTAAAAAATTAAGTACTGATAGCTTTGTCGCTTTGTGTTAGTTCAGACATTCAAATGAAAGTAAAATGCTAACTTATTTTTATTGGTTAATCCATTTAGTCGTTAAAGCTGAAAGTTAATGGATATGACTTTGTACAGGGTCCGGCAGCGAGGTATGGAAGATTTGAAACAAATTATTACACTCTCATTTTTTCATCATTCGTTTTCATTTTTGTCAAAACACTACTGCAGACGTTGCCGTTGTGAAAAGTCCAACATACTACTCTGAAGCATTTGATGTCGAACTGCACGATTATCTTGGGTTATTGTCTCACTTAAGGCTTCGAGTGTACGTGGTTTGTTTAGGTATAAGTACTCGTGCTTTGAGAAAGACATCCGCTGATCAAGGGGGCTATTCCATATCTTCTTACAATGAAATCAGATTTCCAGAGATTGTTGCTCTTTAAAAAACTCATTGTTGCTCTTGTACGTCAAGTCGGTCCATCTTGTTGAAACCACACAGTTTTCAAGTTGATACGTCATCTTCTTAGTTCTAGCAAAACAAAAATCTCGCAGTATCTGTAAGTAACGATCTATATTGACAGTGACAGTCAGACCAATTTCTCGAAAAAAATACGGACCAATAAAGTTTCGATTAATGCCACATCAAACTGTAACTTTGGGACTGTGAAGAGGTCGTTCATGGAGCTCTTGTGGGTTTTCAGAGGCCCAATAAAGAAGTATTGCTAATTAATACTCCTGAGGCTTGATTATGAGCTTCGCGAGGGATCGTTTTCAATTCGACCTTTCAAATTCGACTTGCGTCGTATTTCCTTATTAAAGTATTCGCGGCTAACTTACATTCGTTGATTAGTCGAATTCAAAACGAAGAAGGCGAAAGCGAAAGCAATAATTGAAAAATGACAAACTCTCTAGCAAAACAATCCGCCGCGAATCCCATAATCAGGCCCCTGATAAATGCGATTGGCCTTCGTGGCTTAGTATTCCAACAGTGTCATTCGTCAAGATTTCCAACATTGCGTCTTAAAATCTTATCCGTCTGCGTAGTCCTTTTGCTGCAATTTTTGGATAACCTTCATCTTTTTCCATCCAAAATAAAAAATGGCATCTCGCAACGAAGTCGATACTACCCGTACTCATCACAACATACGGTTTCCCCCACCTGTCTTGACACCCTGTTCAAATCTTCCATAACTCGCTTCCCTGTATATTTTGCCTTTGAGATGGTATCAAATTTAAGCTCGAGTAGGGCTCAAAAAAATAAATGCCAAGTATTTTTTAAATCAATTTTGAGATATTTGAGCTTGAAGTTATAACTATTCATGCATAATTTTTGTAGCTCGAACTGACAAAAATGTTCAACTTATTAAAATTGGAAAATATTTGACAAGCTTTTATTTGCTTCACATTTCAAATGTGTACACACACTGGTATTCATAGCAAAGTGGGTCATATCCTTTCAGAATTTCCATATCTCTGAAAACAAAATTCGGTATTTAAGTTTGTTCGCCATTTAATCGAGTAAAAAAGTGTAGGGATCCAGGGTCCAGCACGTAACTTAAAATGATCGAGTTGTCGAAATACAATCTAGAATGTAGTTTTTTGAAGTTAATGAACTCGATCCTATCAAGTTACGTGCTGAAACTTTAAGCCTTTAGCGATATAAACTTGGGGTTAGGGTCTTTTATATTTTGATTTATATATTTTTATTTGTATTAGCGACAGAACACCACTTTTTAAAAATGGTGCTCTATCATTTCCTCCCAAACCCCAAACAAATATTATTATTATTGTTATTATTATTATTATTAAAAAAGAAATCGATGCGTCTGCTATTTGAGTGGAACTGGTTAAGTGGTTTGAGATGAATTACAAACAAATATCAAATCGTTGTGTGCAAGGTTATGCTCAATTATGATAGCTGAACTATTCAACGAAGTTAATGATTGTGTTTGCAATACGAAGAATATTTACAAGACGCTTATAAAAAGGTACATTTTCTCATTTCGGGAAGAATACAAAAACGAATACATCTGCAAAGAAAGTCAAATTAGTTGAAACCACTTGATAATATCACGTCAAAGGTGTTTAAGGAATCCAATCCTTGAGGTGAAACTAGGAAAAAGTGATAAGAAGTTGCCACATGTAGCCTTATCACCAATTCCATCGTAATAGGAAACGTTTAAGAATCCCGTGAAGACTATTACCAAATACTTTCGTAGTGGACAATCTTATTTAGTTTTGCACTACGAACGGATTTCGTGATAGGGTTTTTCGGTATTTGTAGAAGTTTCCGATTAGGATGGAATTTGTGATAGTCCTGATTATCTTTAAGTTAAATGACTCACAGAGGTTTATTGATGCTTGAACAATTTTGAACGGAAATTTTCAAAAGGTCCCAGCAAAATATCGAAACCAATGATCGTCTTTTTTGTGATAATATTGGACTCTTTGTTTCTATAGGCGTAAGTTTTTTCATGTCGAAAGATTTCAGGGAACTTGGTAAATTTTGCATTTTTATAAACGCCTTGTAGCTTTTCATATTGCAACAAAATTGTCTAAGTTTAAAGGGAGATTTTTTAGCTACTATCTTTTTGGCAACATTAGTTTAAACAGCTGACTCAAGTTTCTTGTTTTTTTTTTTAACTGTGCAACATCTTCAGTTTGGTCTATAATGGGGGTTTAATCGACCCACTGAAGCGGCTATTCGGGCTATTGTGACTAAATTTACATTGTTGGACATTAAACCACTAACACGCTTACGTAGAGTGCGAACTGAAGAAAATATCGCAGCTGTATGTAATATAGAAGATTTGTTATTAAAAGCTTACAGGCTTAGAAATGAAGTGATAAAAATGTTGTCGACTTGAATTTTGTATTTTGTTCCAAAAAACAAGACACAAAATTAAAGAAAATTTTCACCCAATAAGAACATACACCTGAGCTACATATGTACGTATCAAATGTATAATTGTAACCTTGCACCAATTTGAACTGGTCGATTATCATTGTCGGCCTCATCACAAGTCCAGTCTTCAGAGGAGATTTGTATTGAAAATGACAAAAAGTTTCACATTCTCCTTAAAAAAACAAAAATATTTGTTATGAAATTTAGAGTTCGTGAAAATTGGTATCACTTATCTCGAATTTGGAGACAATTCTTATTGACTTAAGCTGTGATACTTTCTTTTTGTCATTTGTAGTGCAAATCGTTTCTGAAAAATAAAAAAAATAAACCATTCCTGTGCGCGAGTTATTTCAGGAATGGTCGAATCCGAACGGCTAATTTGGGAAAGCACTTTTCATGACAAGGTCTGTGACAAGACCCATTTCATTTATCACATCACACAACATTAATTTAGCCAGTTCCACTCTAGGGTGTGGTAGGCGAGTGCATCTTGATATCGAGTCGAATGTTCCATTATTATAAGCAAATTAAATCTTCGACTTAAGGCGAACAAATATCAAATACCAAACTTCCGAATAGGTCGAAGTCTCAATTAAAAATATTTATGACGTTTTGATCATTCTGCTAAACGTTGACAATTATTGCCTAGAAATACAGTTTAATGTAATATTTCGTATTTTATTTCACTCTTGATTGTGTAATAACATCCCAAACAACAATTCATAAAATATAATAGACTATTCTGCCCTTTTTTTGGTTTAAGGGGGTCAGCCCATGTGACGGCCTGTATTTTAAGGAATTTTTCGGTTTTTTTTTTTGTGCGACCAGTGAAAAGATACAACTTTATTAGCATAGTTCGACAGTATAAATATAAAATTTGAATTAAAAATATTGTAAAGAAGACGACTTCACCTCGAAAAAATGGACTCGCACTTCCTCCACGATTTCCGCGGAGTGGCTTATCTTAAACAAAAAAAGTAATCGGCGTTTTAATCTGTTAGCCTAAATGCATGGAATGAACTATCATCAAATAAATATACCAAAAATTGGACTTTGACATTTAAAAAAAATTTACTTTTTTTTTGTTTTTTTTTTTTGCTATAAAAAATCGACATTTTTGGAATTTTTGCATGTCAATAGTTCATTCCATGCGTTTACATGTGCTGAATCGAAACCATCAAATTTTAAGTGATTCGGTCAAGCCGTTTTTGAGATACGATGGAGGAAAGTTTGAAAAACACAGTTTTGAGAAAAACTCCTTTAAAGTTTCAAGTCCTGTTAACTATGCAAATATCAACTTACCTTTCAATCGGCGATGCCTGGTCCATAGAGTATTCCTTCCTGTTCTTCTTGAAACTATTTCAAAGCAGATTGTTCAGCTCTTGAATCAATTCTGGCTTGTTAAACGGCATCACTTACGCGCCGTTCAGGAGTGAGATTCGCTTTTCTGTCACTTTCTCAACATAACCGACATTACTTTCAAATTACCTTCAAAACTTTCATTACAGATGATAACTGAATAGAAGCTAGCAATTTCAACTACCTGTATGCCGATGTATTTAAGATACTTTACCCATATTTTTCCATGGACCTGCTGTATCTTTAAAACGACATCGAATTTTAAACTAGCAATTTATAAAAAAAAATCGATTTTTTCAACCCATCACATGGGATGACCCCCTTTAACCCCCTCCTGTAACTCTGCTTAGGGCACGTAAGATTTGTTTTTTTTTTTAAAAGGGATTTACAAACATAATTTAGTGTAGTTTATTTGTTCCAAAATAAACAGAAAAATGCAATAATCATTTTGATTGTCAGAAGTCAAATAAAGTTTAGTTTCCCAAGTTCATTACCTTGAGCAATTGTTAGAATTGAATAGAAGGGGATAGTACGATAACTCAGGCAACAAAGTTTAATGACGGATTTGTATAGAACAGTTAAAAACAAATATTTTTTACTATGGGAGGGGGGATCTGTCCCCCCCAGTTTAGGTGGTAGGGGCAATTTAAAAAAAATATGTAATGGAAAAAAAATAATTAAAAAATAACGGTAATACTTACAATTAAGGATTATACATTTTTTTAAAACCAACTCTTTTGTTTATTAGCTTATTTTTAAATGAAGCCCTAACTATGAATAGTTTTTGAAAAAAAATATGTTAAACTTAAAATTTAGACCAAAAAAGTTAAAAGTAAGGTTTAAAGTGTAATTTTTCAAAACCTTAAGACTGTCTAATATTTTTTTTTTAGAATTCATTGTTTTTCTTATTTGTTTTTGATATAAAACTGAAAACTAGATGATTTCATGTCATCTAGTTCTAAATAACATAAAGCCATCAAGTTTTCAGTTTTTGATCAAAAACAAATAAGTTCAATAAATTATAAAATGAAAACAATAGTAGATAATCGAAGTATTGAAAAATTACACTTTAAACCTTTTTTTAACTTATTTTTAGTCAAAATTTGACTTTAAAATTAAATCTTTCAAAAACTTCGCATTGTTTTGACTTGATGTAAAAACTGACTAATAGAACAGAAATTGGCTTGTGAGGATTACCGTTATCTTTTAAGTATTTTTTTTCAATTTGAAATAGCATTTTTTTTTTAAATTACCCCTCCTGCCTAAACGGGCGGCGATAGACAAACACCAAACCCCCTTCCATAGTAAAAAAATGCTTTTTTTAAAACTATTCTTAAAAAAGTGAGTTATCGTACTCTTGCAGAATAGGAGAATAGGGCTTTTAGTTCGTTTACATTCGCAGATCATAAGACATGTCGGCCTAATTTCTGGCAGGAGGTGTTTGGATTAATATCAATTCGACAACTATCAGTACAAAAAAACACACGGAAATAATTGTTTAGTCAACTTTGATGTGAAATTATAAAAAAAATAAAAGAAATAAATATCTCCAATGTTTGGCCTTACCTCAAAAAAGAAAAAAAAATATCTGAATTAATAAAGAAAAAATATGTACATAACAATCAATTTAAAATGTTCAACTGTGAAGTCAAAATATTTTTCTTAACAAAATACATTTTTTTATATAATTTAAACAATTATCAATTTTTATGGCATGTACTAAAATTCAACAATATTTAGCCTTATTCTTAGTTTCATCAGATTTAATTTCACTTGGAATTTTGAAAGCTTTTATGAGTTTCCTCTGAAAGAAGTTTCACTTTGAATTAGAAATAAGACTTTGAAAAACCTCCAAAAAATGAAGTAAATTTGTTTGACTTATATTAAATTAAATTTCGAAGGAAATGATAGCTCAGTGAAGGGAATTTATTGAGAATCAGTTGTCTTCCGTGTGCAACTTATACCCCTATTACCATTGGCGAGTCAAATGAATAAACGTGTGAGTGTAAGAAATTTGGATTACCGTTGGCGAATTGAGAACCGTTGATTCGACTTAACTATCCTACATTTTTCGAAGATTGATCTCACTTTATTGTCGCTATCGAATGTTCGTTGATTTGAACGTTTACTTACTTACTTACTTAAGGAAGCGCTACAGTCCGGGGCGGACCTGGGCCTCAACCAACAAGCGTCTCCAGCCAGCTCGGTCCCTAGCTAGCTGTCTCCAGTTTCGCACGCCAAGTTGGTTGAGGTCCTCTCCTACCTGCGTGCGCCACCTGAGTCGCGGTCTTCCTCTACTGCGCCGTCCCTCGGGATTGGATTCGAAGACCTTCCGGGCTGGAGCGTTGATGTCCATCCGCTCAACATGACCTAGCCATCTAAGCCGTTGGAATTTAATTCTGCTAACTAGGTCAGTGTCGCTGTACAGCCCGTACAGTTCGTCGTTATATCGTCTCCTCCATTCTCCATCTATATAGTACGGGACCAAAAATCACCCGAAGAATTTTTCTCTCGAAGCATCCTAAGACTCTCTCATCTTTCTTTGACAGGGTCCAGGCCTCAGCGCCATAAATGAGAACCGGGATGATGAGTGTCTTATAGATGGTGATTTTACATTCTCGAGAGAGGACTTTACTTCTCAATTGCCTTCTAAGTCCAAAGAAGCAGCGATTTGCAAGAGTTATTCTTCGTTTGATTTCAGCGCTGGTGTCGTTGTCTGCATTAATAGCGGTGCCTAGGGAGACAAAGTCCTTAACTACCTCAAAGTTATAGCTGTCCATGGTGACGTTTTGTCCAAGACGTCGTCGTTCAGTGTCCTTTTTTGATGACAGCATATAAAAAAACGCTCCACTGACATCACGCTTTGATCTTCCAATTATGTCAATATCATCTGCGTATCCGAGTAATTGGATGGACCTTTGAAAGATTGTGTGATAGAGCAACTTGCATCTCCATCGTCATTCTGCACAAACGGATAAGTTTGACAGGGATGCCAAAACTAGACATTTCTCTTTAGAGCTCTTCCCTATAGATGCTGTCATACGCGGCTTTAAAATCGATAAAGAGATGGGTGGGTATCGATTTGAAATTCCTGGGTTTTTTCCAAGATCTGCCGTAGTGTGAATATTTGGTCGATAGTGGATTTTCCTGGTCTGAAGCCACACTGATAAGGAGCAATCAGGTTGTTGAAGAATGGCTTCAGACGTTCACATAGTATGGCAGAGAGGATCTTATACGCAATGTTAAGGAGACTGATGTCTCTGTAGTTGGCGCAGTTTAGAGGGTCTCCCTTCTTATGTATCGGGCACACTATGCTGAGATTCCACTCAACGGGCATGCTTTCTTCCGACCATATTTTGCAGATGAGTTGGTGCATGCTCCTTACCAAGTCATCGCCTGCTGCGTTGAATAGTTCTGCAGCGATGCCGTCAGCTCCAGCAGCTTTGTTTGACTTAAGTTAAGATATAGCTATCTTCACTTCGTCAAGGTCGGGTAGGCGAAATTGTTGATCTGCGTCGCCGAGGTTGAGTGGTTCTATCTCCCTTACAGCGGAATTCGGATCGTCATCGCCGTTATATAATTTGGAAAAGTGATGTTTCCATATTCTCAGCATCGACTGCGGTTCTACTACGATGTTCCCCTGATCGTCTTTACAGGCTTCGGCTTGAACATTATTCGTGTTATTATTTGTCGAACGTTCATATTGTGTGAGAAAAGGTCCAATCCAAGCTTATTTAAAAGAAATGTCATATGTATATTTCATTTTCTTTATAAAAATAACATGAATCAGCTCCAAGAGAACTAATAAAAGTCAGTACGAAAAGTTGGTCGAACTGATGGAATCGAACCCGAAAAAAAAACAAAAAGAATATTGGGACTAATTTGCTACAACCCTCAACTCACTTGGGCCACCTACTCGCGATGGAAAAGAAAAATTATTGAACGGCGAAATAAAAATATAAATACTACCAAGGAACGTTGAACGTTCTCCTCTTTGGTACCACGTTTTAAGAACTGACTTAAGATTACTGGAGTTCCATACAAAGGAATCATGTATTGATTCAGGATATCTTGAGTCAACATAACGTATACACATTTTATGGTCACACGCTTAAAAAACTTGCACTAAAAACCAAAACTTACTCTCGCGGAAAAAACTTACTATCATTGCGTTTAAACTTTAATATCCTTTTCTGCTAAGATACTGATGACGCAACTCAATCGGAGCAACGAATTCTATATGGGTTCCGTCATCACATCCTATTACTCCTGGTAACCTGGCCGTTAAAAAAAGTAGCTTCGTGCGTTTTGTTTCTCATCGGATGAAATGTTGAGACTGATCCAGGTTGGATATAATTTGTCTTCAATTGCACACACAACTTCTTTTAATACTAATGAAACCGAGAATTGTGCAAGTCAAAATCTTTTCCTACGCTGCTCTCATAACTCCCATTAGCAATCTAATGGTAGAAGCTAATTTTAGTATAGCAGGGATTAAGGAGGTGCTTGCATTTTTAAATTGGTAGCAACTTATTTGATACGAATACAAACGCTTCCTTATTCAGTCGAACTTAAACTTAAGGAATTAATTGAGATTAAAAGAACTTCCAGTAGGTACAAATATTTGTTCTGCCTACAGATGATTGGGGAGTTCCAAGAAATTAGAGTTGTCTCGAATATTTTTGCGCAGTCGAAGCATTCTTACTTTTTTTCTGTAATATTTGTCTCTCCAAAAAACAAATGGTAAATGTATGGTAGCACTGAATTTCGAACTAGAATTGTAAAGTTCGCCAACAGTGTTATGTCGAATGTGTTAGTTCGCTAATGAAAATATCTCACTTCGAACGTTCGATTCGCCAACCAATATAGGGGTATTAAAGAAGGGGACAAGTGAAATGGAAGTTTTTCCTTTAGAAATATTCTTCTGATGAATCAACCCATAATAGGGCTGGTGTCTATTTGAGTTTTTAAATCAGGCCTATCATAATTTTCATGTTAAACAAAAGCATTTTCGAATTGAATCAAAGTTACGAATTCTAAAAAAAGCAACTATTACCAAATACGTCTATCCTAAAATCTTGCCATTGCAAACAGATACGTATTTAGGGATGCGTAAAAGTCTTCCGATTACGATGCAATTCGTGATAAAAGGTTGATCGCAGTGACAATTTGTATGAGATTTTTTAAATTTAGTGATAGCTTTAGTCGGGATTAAAATTAAATTTGTAATAGGACTTAAAATAATTTGGTTTTTATCCAGTTTCATTAATATTCTTAGTAATTTTCTGTTAAATTTTGATCTTACAGTTGAACATTGACGATAGTATAAATTTTCCTTGTAAAGTATTTTCGTTTCAATTTGAAAATTTTATTTATCATTTACTAAAATAAAAATTCAAATAGAGAAAATTTAAATAAAATTCACTCTTATCACAAAAAAACATATCACTATGAATTTTGCAATGTACCTATCCGGGAAAATAAAACAAAAGAAATAGACGAAGCTCTTGATTGTAATTAAAGGACACAAAATTCGGTGATAAGAGTGAATAATTGTTAATTATCTCTTACAATAGATTTTTTTGTATATTTGATTGATTTATAAATATATTTTATAGATGTGATATAAATAATAAACTTAAAAAAGAAACAAACAAATTTATTATGTAATGAGAAAGTCTTGAATTTTATTCAAAATAATTTGTGAATTTTGTGTTTTAAAGTAATATGGCACTTAAAATAGAAATTTAGACGGTATTTTTGTATGAAACATTTTATTTCAAAATTGTTTTTATTTTTATTGCAGTACTGATTAACTGTAAGGATTTATAAGCCTTATTATGAGTTTCGACGAAACTCATAAAAATGTTGTACAAATTTTCTTCCATGTGTGTCGAAAATGCAACTATAAAGGGCCTTTAACGTCTTTCGTAAAGGAGTGACTAAAAACTGCCAGTTTAAAACTTGTTCATTCCGTTTTATGCATTATTTAAATGCAGGGTCAAAGAACCTCTTTAAAGGAATACATTGTTATTAACAAGGTATGTTTTAAGTCTCGTTCTAAGGTAATCTCATACATTTTTGCAGAATCTAAATTTGTAATCTTTATTAATTTTTACCTTAATTTTCTAAGCATGTATACGTATTTAAAAAAAGACCAATTGATAACCAAAAATAATTGCTACATTCTTAAAACAAACATAAACAACAACTGAAAATAAGGTGATTTGTTTTTAATATTTGATTAAATTTAATTTCCCTGAATTATTTATTCATAAATTATATATACCTACTTTATTTTAATATATTAATTTCCTAATTTGTTTTATATTTTTTATTGTAACAAAATTATGTTATATATAAATATTTTTTTATGAATAAATAAAAATAGGTTTGTAAGCGCCTACAACAAAAATTTTATAATTTATATTATATATTTTTTTTTACAAAACTTTACAAGGTTAATTAAATGATGTTTGTTACACCAAAAAAAAAATTAAAAACCTTTGTAAAAATGTAAATATATTTTTTGAAAAAAAGAATGAAAATTTAAATAAATGTATTACTTATATTCCTTTTGTTTTTAATTTCTGAATGTTGTAAAGCTGGGATACCGACATAAAACATAAGTTCAAAATCTCCAAAAATTAAATCCCCAGGATCTAAATGCCCCTGCACATAGTCCACAGCCTTAATCCCTAAATCTAAAATTTTTAGAAGACGTCCTGTTTTTTTTCTTTCATTATTATGTTTTGTAACATAATTTCGTAAATATACTCGAAATATGGTAAATCAGTGATCTGTGATTTTGATTTTGGGGATTCTGGATTTTTCAATTTTTGGTTTCAGGCCTATTCTGCTATTCATCGGGGGGAATTTGACTTAAATTTTCACAAATAATTTTTGTGCTATTCATTTGAAGTGAATCTGTGTATGTCGGTAACGTCGGAAATACTGCGCAGTATTCTTCTATTCACGTGAAAGCTTTCATTCTATACAGTTCAGATCCGCATATAAAATGCAGCGGATTGTTGATTTGATAACTGGTTTGTTAATATTTGTAAGCAAAATGTAAGTGAAAACTAATTAATTGCTAAATTTATGAATTTCCTTTTTTCGACGAAACTCATAACAAGGCTGATAAATCCTTACAGTAAATTTGTTTTATAAATAAAGGAATATTAACATTTTTAAGGGAAGGAAGACACTTTTTAACATTTCTACGAAGCTCTCTGTTTAAGGATTCTCTTTTTCTCCTGCTTACAATTGGAAAAAAATCCAATACTGCCCATTTCCAAAAATTACACAAATTATTCTGTTCAGGCGGTGTTGGATGCTGCCATAATCGGAATGTCACCTCACCATTAATATAATGTGTAATGTGGAGTTAAAAATCACCAACTGTTATACAAATTTAATAAAAGAAGGCCAGATGGAGGTTAATAAACGGTGATTTTTTAAGAGCTTGAGAACTTTAAAAAAAAAAAACGCATAAAATTTGCAAAATCTCATCGATTCTTTATTTGAAACGTTAGATTGGTCCATGACATTTACTTTTTGAAGATAATTTCATTTAAATGTTGACCGCGGCTACGTCTTAGGTGGTCCATTCTTAAAGTCTAATTTTGGTTAACTTTTTCGAGCATTTCGGCCGGAATAGCCCGAATTTCTTCGGAAATGTTGTCTTTCAAAGCTGGAATAGTTGCTGGCTTATTTGTGTAGACTTTAGACTTGACGTAGCCCCACAAAAAATAATCTAAAGGCGTCAAATCGCATGATCTTGGTGGCCAACTTACCGGTCCATTCCTTGAGATGAATTGTTCTCCGAAGTTTTCCCTCAAAATGGCCATAGAATCGCGAGCTGTGTGGCATGTAGCGCCATCTTGTTGAAACCACATGTCAACCAAGTTCAGTTCTTCCATTTTTGGCAACAAAAAGTTTGTTAGCATTGAACGATAGCGATCGCCATTCACCGTAACGTTGAGTCCAACAGCATCTTTGAAAAAATACGGTCCAATGATTCCACCAGCGTACAAACCACACCAAACAGTGCATTTTTCGGGATGCGTGGGCAGTTCTTGAACGGCTTCTGGTTGCTCTTCACTCCAAATGCGGCAATTTTGCTTATTTACGTAGCCATTCAACCAGAAATGAGCCTCATCGCTGAACAAAATTTGTCGATAAAAAAGCGGAACCGAACACTGATTTTGGTAATAAAATTCAATGATTTGCAAGCGTTGCTCGTTAGTAAGTCTATTCGTGATAAAATGTCAAAGCATACTGAGCATCTTTCTCTTTGACACCATGTCTGAAATCCCGCGTGATCTTTCAAATACTAATGCATGAAAATCCTTACCTCAAAAAAATCACCCTTTACAAGAACCATGGACCCTTCGGTTTAAATTGTGATTTGAAAAGGGTGTTTTCTAAAATAAAGAAAAATGTAATAAAATTGAAGTTTTGAGTTTACTTTTATACCAAAATCAAACTTTTTTTGTGTGCAGAACAGGCGGATTAATGAAACTTAATGTTTGTATGAATCAAAACAATTTATCCAACATTCCCAAGATTTTTACATGAGCATCTGTTTATTTGAATGTCAAATTGGTTTGGGATAATGTAGTTCACCCGATGGATAGCAGAATGCAAAGGCAGTTAGAAAAGGAATCGAATGGGTGAATCGAATATACGTTCCACGTGAATAGCAGAATAGGGCTTATTGACGATTTTGGTTTTGGAGATTTTAGGTTCGGGTATTTTGTTTTGGGGTTAGCGTACCTAACCCTATATAACTATATTGGAAGCATTCCAAAGATCAATTAGCTTGGGAATGTTTCATCTTTTCAAACATTGAATGAAGATCGAAATTTTTCCTTAAAATAAATAGGTAGGTATTTCAAACGAATTTCAATGAATTTTGACAGTCACTACCATTTGATTAAATTGGAAAAACTTTCAAAGAAGAACTTAAATATATATTTGAGGAAATAAAGAGATGTCAGCAACATAGGTACTCAGGATTATCACGAAATCCAAAGTTACTGGAAAGTTTTACGAATTCCGAAAAATCGTATCACCAAATCACTTTGTAATACAAACAAAATTGTATGAAATTTTATACTACAAACGTATTTGGTATTGATTAGGCAGGTTAATATGTTTAGCGAAATGATAGAGTTTCCAAACGTGCTGGTAAATTAATACTATGCTGTAAATATAACTTAAATGAAAACTTCAATTCTTTTGTAAAATATCTATTAATTAAAGTATTTGACGTTGGAAAAAGGTGTTAGTTGGTTGTGTTTATACCGCTTACAAAGAAAATTAGTTGAAAAATTTCTATGATTGTCTTAATATTTAGTCTTCCACCTTCGCTAGTCTAGTTAAATAAATAAATAAATTGGGTGGCACAACAGTCCGTTGAGAACTAGAGCCTAGTGACTTACAACTCTCAACCATTCCTGTGTGCGAGTTATGTTGTCAGGAATGGAGGGGACCTACAGTTTATATGCCGAATCCGAACGTCTAATTCGAGGAAGCACTTTTTCATGACAAGAGTTAGGTAGAAATGGCGATCTCAAGGCAACCTAGCCTGAGATCCAATTAGCGCTGTAGTCTGTCGTTTTGATATATGACAAGAGTTACTCTTGGAAAATTTGTCAATTCCTCGCAAGAGGCAGTACTCATGAAAAGACTTTAGATGGCATAGGTAGGGATTGAACCCAAGACCTCTGGCATGACAGTCCAACGCACTAACCATCATGCCACGGGTACTACCTAGCCTAGTTATTGGCGTTTTTTTTTTTAATACAAATCTCTTTTTTAATAATGGAATTTCTCAAAAACTTTAGATCTTTCATCGATATAGACACTGTCAATAGCCACAATCCAACATACATATTTCGGCCTAATGTTCCTGATCTGGTTCTAACTTAAGATATGAATCTCTAGTATCTAATATCCCATTATAACATGTCTTGATAATTGTCTCCTGTGACATATCTTTTGTTTTACAACCTAGTCCAACTAAATTTATGTATAGAGACATTAAAAGAGTAATTAGTTTGAATTATCTTTAGCTGCTTCTACCACCCCTGTGTTGGAGGAAAGTGCCCATAGATTTATTAAAATGATTGTTCAACATAATAATAGCTGTGTTATGAGATCTAAATTTCCAGCAGCGTGTAAGTATGCTTAAGTTATTCCAATGTCCAAAAACTTTTTAACCTGAAGATTTTAGGCCAATAAGAATCTTACTTAATCAGCCTTATCGGGAATTCCCTGTGAAATATTGTTCCCTAGGAATTTTTCAGTTCCCGGGAGCAAGTTCCTACTATAGGGAATTCCTCACGGAATTCTTTTTGATTTGACAGTCAGTTCTTAGTGACAACATTTTTGTGTTTTCGTCCTAGACCTTATCTTTAATC
Organism: Eupeodes corollae; assembly: GCF_945859685.1. Taxonomy (NCBI): domain Eukaryota; kingdom Metazoa; phylum Arthropoda; class Insecta; order Diptera; family Syrphidae; genus Eupeodes; species Eupeodes corollae. The sequence continues at coordinate 104,253,700 of NC_079147.1, forward strand.
AAAAATGCAAAGAATATCATTTTTATTATTAATCGATGAAATACAACGAGAACATTCTCATCACTTCCATTTCAAGGTTGTGCCTTAAGGTTTAATAGAATATCTTTTCTGAAACTCACTAATTTTGTCATTGGACCTGTATGTTTTCTTGAAATGGTATTCCATTTCTTTTTGGTGTAGCTTCATAGCCTCAACTGCCTTTTCAACCTTATTGCAGAGTTCTTTTTGGATTTAAATTTTTCGTTTCAAAGCGATGTTACAAGTTATGCCTTTTTGTGGCTTTTTTGTAGGATGATGAGTTGAAGCTCTGTTTTCAATGTTCAGCTGGGAGACCAAAAGTTAAAGCATTAGGACATACTTCCACCAATTCTTCTAAGGCACAAATTCGTATTATCGTTTCCTCCAACACGCTAAATTTATACTCTTTGTTTGGGCCTCCACCGGTTGCTTTTTTTGTCGTTTTTGTTTTTAGACATTTTCTTCCTCAATTACATTTTTTTATCAAATTATTAAAAAAAAATCATGGTTATCAACGTATCATCTACATTTTTTCATTCAGAAATAAATTTTGTTTGTGGACTCAAAATGTTAAGTTCTTTTCTACTTCTTTACAAAATTTGTATACATCTTCCTAAGACTGATTTGTTGTGAAACCATAAGTAATATATCGTTTTTTTTTTTTTTTCATTAAACTAATTAAAACGTGAACTTGGTGAGTATTTGTTGAATTCGACCTTACAAAGATAAATTTGTTAATATTTTCATTATTATTTTGTTGAGAATTATGGGGAAATATTCAGAGAAAAAAAAAAAAAGTGATTTTTGTTTACACAGATATAATGCTTTGTAGCTCTAAAAATCTTGTTTTCAACACAATAACAGGTAGGTATGTAGATTATCCTATATTCCCTAGATCTGAACCCGTCCAATACTACTTGAAGAAGAACGGTTCGATAGGTAATTTCTAACTCAACACAGAAGAGATTCATCAATACTCAAAGCGCGCATTTTCGATAACAGAGCTTGATGCCAAACTCTAACAAATGCCTTTGAAATATTAAGTGCAATAATCTTTCTTTCTCCAAAACGATCCAAAGATTTGTTCCACTGTTCGGTGAGACCATGGGATCACCAGTGGATCTATTGCTACGAAAGCTATATTGCCGGTCATTAAGAAGCTTTCGTTCTTCAAGATATTTTTTAAGCTGAAAATTATTCAATGTCTCCATGAACTTGAAAAGAAGGGGGGCGTAAGTGCAACTGGACGTTTGTTAGAGGGGTATAAGGATTCGCCTTTTATAGGGATAACGCATTGATTCATCTCAATTTCAAAAATGTCCGATTTTGTAGAGGTTTTTTAATCTATCGACATGGAATTTGCCAATCTATTGCAAAATAACTTTTCTTTTGAAAATAGTTCATTAACTTTGTCATTGGAATAGAAGGAACCCTTACGTTAGATCCAGCATTTTTTTTGGTTACTTGTTTATGATGTTTTCCTAATTAATAATCCAAAAATCGTAAAAAAAAATCAAAAAATTTGCTCTTTTTTCGCTTATTTAATATTTTTTATCATGAAGAAGAATTTTGCTAAACACAATTAAACATCTTCTTCAATTGTTTATTACCTACAATTTAAATCTAAAATTGTGTCTGTAGATGTAAAGGTTTTCAGAGTATAGTTATTCAAAAATAAACTAAAATATGACTTTTACACAAAATCGAATAATTAAGACTTAAATAATGACAATTACATAGCTCTGGAGTGAGAAGACGAAGCCAAAAACAAAAATGGATTTAAATGGCGGGACAACATGAATTTAACATGGTCTGATATATATAATAGCTGGGTTAAAAGCTGTTGTAATATAATGCATACAATGAAGAAGTCGGAAATGATTTGTATGATTAATGAAAATCATCGAATTTGTTTTGTATATAAACTACAATTCAAAAGGCAAGTGACTTTGGTGCAACATTTTAAATAACCTATGGTTACGGGTTTAACAGTTTACTAGTTAAGTTTAGCAATTTACTAAGGGATGCCAATATTTTAAACCTTTCTTTTCGTTTTGCTGACTAGTAAATTACATATTTATTGGCTATTATTAAAAAAGGAGCATCAAAACATGTCTAAAAAGTGATAGTTCGGAAAATAAAAAAAGGAACTACTCTTAAACGGGGGAACTATTTATTAGAATTCCCAACTTTTGACTGGACCATTGCATCCACTGCTCTTATAACAAAAAAGTTAAAGTAGCCATTTCATGATTTAAACTTTAGCAAATTGTTAATGGATATCGTTTAACAGAAGGTAAATCATCTTTTAAGCTTAGTTAATTGCTAAAAATGGCTTTGACATTTTATTAAATTCATTAAAATTTTCCGCCAATGACTTCAATATTATTAAATTCTATGCAAAGCATTGTTGCTAACAAAAGGAAAATCCAATTGGAGTTTTTTTTTTCATAAGATATAAAAACGTTCAAAAAATAATACCAACACTGTTCGACAAAATAACGTTTAATTTCTGTCTCAAAAACAAACCCTAAAAGTCCTAAATAAAACGGGGCTTTGAAGGCTAAGTTAAAACTCACAATATTTCTACGTTTGTTGATTTTGCAATGTAGGTATACAACTTTCTCTTGAGATACAATTTGAATCACTTAAGTATTGAACATAATTTCTGTAAATTCGCATAAGTTATAAACTTTTATAGTTTTGAAAAATACGTTTTTAACTCAATTTGAAGTGTTGATCTAACTTTAATTTTAATCTTCTTACCAAATTTTAAAAATAGCCGTTGTCAACATTATTTTCATATTTTTCAATGTACATACATATTTCCAAAACTTAAAAACTTAACTTAAACTGTTGTGCAGAGAACAGATTCGTTTTAGTTTTTCATTCAGATTTTCGTAAGACAAGTAAAATCTTACTTATGAAGATTTTTCAAAAATTATATTAAAAAAAGAATGGGACGCGACCCACACTGATAACTTCCCATCTTTCCCCGTCTGTTTATTTTTCTTAAAGTTCATAAAAATATTAATAACAACATTTTGTGTGAGATGAACAAATTTGAAGTCAATAACTTTCTTTGTTATCCTAATACTTGAGTCGAAAACCATTTCTTATCAATTTGTTTTTGTTGTTTTTGCAGTTTTTCGTGTTTTTTTTTTAAAGTTGTCAGTTGAATTTTTCTAAAAAATAACAACAATATTTTGCATTATGATAAAATACCTTGATTTCAAAAATATTTTTGCTAAGGAGATTTTTAGTCCAAACCGATTTTTACCAATTTTAGTAGCATTATTTGAAAGTTTTTGTTTTTTATGTGAAAAAATACAGATAAGATTATTTTGAAAACAATATCTTACGTTTACAATAAAATTTAGCACAGAATTAAATAATATCGGGTCCGCCATCTTACCTATTTTTTTCAACTAGTGCTTATTTTTTATGATAGTAACACTTAGCTCATGTCTAATTTGACACAATTAGTTGTATCCTTTCGCTGAACCAATACGCTTGAACAACGCTTAGAGAAGATACCAATTTTAGCCAAAAACATCATCTTTTCAGATGAAGCTTATTTTGATCTTGGCGGGTATGTAATCAAGCAAAATTGTGGGATTTAACACACAGAGAACCGGCACGCCTACATTGAAAACAAGATACATCCAAAACGTCAGTTTTTACCAATTTTGCGTACTATTTCTTGTACATTTTAATTTTTAGGAAAGAAACTGACCGTTGGATTTTTATAAAAAAAATTACGGAATATTAAAAACAATATTTTTAAATTTTCCAGATGTCGAAAACGTTATTCTTCGTGGCATTAAATTATTTAGTTTTTTTGGTTTATAAATAAAACTGTTAGTTGAATTTTGTTTTCGAAATTGTATCAGTTTGGTATCACGTCAAAATATATAGTATAAAATTTAATTCAAGTCGCTATCTTTACTGGGTCTTGAGATATGGACGACGAAAAAAGCTTTTCGGACGTACAAAGAAAAGTGATACATTAATTTTAAAGTCGGATTTGAATTAAATGCTACAGATAACAAATGGTTTTCAAATCAAGTGTCGAACTTTTTTTTATCTTACACAAAATGTAGGTATATTAATACCTAAACTTTTAAAAATATCGATAAACGGACACAAATGGGAAGTTGTCAGAGTAAGTAGCAACCCAGCCTCCTTTAAACTTCCCATATGAAGTTATTGTAATGGGTTCGATTTGTCAAATTGAAAATTTTGACATTTCTCGACGTTTCAAGGTCCCTAGAGTCGAAATAAAAGATTTTTAGAAAGATGTCTGTGCGTCCGTACGTCCGTATGTCCGTACGTCCGTATGTCCGTACGTCCGTATGTCCGTACGTCCGTAGGTTTGCGACGTTTTTTTCGTCCTCCATAGCTCAAGAACCAGAAGAGATATCAACTTCAAATAAATTTTGTTATACAGATAATAAGGCAGAAAGATGCAGAAAGGGCTTTCAAGAAAATTGCGTGGGTGGTTTTTTTACCATAGCAGTTTGAAAAAAAGGTGAAAATTTTGGTTAACCCTAAATATCTTACGAACCAAAAACCCTAGAGACTTGAATTAAATTTTATATAATATATTGTAACGTGATACCAAACAGGTATATTTTTTGAAAAAAAATCAATATAACGGTTTTTTTATAAATTAATAAAATTGAAAAAAAAAAATTGTCACCTCCAAAATTTTACGACTGAAATATGATTTCATCTCTTAAACAATTTTGTGCAACGAAAAAAAATGTTTTTGACAATCTAAAAAAAACATTACTCAAAGTTGGTAAAAATTGAATATCGATTCAAATATCTTTTCAAAAACTTGAAATTTAGGCTTCAAGCTTATTTTATCTTATAAGAAATATTGTTTTCAACATTTTTTAAAATGTTGAGAAAAATGGAATTGACAGTTAAAAAAAAAACCTAAAAAAAAATGTATAAAAGTTGGTAAAAATTAATTTTCGACTCAAATATCTTTTCAAAACTTTGAGATATTGGCTTAAATTTACTTTTATCTTTCAAAAAATCTTGTTGTCAACATTTAGTTAAGGTTTGAAAAAAATCGATTAGACAGTTTTTGTACAAACAAATAAAAACAGAAAAAAAATTGACAAAAGTTCGTAAAAATAGATTTTCGACTCAAATATCTTTTAAAAACTTTTAGGTAATAGCTTCTTACTAATTTTTTCTTATAAGAAATATTGTTTTCAACATTAGGACAAATTTTGAGAAAAATCAAATTGACAGTTTTTTTTACAAATAATAAAAACCTAAAAAAAATGTATAAAAGTAGGTAAAAATTGATTTTCGACTCAAATATTTCTTCAAAGATTTTATAAATTTTCTTCAATCTAATTTTATCTTCTAAAAAATATTGTTTTCAACATTTGGTAAAATTTTTAAAAAATTCGAATTGACAGTTTTCTTACAAAAAATAAAAACCTAAAAAAAAAAAATGAATAAAAGTTGGTAAAAATTTACTTTCGACTCAAATAGCTTTTTAAAAATTAACAATATTGGCTTTAAACTTACTAGTACATATAGACAAACTTTTAAGCAAGAAAAATCGACAGCCTCTTTTTTAATTAAAAATATTGGATTCAAACTAATTTTACTCACAAAAAATGTTATTTTCGACATTCAGTAATTTTTTTAGTAAAATCCAACAACAAGTTTTTTAATAAGTGAAATAAAATCTACGAAAAAAAATAAGCAAATTTGGTAAAAAATGATGTTCGGTTGATGATATCTCGTGAAAAATAGGAGGTATTAACTTCAAATTCATGTCATAGGAAGTAAAAACTTTTAGGAAATGCTGCTAAAATTGGTAAAGATTTGTTTTCGATTAAAAATCTCGTTAACAAAAACTGATTTTGAAATCAAACTATTTCATTATATGCAAAATATTGTTTGTAATTTTTAATTTTTTTTAGAATAATTTAATTGAAAACTTTTTTAACAAAACACGGAAAACTAAAAACCTTTTAAGCAAGACAAATCGACAGACGGGATTGTATTTGTTTTATTTTAACTTTGTTTTTCGATTAACTTTCAATAGATTTGAATTCCTTTTCTAGGTACTTAAATAATAATTTAGTTCAAAATTAAGTACAAGTACTTACAATTTCGACTACAGTAATAAATTAACTATCTATGTTAATTGTGCTTATACTTAAAAATTCGAACACCTATTAATTGTACCTTATTTCATTGCTAGAATGGTAAGCATCAATTCTCTTGAACTATAACTTATAATGATTTTTTTTGATTGCCCTAGAGCCTATGATGCATTAAATTGCAGTTCGTCAGATTCTATTTTTTACTTTTACATACTCGCAGCTAGAACTCGTCAAATTGCCACGCTTTGCGTTGCGAGATAATCGCATATAAACACTCTCGTTATATTGATGAAAGACCCCAGCCCCAGACCCGGATAATCACCATCAATTACAATAATTACATTCTCTAAGATGCGCCTTCCGTATGTAAATTTGTCAATTTTCGCACTTCCATTCCCCATCCACATGTACGACATACCCGACCCACCGGACACATTTTAAAGTACAATAAGGTTAAAGAAAAGAGAAAAACCAAAACCAAAACAGAACAGAATACAAATCTGAAACAAAACAAAAGATCAACCTAGCCAGCGCGAGGCGAGGTGCACCTAACCTTTTATCAAAAAGTTTTAAAAAATTATTCAAAATAGAAAACCAAAGAAAAACAAAGAACTAAAAAACGATACACATCCAAAGTCAAAGCCTCACAGCCCACACCACACCACACCAAGCCACGGCTAGGCCACACGAGCTCGATGAAGGCGGCGATGATGATGATGGGATTATGGAAGAAAAGCTCCGGCGAAAATACTACAACCTAGGATCGTGCAGAGATTCAAGCGCCGCTTTCCACTTGTTCCCGGCGTATTCACGGTATCACAATCACAGTCACCGCCACAGCCACAAGAAAAAAATAGTAGTAAAAACAGATACACGGATTACGACGCACGTCGCACCGCACCGCAACGACGAAGTACTCGGTGGGTTGGAGATGTAGGGGACCCCGGCGGAGCGGAGGGGCCTAGATTGATGGCCCACACGACAAAACACACAGCGCAGCACTGCCCCACCGGTACCGACTTTTCAAATTGGTTTTCGGCAAAACTTTCAGTCCGCGATTAGGTGCGACACAAAACGGTTGCTTTTAAAATTGCCTCCAGTGCGGCGCATAGCTACTCTACTCTAGCTTTACTAAAGCAAACCAAACCCTACATTGTTCCTCATTGCATTTGAACTTAAGTACCTATACCTAACCTATGTACATCCAATTTCATATCATCACCGAGACAAGATAGGTACGAGTAATTCTATCTGCTGTTCAAAACATAAAGTATCTAAATCTAAATTGAACGCGACACTGACGAGAGAGGCCAATAATTTCACTCTGTTGTCTATTCACGGGGAATCTTTCCTTTGCGGATTTCGGTTTTAATGTAAAACGGATGTAAGAATTTGAATTGAATATCGAATAGTTTGGATTCCGATCGATTTAATTTTTGAGCGTTTGTCTTTCTGTCTATTGTGAACCTGTCCACGCAGCGTCTCGTTCGTCTTCGCAGGACTGTCCATGGAAAAGTGATCGTGGCTCTGGCCGATCAAGAAAATTAGTTTTTTAATTTCCGATCGGAATTTCCAATAGAACGCGATAAAGGAGCGGAATTTAAGTGATGATCGTTTGAAGACAGGATCCTAGATTGAATTAACGAAATCAAGTTACGATCATTTCCCCGAGAACCTAAATTAACCTGAGTGAATGAAAACTTAAACTTATTGTTATAAATTCGAGATCGAAAGTGAATTTAAGTAAATTTGTTTTTATTTCGCTTTTTAAATTCGCTAAGATTGGAATATCGAATAACTTCGAGTAGGAATTAATTGAACATCACTGAACACACTTGTTGCATTTAACGGTAAGTAAAACTTGTATTTTTGTTTTATTGTGCATTTTATGGAGAGATTTCCTTTTCCTTTCGATCAGAACATAAGCGTGTTTTATATTTATTTATTATTTTTATTTTATTTTGCGTCTAAGCGTGATTCTACACCGCAACGCTGCAAATAGTGCTAACAATAGGCTGCTGGAAATAGAGATTAATTTAAAAATCAAACAAATTTATTGTGAATGGGTATTTTTTATTTTGGAGGGGCTCCATTATTGTTATAAAAATGTATAGGCATGTTGAAGTCTATAGTGAAACGGAAGATAAGTATGATTTAAATACGTTTGATTTGAGACGAGTTGTCATTCAAGACATGTTGACAAATCTAAACATAGTTATTATTTAGGAAAGTTTTCAAACGTTAGGAACTTTATTAAATAGCATAGTTTGTATGTTTTTGTTCTTGAGATATGGAAGAACATCATTAGAAACTTTACAAACTCTAGAAAATGTTTATAAGTATAAACATAAATTAGAACACTTTAAAGATTCCTTTAAAAATATTATAAAGTTCCTAAGTCGGTTGCCTTTTTATTCTCAGCTCAAAAGGTGAAGTGACGAGTCGTTTCTGGGAATTTTTAAGAAGAACGAATTTAATATTTTAAAATAATATTGAATGAGAACCGTTTTGTGTAGAAATGTGAAATCTGATCTTAAGATAGAATTCTGTCTCGCTTTTCATCGAGACATTTAAAGCTTTAACAAATTAGTTAAAATAACTTTTTTTTGTTAATTTCCCATTGGAAGTTATTGATATTGGTCTGATTTGTCATTGACATTTCTCGACGTTTCAAGGTCCCTAGAACCCAAATAAAAGATCTTTAGAGAGATGCATGTGCGCGTGTAAGTACGTTCGTATGTCCGTATGTTCGGGAAGCTTTGTTTGTCATCCATATCTCATTGGGATATTGACTTCAAATAAATTTTGTTTTACAGATAATAATGCAGAAAGGACTTTCAAAAAATTTTGTTTAACCCAGAATATCTCACGAACTAATAACGCTAGCAATTTCAATTAAATTTTATATTTTATATTGTGATGTAATTATGTGATGCCAAACTGATATAATTTTGATAAACCAACAAAATAATTGTCACCTTGAAAAATAATTGTATGTAACGAAGAATAACATCTTTCACACCTGTTAAAATTTTGTGAATAATCCAATGAACAGTTTTTTTTACAAAGAATAAAAATCTAAAAAAAAATTACTAAAAATTGGTAAAAATTGATTTCGGCTGGAAGATATTGTTTTTTACATTCAGTAAAATTTTGCCAACAATTCAAGGGTCAGATTTTTCGTACAAATTAAAATCTACAAAAAAAATTATACGTAAAATTGTTAAAAATTAGGATTTGGTTCTCGATTTTTCGTGAATAAATAAAGATATTGCGTCAAAATTAATTTTCATTTTGTGCAAAATTTTGCTGTTAACGTAAGATAATTGCCTTAGAAAGTCCAATCTGTATTTTTTTGTACAGATAGATGATAGATAGTTTAGATTAATTCTTTATTGTACCAAAAATGGTTTACAAATTTTATTAGTTAAGAATAAGAGCATGGCTTTTCTGCCAATTTTGAAATGATTTGAAACACAAAAGTATTAACAATTTTGAATAAAGAAAAAAATTTTTCAATTTTAAAGTGATTTGGAACACAAACAAAAATTCAATTTTTAAATGATTTGAAACACAAAAAATAGGAAACATTAATAATATGAAGTAAGTGGATTTTTAAGGGATTTTAATATCGAGACTGTTGCGGAAGGTTAATAATTATAAAAAGTACACCATACTATTCCTCGGTTTAATATTTCGTAAAGCCTGCTTGGAGAAATGTAGAAATGTATTGCAAAGCCAACAAATTTGGGGTAAATATGCCCGATGGGGCATAAATTTTAAGTTAAGAACTTCAACATTTGCTCTAAATATGTAGCATATAATTTCAGCCAAGTATTCATTACCAAAATATTTAAATTCTGAAGAGATTTGGTGATTGAGATTCTTATAAGTGCTCCTAGATGTTGAATTCGCTCTGGATAGATGTTGGTTATAAATCTTTTCGTCTATTTTCGCAGTAACCTCCGCAAACATACCCTGCCATTCATCAACATTTGACTCCAATAATGATAGATGACCTGCATGAGAATGAGCTAGTTCATTCCAGTCCTTGAATGGAGAAGCGTTAGTTTGCAACAGTCTTGCCATTATAGACTTGTGAAGACTTGTGCCATTTCTTCCCATGACCCTTATCAAATAATCATAGTTGGCTTTTAGATTTCTTAGAGGCATTTTACCAGATTCCACATAGATAGCAAAGTTAGGCGTTGAGTTAAGTAGTCTCAATAATCGTTTGAAGAAATATCTCTGCACCGATTCAAACGTCTCGAGATCTATATAGAAAACCTGGTCACCATCGAACATACAAGTGTTGAGCGTTGCATAAAAAACACGGTATTTTGACGCGAGATCGATATCTTGGTTTGGAAAGAACCTAGTCCACATCATACTCAAGGCCAGTTTGGCTTCATTACTTTTTTGTTTGGCATGTTTGGAAAAATTGAGATTGTGTGTAATCTAAACACCCAGGTACTTAAATTCTTACACAACGTAGTCTTCCCCTTTCACGTGCTTCAAAAATCATCACCTTATTGTCTTTCTTGAGAAAGGGTTTTCAGCGAGTAGTACTAAGTAATCAGCATATAACAGAACTTTAATTTGTATATCAGGAAACGATATCCCTCCTGGAAGTATATCACAAATGTTGAAGCAAAAAGTAATGGGCTTAAAACACAGCCCTGTGGAACACATGCACTTGTTTCAAACAATTCTGAGAAGTCCGTTCCATCCCATACAGATGCACTAGAGACTAGATGAAGCAAGAAATTTAGAGTACATGGTCAAAAGTTTACGGGAAATTCCTACCGTTGAAAGCTTGTACAGCAAAGCCTGTCAGTTAACTTGATTTCTTTTTATCAATGTATTTTCTAGCAATGCTTGTCAAACCAAATATTTGATCCATGGTTGTGAAGCCCGACCGAAAACTAACTTGGAAAATACTTAAAAGGTTTTTTTCTTCAATCCATTTGGTAAGCCTTTTGTATAAAATCGAAGTAAGAATCTTCCTCAAAGTGCTTAAAATAGAAGAAATTCCTTTGTAGTTTTTCGGTATGGTGACATTACCGCTCTTGTGAATTGCAAAAAATAACTGCTTTGTTTAGGTTGTGTGGCACATACGAATCGCTGTATAATATGTTGAGGTATGATAGAAGGTAATTGTGGGATTGAACTGTGCTATTTTTGTAGAATTCTACTGGAGTTCCACCTATGCCAGGAGCTTTATTGTTTTTCATCTTATGGAGTGAAGAATCGAGTTCAGCCAAAGATATTGGACACTCCAAGTCAACAACTACAACGTTCAACACATTCAAGATTTCGTTAACATCAACAGAATTTGAAATTAAACTTATTTTATCATATTCGAAATATTGTTGGTTGTTAAAAGTTAATTAATATATTTTAAAAATAACATTCGCAGATAATCCTGCCGATTACAAAATCGCCGATGGATGGATTCCCAATTTTTTTGATATATTTACTCCGGTTGGTCAAATTGGCATTTTATTCCCTCCCTTAGATTCCATCTATCTTTAGATTTCATATTTGGTGTGAATAGGTGTGTTCGCTAAGAGCTGAAGTTAAACTGGAGAACATTTTTCCAAAAAATGTTTTTGTCTGTTTTAAAGACCTTGGAATACATTCCACGTTAAGCTATCACTCTAGTTTTTTCGGGGGTTTGATATTGTCAAGAATACGGTTCCTTCATTCTTGTATAAAAAATAGGCAAGAATTTAGCTTTTTTGTAGAAAAAGGTTTAGAGTTATGTTTTTAAAATGGTTCCAGGCAAGTCGCCGGCGGGGGCTGGTTTGAATAAATTCCAGCCGAGAATTATTATTTGGGTAATAAATTTGCACGATTTCAAAATGACCATTTGAGGTAAGTCCATTTACTTTAAAAAAACAAACCAAAATGAGCATACAAGAAGTGACCGCTGTCGAAATGACCAATTTCGAAAAAAAATATTGCCAGATTGAAAACCACACATCTAATAAAAGACAGATACAAAAAAATTACCTCGGACATCCTGATCTCTAGCTTCATTTTCATTTTAACCTTTTAATTTTATGTTAGTTAATGAAAATAAAATATACTTAAATATTGTATTACAATTGGAGATCCGTAATTTATATTACGATTTTTGAGGTTTTGTAAGTTCATGACGTAGTTTTTTTTTTATTTCATCCGTAATAGATGATTTTAACCTCTATGGTATGCTCCCTAACATTTATCTTACTAACATGCTCAGAATCTTATGTCAACCTATAGTTCTAAAAGAACTTTGCTGAGATCACTTACCAGTCGCATTAGGGGTTTTCGGGTCAAAGTTTTGTCAATTAAAGGAATTTTTTGATTTCAAACCGTTCTGAAATATTACAAAAATCATTAAAAAAAGCAAACTAATATTCCTGCTCCCAGAAGTGACAACACTATTCAATTATCGAACTTAGAAAAAGCGAATGCTTTTTACTCCAGTCTCTTGAATCTAAATAACTGATTGTTGAATTTCTTCTGTATATTGAAAATAGCATTATTGGACAAAGGAATGATTTTATTTCCAAAAAAGATATTCGTGATGTTTTCATAAATTTGAATGCAAGAAAATTTGTGAGATTTGAAACTATAAAAATATTTATTTAAAAAATTTCTCAAAGAGTGGAGTAAGGTTCCTGAAGCAATTATTTAACAGTTGTTTAAGATTTACTTATTTCCCTTCAACATGGGAAAAAGATAAAATTATTCCTTTATTAAAACCTGCTTGCGAGCCCACTCACTATAGAGCAATAAGTTTATTAAGTTCACTCATAAATCAAAATAACCTACTGCTTCCCGAACAGTTTGGCCTTAAAGCTTTTCACAGTGCTGTTCAACAAATTAACAGAACAATTTAATATGTTTAAAATAACTTAAGCTGTGGAAAAAGTACCGGTTTGGCACTTTTAGATATTGAAAACGCATTTGACTCCGTCTGGCATAAAGGACTCATCGAGAGTCGAGTCTCAAGTTTCTGTGAACAATGAGCTTTCCGACTTATTTCATATAAACGCATTTGTACCTCAAGGGTCTGTTCTTGGGCCAATTTTATACATACTATATAAATACGATTTCCCGAATTTAAGGTATTGTGAAAAGGGTATTTTTGCCGCTGAAACCTGCATTTACGTATCAGATTCGCTTGGTTCCGTTATTGAAACGAAGCTGCAATACGATCTAAATGTAAATAATTCATAGTACCTCGGGCTGTTCCTTGACTCTAAACTTACCTTTAAATTCCATGTACGTGAAATTGTAAATAAAATCAACGTTACAATAAAAACGCTTTATCTTTTTTAAAAATCGAAGATCCAAACTAAGTATTGAAAATAAAATACTTATATTTAAATCCATATTTCAAGCAATTATGATTTATGGTTCTCCAGTATGGGGTAAATGTGCAAAAACACGTATAAAAATTGCAAATAGTTAAAAACATAATTTCAAAAATGAGGCTCAACTTGCCCTGGCACTTCTCAACGCAAGAACTTTATTCTGTTACAATTACTGAGCTAGTCCAAGATAGAATTTCAAAATAAATGTAAAGTATATTCTTTCATGCAAAAAAATCAGAAATATTTTTAATTTCTAATCTCGATTTTAGTTAATTTCTTTAAATAAAAAAAGAAAAAAGAGGCTGGGATGCGACCCACACTGATAACTTCCCATCCCGTCTGTCGATTTGTCTTGCTTAAAAGTTTGTTTGCGTACTATTTTTTATGAATAAACGTACTGTTTTATATAAAAATAACTAAATATCGAAAACAATATTTTCTGTAAAATAAAATAAGTTTGAAGCCAATATTTTTAATTTATGAAAACCTATTTGAGTCGAAAGTAAATTTTTGTTTTTTTTTTTTAGAGTTTTATTTTTTGTAAAAAAAACTGTCCATTCAATTTTTTTTCAAAATTTTATCGAATGTTGAAAACAATATTTCCTATAAGATAAAATTAGTTTGAAGCCAATATTTCAAAGTTTTGAAAAGATATTTAAGTCGAAAATCAATTTTTACCAACTTTTATACATTTTTTTTAGGGTTTTATTTTTTGTAAAAAAAACTGTCAATTAGATTTTCCTCAAAATTTGTCCTAATGTTGACAAAAATTTTTCTTATAAGTAAAAATTAGTAAGAAGCTATTATCTTAAATTTTTGAAAAGATATTTGAGTCGAAAATCATTTTTTACCAACTTTGGTTAATTTTTTATTTCGGTTTTTAATTTTTTTGTACAAAAACTGTCAATTCGTTTTTTTTTTCAAAATTTTACTGAATGTTGACAATAATATTTTTTAAAAGGAAAAAGTAAATAAATGAAAGCTAAGTTTTGAAAAGCTATTAAGTCGAAAATCAAGTTTTATTAATTTTTTTAGGTTTTTATTTCTTGTAAAAAAACCATCTGTTCGATTTTTCTCAAAATTTTACTAAATGTTAAAAACAATATTTTTTATAAGATAAAATAAGATTGAAGCAAAAATTTCAAGTTTTTGAAAAGATATTTGAATCGATATTCAATTTTTACCGATTTTGAGTAATGTTTTTTTTTTTTAATTTTTATTTTTTATAAAAAAAATGTCAATTCGATTTTTCTTAAAATTTTATCAGATGTCAAAAACATTATTCTTTGTTGCAGAAAATTGTTTTAGAGATGAAATCATATTTCAGTCGTAAAATTTTGGAGGTGACAAATTTTGTTTTTCAGTTTTATTGATTTATAAAAAAAACCGTTATATTGATTTTTTTTTCAAAAAATATACCTGTTTGGTATCACGTTACAATATATTATATAAAATTTAATTCAAGTCTCTAGCGTTTTTGGTTCGTAAGATATTTAGGGTTAACCAAAATATTCACCTTTTTTTCAAACAATTTTCTTGAGAGCCCTTTCTGCATCTTTCTGCCTTATTATCTGTATAACAGAATTTATTTGAAGTTGATATCTCTTCTTGTTCTTGAACTATGGAGGACGAAAATTGCAATAACTTCCTATGGGAAGTTAATAAATAATAATAATTAAAATAAGAGTATACATGAAAAAAAACTTATTAGTTGTTGGCCTTCATAAGCCTTAATTTTTTCTATTAAAAATTCTTCATCCACATTATAGATTGAAAACCATTTGAAAATAATATTGAAAATGGGTATTTTTGATTTTAGGTATCGATCTTAAATTGAATCCCAGTTTTGGCGTCGAATCAGTGACTAAAAATTTATAAATAAAACACATTTTTAAAATAATTAAAGCATAACATTCAAAATTTGACCGAATAGTGAAATTATAAAGATGATTTTTTAATTTGAAACAACAAAATCCTTTGGGCTTATGTTTTTTGAGCAATTGACTTTCTATTCCAAAACCTATCACAACTGCACTACTGGGTGGTGCAAACTTGGTCGTGTATCCAAAAAGTCTATTTAAAAATATTTCCTTTTTTAAGATCCAAAAATTTACTTGCATAAAAATGTAAATGACATTAGATTTCTCAAAAAATCCTTAATTTTTCAAATTTTTTTTATGTATTTAAAAATCATTAGAGCGCTTTTTATTTTAATTTATTTTTTTATGTAATACATTTTTTTAGTTTAATTTTGAAAATGTTTTTAGTATGTATACGTTTTGCATTTCAATTTCTTAAAACACTATGACCTATTTTTATGATATATATTTTTAAAAATAAAAGCAATGAAATGTTTGGTTTTTAAATATTATTGAAACAGCATATAAGCTTTTGCAGAAAAAAATATTAAAATAGGTTAATTAATTCTTAATGCTTAGAACTTATAAACAAAATAACAATTCTCTTAGACCAAAAGAAATTCATTGTTTTTTGATTGAAATAAGCCAAATTAAGAACAAATTTTTTAGAGAAAATGTAAAAAAAATGTATCGGTTTGTTTTTAAGAAAATTCGAATTTTCAATTTTTACTAAAATATTTTCATTGGGACTACTGGTATTTTTACTCTTTAAAAAAATGAAAAAAAAAAATGTTTGTCGCGAATCGGCTTGAAACCTTAATTTTCAAATTTAAAGTCATCGACCCAATAATTTGTAGGGGCTAGGAGAGACATACAGAGGGACGGAATCGTTATACCCATCGTAATGTTCTGTTTGATTAAAGTCTCGAGTTCGAAATTTTTTATGAATGCTTAACTTGCCATATAGTTCTTATAAGTCGCTTTTACAGATCTTTTTTATTAACTTCGGGTTTATAAGAGTTAAACAAATTTATGTCTAATAATAGCAAGCACATCTTTTTCCCTAATATAAGCAATTCCCTTAAATTAAAGCCATGTTCATAAAATAAATGGGAAACTACGTTTGTTGAAATTCTAACATGAGTACCTCTAAAAATAAGGAAATGAATAGAAGTCCTAAGACCTTGTCAATTTATGGTACCTACAATTTTCTAAAATACACACGTGTACAGTATAATGTTAAATTACATGCAAATATATGTACATAGATATGTTTTAAGATAAAAGAAAATATTTTACCAAGTGTAAATAATATCTTCCAGAAATAACTTCAATTGACATTAAGAACTGTTTCAAGAGCAATTTGTGACACTTGAATCTGAATAATTGGTCAATCTTGAATGTACTTACAATTTAGGACGAGTATTGGTATCTTTAAAATTCGATTAATTTCAAAACGTTTTTTAAATAAGTTTCATAAAATTTTCCGATTGAAGGAAAAACTATATTAACTAATAGATTTTAAATGGTCCAATCTCAACAATGATTTTGAAATACATATTTGATAAAACTCATTCGTAACGTCAGCTGTGATTCAGCAACATCAACAAGACCGTGTTCATGCAATTAAATCGTGGGTTTTAATTTTATTATGTGAATTGTGACACATGTTTGTATTTTGAATAGGAACCAACTTGGCACAATTTTATTTTAATTCATTTCTTTGTAGATGCAAACTTTAAGTTGATAATTCAAATGTGTTGTGGTTTTTATTCTTGAAAATAGGAGAAGAAGAAGAATCTTTTCAATATGCAATTAAATTATGGGAAGTCGGGGTTCTTATAACACAAATTAAAAAAACATACTGAAAGCAGCATCTTGGTTTATTTGAAAACATGTGAATAATAATTACCTATTATTTATTATTTCTTAAGCTCGTTCAACAGATATTTACAAAATTTAGAAAAATTTTAATTGATTTTATTTTTCATGTTTCAATAAATACAAAAATTAATTTTAGAGATGATTAATTTTTACTATAAGGTTATTGTTCAATAGCTTTTAAAGATAATGGGGCATAATTTGGTACAAACTTTATTTTTTGTGGAATGAGAAATTATATCCCGAATATGGTAAAATCTATCAAACCGATGGTTTGATACCATCTGTAACGAGGTTATTAGATCAAAGATGTAAGTTTTCGAATATACCAAGCCAAACCCACTGAGAAAACCGGGATAAGTTCAATAGAAAGACCTGTAACGGATATACATATTCGACGCATGAAATTTTTGCTTGACCAGAATACTGCATTGTCCCAAAGGTAGTAAAAATGTTCGCACTCGGTGAGTTTCTGGAGTAATTAAAGATTCACAAATCTTCTGGCCGGGAAAGTATCCCTGCTATTGTTCTGAAGAGGTGTTCTTCTTCACTTTTCCATATCTTCTACTGCATTGGTCTCTTTCCGAGTGGATAAAAAACAACTCTTGTCCAGCCTGTCCCTAAAAATGGCGAATGCTTCTCACTCTCTAATTATCGAATTGCACTAATTTACCTTTCGGACCGTTCAATTCAAGTAGTATTGGACTGGTTCAAATCTTCAAATCTGATATCCACAAAATAAACGCTGGTGTGCCACAGGGCTCCGTTTTGTCTCCAATGCTCTTCCTTATTTTACTGAATGATCTTTTGTCTGAAACTTCTAACCCATTAAATTATTTGACTGTACCCTCGTCTTTTTATATTCCTTTTTAGATTCTCATCCATGTTGATCGGATGTTGACTATCAACGGCAGAGTAAGATAAGCTCATTAAATTGTGATCTTGATAGCGTTGTCCAATGGGAAATAAAAATTGTGTAGAATTTAAGCGTAGCCCTTCCCAATGCCACTATCCATGGGTGGCATTTGCGTCGAGGAAACTGAACTGCTTTCAGTTTTAGGTATGTGCAATACAAACTATCTCTTGCGGTGTGATCACCAAAAGTCGCCCAAAACGCTGCTAATTGTTCAGTTTTTCTCCATAGATGCAAGAAGTTGCATACCCTTTATTATCTGGCTATAATTTGTAAAGCCTTTATTCGTCCAAAACTTGAGTCCAGCTCCCATAGCTCCTATAACCCACTTTAGTCTCTTGGACAGAATTAAAAAGAGAGCTCTAAAAATGATAGGGGGCCGTTGTCTATCTGAAACTTTTATATCTCTTAAGCACCGTGCTTAAGGTTTTATGTCTGTCATTATTTTATCGCTATTTTCATAAACCCTCAAACAATTCAACCGTAGTGCCAGTTTTTCTATAAATGCCCAAAAGTTTACCCTTAAGCTCAATTTTGGAGGAACTTTTAAGAACAGGGATTCTTTCTTTAGCCGCACTACAAGAATGTGAAATGCTTTATCAGGCTCAATATTTACCACTCATAACAATGTGCAGACATTCAAAACCAATATGCATCGGATTCTCCTGGAGTTCTACTTAACATGGCTAGGAAATTGAGTATGAGTAAGGGCTGTGTTTATTTTACAGATAAACCTAAAACTAGTGATAAAAAAATCACGACTTTACTGGCGAAAAATGTGAAACGATTAAGAAAATTAACAGAGCCATTTAATCAAGTTACTAGGCTAAAAAGATTTGAATTGCCTAATGCAAAATTTTAAACGAGTAAGTAAAATTGTTAAAACTATTAACCAGGTGGAACCAGGTGACACTACGTGTCAGGTCACAAGAAACATCTGGCCAACACTGGATTTAAAACGTTCAAGGTGCTTGCTCTCTCTAAGCAGATCGCATATAAGCTCGATAATAGGTGTCATAACCGGACACTGTCTAATAGGAAAGCACTCCACGAGACTAGGCGTATTCTCAAATGACTTTGGCAGGAGCTGTTTGGACGAGGAAGAGGAGGAAACTGTTCTTCATCTTCTTTGTACATACCTTGCTCTGGCTCGAAAACGCAAGGATTACCTAGGAGAATTCTTCTTTAACTATCTTTATTCTAAACGACCTAAATCATATCAGCATAATCAGCCTCTCACGTTTCGTAAGGGACTCAAACTGCTTCCATTGGGTTAAGGAGTAAGCCTCAAGATTCATGTGGTATCACAATGGGCCAAATAAACTGGCCTAAGTGTGTCCGCTTCCATCTTGGACAGCCACTTCAACCTAACCTAACATAACCTAACATCTTTCTATCTTTAAAGTTAAAATTACTGAATGGCTACTTTAACTTTTGGCAAATTGCTGAACCCATATGACATCTGAACAATTATTCTTATAAGAGCAGTGTGTGAAATTTTTCAATCAAAAGTTGGAAATTCTAATTATTGGCTGCCTTCAATTTCAGACAGAAAGGGGATCCGGATATAACAGCTAATCAAAAATAGCTGAGATGCCAAAAAAGGAATCCAAGGGTATCTAAGAATTGTTGGGGTATGTGTAGGTATCTGACAGAAAAGCTGATTCAACACATGGGTGAATTTCAAGCAACTTGAAATTTGATTTCAGCTTTTTGAATTTTTTGCTAAGCAAAAAGATACAAAATGTAAGTTGAAGTTGTATTTTTTGAGGATGTTCTGTCCATAATAGACGATGGAGAAGTTTTAATATTAGTAATTATGATCAATTTTGACTTTAAAGCTTAAATGTTTCTCTGCTTTTTGTGAACAGCTGAAAGTTGTTTTTATTATTTTGTATCCATCTCGTTCAACAAGGTACGCCTATCCAAGATATTATCCAACACGAGATTTAACGCAGCAATTAGGTCGGTTTTTTTTTTTATTTTCACGAACTGTCATTTTTAGACATGTTTGTATGCTGGTTTTTTAATTAAAAATAACTAACAATTTACTAGTTACCAAAACAAAAAGAAAGGTTTAAAACTTTGATTAATATTTATCTATAATTTACTAACTAGTAAATTGTTAAACCCTTAACAATAGGTTGTTTAAAATCTTACTTCACTATTTCTTAAAATTTCAAAGAATGTTGAACATAAAATGGCTGTTTTAACTTTAAGTAATTTTCTTAATACATATGACATGTGAGTTTATGACATTTGAAATAAATAGGTCAGTTCTGTTAATTTAGATTTATTTGCAATTTTTTAACGAACTGTCACTGTTTAGACCTGTTCAGCTGCATCATTTTTAATAAAATAAATTAAATTGGGTGCCGCAACAGTCCGTTGGTAACTAGCGCCTAGTTGGTAACTTTTTCATGACAAGAATTACTCTTGAAGGATTTGTCAATTCCTCGCAAGAGGCAGTACCTGCGAAAATTATTTTTTTTTTCAAATTAAGGTGGCACAGGCAGGGATTGAACCCAAGACTTCTTGCATGACTGTCCAACGTACTGACCATCATGCCACGGGTACTACCATCATTTTTAATAGTTTTTTTAGACGTTCGGTTTTAATGTGATAAACATTTTTTTGGAGTTCGTCTTTTTGACAGCTGTCACTTGACTCGGTTTGCCTTAACGATTAGACTAACTGCTAAACAGCGTTTGAAAAAAGTTCAATTGTTTAACCAAAATAATGGTTCGGTCTACGCGACTCACCGAAACAATCAATTAAAAACATAATGGCATAACCTTTTATTTATAATAAGGCTTCAGTCTTGGGTACAATATTATATTATATGAGTTTTGCTTCTTAAACACCACCAGTCTAAAAAAAACACCCTCTTCGTTTTAATGTTAAAGATTGTTAAGTCATTGTTCCCTTTAAAATTTGATTCTGCAAACTTGACATAGTGGGGAATTGGTAACAATTAAAAAAATTAACAACAAAATTCTAAAAATAAACAATTGTATAGCTCCAATTTCTTGAGATCTAATAAAATGGTTTGAGCTTCGGGATCTTTTTGTTCTACATACAATAAGATTGTTAACTCATAACATCTGGCAAAATAAAAACGATTTTTTACACAAACCTAAAACATTCAAGAACTCAAAGATAAAACAAATTGATGGTAATTGTTTTAAGGCACGAATAACAATATTGACATTTTTTTTATTTGAACTTTAATGACGTCGTTAGTAACAGGTAAAATTAAACATTAAATAGTTTTTGATTTTGTAAAAAATAATACATATGTACATGCTTTTTGTATAAACAAACTTAAATTAATTCTTTTCATAGGTACCAATAGAAAATTAACAATGTGGGTCGTACTTCAATCCCTTTTGTCAATTTGTACTTAATTTATATATAGAAGAGATAGCACATCTAAAGTAAGGGAAGAGCCCCCATATTAGTCAAATTGTCAGCCCTGATTATGACAGAAGTCACGGCCTATTCAAAAAAAAGTTATTATAGGTATATTATTTTTAAATGTCAAATATTTACAGTTAATATATTGTCAACTGGATTAATTTACTTAGAATCGAATTTCCGTGACAATATTGACAGAGGCGTCATTGGGCAGTTTCAGGCCACATAAGTGACTTCATTACCAGCCAAATGCATTCTTTGAACGTAAATTTTGACAAAGGCAAGTCGGAGACTGATGCCTCTGTAGTGGACTCATTTTAGAGGGTCTCCATTTTTATGTATTGGGCAAACTATGCTGAGATTCCACTCATCGGGCATACTTTCTTCCGACCATATTTTGCAGGTGAGTTGGTGCATGCTCCCTACCAAGTCATCGCCAGCTGCTTTAAATAGTTCAGCAGCTCTGCCGTCAGCTCCAGCAGCATAGTTTATCTTCAGTTTAGATATATGTATATATCTTCACTTCGTCGAGGTCAGGTAGGCGGAATTGTTGATATGCGTTGCCTAGGTTGAGTGGTTCTATCTCCCTTACAGCGAAATTTGGTACGTCATCGCCGTTATATAAAATGGAGAAGTGGTCTTTCCATATTCTCAGAATCGACTGCGGTTCTACTACGATGTTCCACTAATAGTCTTTACAGGCTTCGGTTCGTGGCTGGTACCCTTGGGAGGTTTTTTTTACCTTTTGGTAAAATTTACGAACCTCATTCCTGTTGTGACATCCCTCTATATCCTCGATCACACGCTTCTCATGCTCTCTTTTTTTCCATCTAAGAAGCCGGTGTTCCTCTCTCCTCTTATGCTCGTAGAGCTAGCGAGCAGCTCTGGTCCTTTTGTGCAGCGCCGTTTTGTATGCCTGTTGTTTCGCTGCGTGCGCTTGCCGGCATTCATCGTCAAACCAGGGGTTTCGCTGTGGTGGCCGTGTGAAACCTAGCACTCCAGAGGTCGCAAGTTTTCAATGCTTAATGCAGGCAGCATAGGACTCCTTAAGAGGTTACTAGAGACTCGATAGAAAAGGAACTTGGCAGCCTCTTGCGATTGTAGCCGTCTAACGTCGAAACTCCCACAGTACTTCCTTGTTTTAGCTTGGACTGGGATGTCTGTAGCCGTACCTTGGCTTCAACGAGATAGTGCTCCGAGTCAATGTTGGCCACATGGAATGTTCGGAAATTCTGTATACTAGAGAAGTGTTGATTGATTAGGAGAGTTACATGACCCCTTTTGGATATTAAGATGTGTGAACTGCGTACTAGCTACCAGAACGTCTCGTCCCGCAGCGAAATCGATCAGCCTGAATCCGTTGTCGGAGGTGGTGTCGTGCAGGCTGTATCTCCCGATTGTGCTACCAAAAATGTCTTCTCTTCCTAGATTGGTGTTAAAATCTCCTAAAACAAATGTCATAGCCAAGGCCCTGTTCATATGTCTTGTCTAAGAGCTCAAAGAATATGTCTTTGGTGTCTTCATCATTCTCCTCTGTTGGGGCATGTGCGCATATTAGGCTTATGTTGGCGAATTTAGCCTTGATGCGGATTGTTGTGATGTGCTCGCTCACAGGGTTGAAACTCAAGACTTTTTGTCTAAATCTAGTTCCAACAAAAAATCGACGCTGTCTTTGTTCTCGGTAGCAGTCGCCGTTTTATACATCGCAGTCTTTTATTTTGCGTTTGCCTGGTCCATCCCATCGCACTTCTTGGATGGCGGTAATATTTGCCTTGCAGCAGTTTAGGGCTTCCGCTAATTGTTCGGCAGCAAGTGGTCTGTTAAGTGACCTAGCGTTCCTCGTACAGATCCGAAGTTCGTTGTCCTTATTTCGTTTGCGTGGGTTGTCAACAGTAAATCCGTCTGTAGCCGAGGCTTGTTGGTGCTACGCAGCTAAGGTATTTTGTACGTCAGGAAGTCACCCCGACGGCACAACCCCCAACCTGGAGGGCCAGATGCTTAGTATAACTCAAAGGACGGGGAGCCGGATAAACCGCTTCTTATAGGCCTGGGCTCCGAATAAGTCGAAGAAGCCTTATAAGTTGTTCACTTAGTAGTTCAACATTACTGGAACTTTAGACGCCGCCGTTGATTCCATCTCGAGAATTCGTCCGATGCCGTCTGGATAAGGAGAGGTGTCTTAGTGGAAACACCTCTCCTCATCTCTTGGGTGCTTCCCCCAACAACTTTTCACTGGGGTTGGAACTCAATCTGCAGTTGAGGAACGAGGCACCCGATGTTCACCACGGGTAAGTGAAAGTAGGAGTTGATATACAGAGGTGGGTTTTGAGAGAAACATATGGACGCTTGTGTCCTTTTGAATGCACATGTCTATCATTTGAACATCATAAGCACTTTTCACTATGCTAAATTTTATCATTCTTCGAGAATCAGAGGTGTTTCGTATAAACGATACCAAACTCTGGAAAGTGGTTGGATAGTACTTCCCCGTACTTATGTTACAATACAATTTCAAAGAGAAGTGCTAGTTTAATTGTTATTTACATTCTTTTTGTATAAGAAAAAGGGTGGATACCACGCCCCAAAACGAAAATTTCAAAACTCTACGAAAACTCTAAAATTTTAGTGATTGTTGAAATGCTGGATTTAAGAAGCCCATCGATCGGCCAGCTTTAATAAAAAAACAAATTACGTGGTGCAAAAGTCCGTTGAAAACTAGGTCCTAGTGACTTACAACTGTCAACCATTCAAATGTGCGAGTAAAGTTCTCTGGGATGGTTGGGGCCTACAGTTTTAAACCAAATCCGAACGACTAATTTGAGAAATCACTTTTCATAACAAGAATTATTCTTAGAGGAATTGTCAATTCTCGCAAGAAGTACCTGTGAAAAAACTTTAAATGACACAGGCAGGGATTGAACCCAATACTTGTGGCATGACAGTCCTTAACACAAACCATCACGCCACGGGTACTATATATCGGCCAGCTTACTTATTGTTGATATATTGGAAGTGAAGTCCCTGAAGTTCGAAAAATTAGGGTAAAAAATCACTTAATTTTTCCATGCATAAAGGGAGTACTGCGAGAACTAGTCTAGGCTATACCCATACCCTTTAATTGCATTATTCATCTGTACTCTTAAAGATGAACGTTCAGTTCGTCTTGTGCCTTTTTTACATTTGCGAAATTCATCTGAATTTATAAATAGACTCGTAAACATTTATTGTAGCTAAGTTTTGCGACAAACAACAAAAGGTAAAAAAGGCATTGATGGTATACTTGAAGTTCCATTCCTTGTACCTTAGTGGGCTCGTCCGACCATTATAACCATTTCCTGGAATTGATATCCCTATGTGCCCCAGCCCCACCCAACTGACGGAAATGTTCAACAACTCTACGAATAATGTGCATTATCTACAAAAGTCCATAAGAACTGAGTAAGGCTTATTACTTTTTTAGAGAAGATGCCAGTATTTGTTAACTATACCAAATTATCTTTGAATCAAGATTTCGTTTAAACCTTCGTCTACGACGTCGAGAGATGAGCCTTTAATAACCTTGAAATTATACGGATATACAATTGTATGCATATATAAATATTTATGCATGTTTACTTTGAAAGATATTTTCTCTTCAGCTCAAAGGAATAAGAAACTTTCTAGAAGATTATTCAAATAAATTGAAAGTGTATATACTTAGGTATCTGCTTGTTTTATATCCAACAAACGAAAACCTAGACAAACTGGAACTGAGCGATACGATTAGATAAAAAAAGGTTGCCATCTTTGTATGTTGAAAAAAAAAAACATAATTTCCCTAAGGAGCCTTTTGGAATATTCGTTTTAAATATAGAATTGATTTATAGGACAATATTATACATTCTATTTTTGTTTAGTTTTTCGTTTAGTGGACACACATTTTTGAAATACGTTGAGTGTTTTCGAAATCGTTTAACGTTTTATAGTTCTTTATGTTTGCCTCTAACTTCCATTTATTACGAGAACGATTTCTTAACAAAGTTTTGAAATGATTTAGAAGAATTGTTATTTTGTTATTTATTGTCAAGGCGTTAAAATAATTAAAGAGTTCTAGTTTTCTATTTCTTTCAATTTCTCAGCGTAGAATTTTTAACATTTGACCCAATTCATGAAGGAAACAACTTTCATTTTGCAAATCCGCGTATTTATAATGAAGTTTTGGACATAGATATAACCAACGAAGAAGTAGATGCAGCAATGAAATGTTTACAACGAGGTGTTGGAAACAGGTATGATTCCTCAATGATTTAGGGAATCAATCATTTTTCCGATCCGCAAAAAAAGGAGCTGGCCTGAGATGTCGAACTATCGAGGAATATCTTTTTTAAATTCGTGTTCTGCAAACACGGCTCAATAAATGGATTGAAGAAAATTAGCTGTTGAAAGAATCTCAGGCAGGCTTTAGATCCGGTTACTCAACAATCGATCATATCTTGGTTCTGAAAAGCATTGCGTATTCATTTATAAGAAGAAGGAAGAAGTTATAAAGGTTTTTCGTGGATTTTAAGTCTGCATTTGACACGGTGAATAGGCAAGCTTTTTCCTATAAGCTCTTTGGTATGGGAATGTCGTTAAAAAATTTGGAAGAGTCCTGCAAAGCCTTTATATGGATACTAATGCAGCAGTTTGGAATGATACAGAAAGGTCAGATTGGTTTAGAACTGAAGCAGGCGTTAGACAAGGTTGTACGATGAGTCCAAGCCTATTCGCTCTATTTATCGAAGACTTAGTCGATTTCTTACCTGTTGGTATCGAACACGTGGGAGAACTAATTGTTTGCGAAATCACTACAGATTATTATAAACCGGATTTTTGAGTACTGTAAAGTATGGAACCTAATAGTAAACATGCCTTAATGAAAAATTTAACTACAATGGTGTAAATATAGAGATTGTCAAAGAGTTCAAATATTTTGGGGTGATTTTGACAAAAAAATTTAAAAATGGAAACCGCACCTAAGAGAAAAGCTTACAAGTGCAAAACCCGCCATCAAATCATCTTGGAGTAGGTGTTATGCAGAATGGATGAAACTTGCTAGGGAGAGTGACATGGACCTTAACATACATAGATAACTTTGATTTCAATCAATGGAAAGAAGCACTGTACCACCTAATTGCAAAAGTGGATGATATGTTTTGAAAAAAATGTCTTAATGGAAGCAACTGGGTCTCTCTTCACAGAGCAATTTACAGTCAACTTAATCATAATTTGGAGGCGAAGAACTATTTCCGGGATGAATACAACTTAGATGAGATTTCAATGATGGTAAAGCTGCGTGGTGAACTGAACATAGAGAGGATTTACCAATATTATACTCCTTACGTAATCTACAAGTGAGAGAAGATGTATTTCACTTCATGGGTAAATGTCCAATTCTCAA
Organism: Eupeodes corollae; assembly: GCF_945859685.1. Classification (NCBI taxonomy): domain Eukaryota; kingdom Metazoa; phylum Arthropoda; class Insecta; order Diptera; family Syrphidae; genus Eupeodes; species Eupeodes corollae. The sequence goes on from NC_079147.1 coordinate 104,280,714, forward strand.
AGACATCAGGCGAAATGTTCTTGGAACGGGGTTTTTGAATGAAAATGAAATTGTATCATTGTTGAACGAAGTCGACGTTAAAAAACGGTATATGTATGTACTTCAAACTGGCTCTAAATTATAGGAGGAGAATTCTTATTGAGAGTTTCTGAAGATAATATTTAATTTCAATAGCGAACCATTAAAAAAAACTTTTTAAATCATGTGACTAGTTCGTTTATTTATAATTATATTTCATAAAAAATAAGTTTCCAATTTATGTTTTGTCAACTAGGCAGACGGTAGAATGCCATTCTTTTTTGATTTTTGTAAACAATGTAAATTATTTAAGACGAGCAATAAAAATCTATCTAATCTAAAAAAACATCTAAGTCTAAAAGGAACGAGATTGTTTTTTTTTGGTTTCTACTAATTTTGGGTGTTCCGTACTTTAAAGAGCCGGTTCGTAACGTAAGATTTCAGTATTTTGTAGTACTGCCTGGGAATGTTCCTATAAGCAGTTTGTACTCAATTCCTTAGTATCAAATCGTATGTAAAAGGCTTGAGCAATATCTAATAACATTCTTTATTTTGTTCAAGTGCCTTTTCCTGCACATGTGTAATTCGATGCATTTGGTCTACCGTAGAATGTTTATTTCTAAATCCAAACTGATGGATGATGGAACTTGAGTTAATCTATCTTTCATTATTTTTCTGAGCATTTTAAGTAGCAGTTTTTCGAGAACTTTTGACATTTTCCAAATATTGTACGATGTTTTCGAAAATCACAAATCTTTCTCTTCTAGATTCAGTTTAAATCAATTTACTATCTTAGCTAGTTTTCGTAATTTCTTATTAGTTATTAGATGACTTATGTGTTTTCATTTGACTCTATTTTGAAATACTTTCAATGTAATTTCTTACTTACGGTGGCGCTACAGTCCTGTTTGAACTAGGGCCTCACCCAACAAAGTTCTCCATCTAGCTCTATCCCTAGCTAGATGTCTCCAGTTGCGCACTCCAAGTTGTATAAGGTCACTTTCCACATGTGCGGTCTTCCTCTACTGCGCTGTCCCGTTGATTCGAAGACTTTCCGTGGCGAAGCATTGGTTTCTATGTGGCGCTTTACGTGATCCAGCCATCTCAGTTGTTTGACTTTTATATTTCTGGTTAAGTCTACGTCCCTGCAAAGCTCGTCGTTCCATCTTCTACACCACCCACCAGAACAACCCAAGGTGCTTTCATCCGCTTTTGTTGCGGGAATGGTGAGGGTCTTATGTAGTGACACTTTGGTAGCTCGAGAGGGGACTCTACTACTCAATTACTTTCTGAGCCCAAAAGATCACCGGTTAGCAAGAATTCCTCTTGGTTCATTTGATCTTAGCGCTTGTGTTGTTAGTGATCACAGTGGAGCTTAGACAAAGCCCTTAGCAACTACCTCAAAGTTCCGTCTGTAGAAGGTGATGTTTCGACCGAAATATCGGTGTTGTAGGTTCTTTCTTGATGACAGCATGTACTTTGTTTTGCCCTCGTTAACCCCAAACCGATTTTTGCCGCCTCTGCTTCAATACTCACAAAAGCCCTAACGTTGAGTTTTTCCGATTATGTCAATTTCACCAGCATATCCCAGTAATTGGGCAGACTTTTGAAAGAAAGTGCCTCTTGTATTGACGTGGGAGCTCTGCACTATTCTTTCAAAAACAATTTTAGAGAAACCGTATGACAGCGCATCATCTTTCCTAAACTCCCCATGGCCATCCTGCACTAACGGACGAGCTTGGCAGAGGTGCTTAAACCAGACCTAGTCTAAAACCACACTGCTAAGGACCTATCAGGTTGTTGACAATGGCATTAAGACGTTCACATATTACGGCAGAGAAGATTTTTTAAGCGATGTTAAGTAGACTGAAGCCTCTATAGTTGGTGCAGTTAAGAGGGTTTCCCTTTTTTAAGTATCAGTATCGGTTTGTAGTACCCTAAGAATGATGGTTAGTGCGTTGGGTTGTTATGATAGAGGTCTTGTTGTGAGTTGTAAGTCACTAGGCCCGAGTTCCCAACGGGCTGTTGCGCCAACTTATTTATATTTTATAGGTTGGTAGGTAGGTAGGTATAGAAATGGCGATCTCAAGGCAACCTAGCCTGAGATCCAATTAGCGCTGTAGTGCGCCGTTTTGATACCAAAAACTCGTTTGACCTTTGATTGAAAGGGATAGATTGATAGAGAAGCTTCATAGCGATTATGTTAGAGCCACTTTGTCGCATTGAGAAAAAAGATTAGGTCTCTAATCTTTGTCTCAGATAGCTCATCAAGTTCTTGAAAGAATCCTTTTCCAAAGTATTTCATTCTAGTGCTTGCCAAAGTAGGACATTTGCAGAGGAAATGGATTATGGTTTCACTTTCTCTTTGGTCACTACAGCTACGGCAAAAGGTGTTGTAAGAGATACCCAACTTCTCTGCATGAACTCCTATAGGCCAATGTCCGGTACAAACCGCAACAATCCTGGCTATGTCTTGCCTAGGCCTGCATAGAAGATCGTTTGTACGGGTTTTGTTATAGGTGGGCCATATCTTCCTAGACATAATGCAGTTGGGTAAATTGCTCCACCTTCGAGTTGATTCAGTTTGGTAGATAGAAAAGATTTTACTCTTCATAGCACCAAGAGGAATGTTAACCATTTACGCAAGTGAGCTATGAAGAGCCGATCCTTGCCTGGTTAACTCGTCAGCCCGTTCATTTCCCACAGCTGCCTGACTGTCTGTAAAGATAGCCACATTTCGGTTTTGGTTTGGGTTTTGTTTAAGTATCTTACATGCCTCCCTTATTGCCAGCAGTTCAGCCAGTTCAAAACTAAGTTTGTATTCGGCCTTTTTAAAAGCCTCTAGACTCTCCTCGCTAATCCTCAGAAGGTAAGAGGCGCTGGTCTTCTGCGGTTCTTCTGCATTAACTAAAGCCCAATCGTGCATAGGGACCAGCGGATTTTGACTCTGAAGACCGCGGATCAGGTCCTGTACGCTTGGCTTTATGCTCATGAGCGGCGATCAAATGCGAGCCTTGGGTTGTCTTGGGATGTCCTTAGCTAGGATAAGCTTGAGCTTCAAGCCCTCCCAGTCATTGCTAACCTTAGCAATGCTTTCACTAAGGTAATCCCTAGAAAACCTTTCCGCACACTTAATTACCCTATGCCCCCTGAGCATCTCGCCAGAGTCAAAACTAGGGTAGGGGCCCTCACTGTTTATTATAGTGATCGGTTTGTTACTCTTTTATGTTTTTGCAGATTCCGATTCCAAACTCCGACTACAGCTATAATGTGTTTAAACTCAGAAATACGTTTCCTGTTAAGAACTGTGGGAGCATTATGTGAAGGTTTACTATGTATGACAGTTGAAAACTTATATCTAATGAAGAATTCTTTAAAAAATAAATAATTCACTGCAAATTTTCAAAATAATATTGAAGTAAAGAATTGTTTACTTGGAAAATCATCACAAATTTTGTTCACAAATCAAAATTACTTCAAGAATTTACATAGCCTTAAAAAGCCTAATGTTTTTTTCGAATTATAAAGGTTGGATCCCAAAAAGCTAACATATTTAAACTAAAGCCATACAAAAGTACAATTTGAATTCTTTATTATTATATTTTGTTAAGTTATGCATTTGAAAAAGTGGCAATCATACTTAATGACCAACTGACTCTTTGGATGCCACACAAAGTAAGCATCCATCCATGTCGACTTCTAATTGCATTGTAAAAGCCAATAGTATGATCATGATGATGATGATGATGGGTCTAACTCTGACTTTAACTTCTCTAGACTTTAACAGAAAATTGCATCTAAAACAACACATCTATGTTCATATGTCTCTATACCTACTCTATAGGATTATTTTTGTGGTAACTTTCGTTAAAGTATAAGTAACTTGTTTATTATGCAAATGTGAAATACGATCTGTTCAATTGGAATCGTGCTCCACTGATTATCATGGCAATCGATGTGGTGGCTTAGCATAGCCAGACTTTGGAATGCACCTACCTTTTCCTTCATTTCTATGCGATTATACTTATGTGGTTTCGAGTTTCAAATTTAAAGCATTAAGCATCTAAGATCTTATCAGACAAAAAAGTTAGAATAGAAGATTCAATAATAGGTACACTATTAGTACCTATGCATAAACATACCTACTGATAGAATTTCGAAAATCTGATAATAATAATTTTAAGAGGTTTAAAGTCGATATACATAGGAAAAAGTCTCAACCAAAGTATATTGTGTAAACAAAATTAAAATATGATGTGTATTATTGTTATTATCGGCTTTCCGGGGTAATTATTTGATTAAGAATTCAAAAAAAGTCTGAATGAGAGTAGGCACCTATTATTGTCAATTTGCGTTTTTTTAAGAAATTTATCATCAACAAATAAAAAGGAACGAATAATTCGCGACTGTTGTTGTTTACATACAAAAGTTCAATATTTTCCCACAAAAAGGTGAGATTGTGAGCTGTCTGAGATTCTATCTACTCCTATAGAGAGGTTCATACCTCACCTACATTGTACATTTCCTCATCAGAGTCTGAAAATGCCTAAAGTACACTTCTCGGTTAATGACTTGGTTGGTTTTAAATAATCGCGTGTACATTGTGCTACACATGTGCGTATATGAAAAACCCCCAATAAGATTATAAAATGCATATTTTTGATAAATATATTTGTTTGAATGTACATTCAGTTATTATTTTATAATCTTTTTAAAACAATTAAAATACATTTTGAGATTACGGGTTATAGCTGTTTGAATAGGATTTTGTTTCTGAGTTTTTCTTATTTTTAATTTTCAATTCAAACTTAATTTTGTTTGTTTGATTATTCGTGCCATTTGATGCACTGATCGTGCAGATTAGAAATCCATTGTTCCTTTAGCATGAATGTCAACTATAATTATTGTAACTTATCAGTAATCATGCAAGATTTATATAGGAACTGCAACTAGCTATGTTAGCATACGTTCAATTTCTATTATTATTATTTTTTAATGAGCTACTGTTTGTCTATGTGGATGTAGGAACAATGCAATTGGGATTTTTATGGGGGGATTCACTGGAATGGTGCATCACTGTGCACAAGAACGGATCCAGAGTTTTTATCAGAGGAGGGGTTACATATGTACTTATCATAAAGATGAGTTTTTGAGCACCGCTTAAAAAAGTTCTTTAATGTTCTCTTAAGAAAGCTGACAAAATTTAAATAACACAATGTATATCTTAGCCTTGCATTTACATTTTTCAAGGCCTAAAGAGACAACTGTAGTTATTAGATTATTTGAGAACAATGTCCAGCGTTAGTATTTTTACCGGACTCAATTTTCTGGAGTCGATTATTAATATTGTTATCACTCTAACAACACTAGTAGATGTATATTCTTGAATTTCGTGTTTAAATCTTAGTTCTAGAGCATCCAACGGTACAAATGGTAGTAATGTGGATTCAAGATGGCACAAGCGTCCACAGGTTTTTCTCAAAGCCCACCTCTGTCTATCAACTCTTACTCTCACCTCCCCGCGGTGAATATCGGGAGCCTAGTACCTCAACTGGAGATTGGGTTCTAACCTCAGTTGTTGGAGGCAGCAAACGAGAGAGGGGGGAGAGGTGTTTCCACTAAGGCACCTCTCCTTATTCAGACGGCAGCGAACTAATTCACGAGATGGAATTAACGGTGGCGTCTACAGTTCCAGTAAGGTTGAACCACTTAGTAAATACCTTATGGGGCTTCTACGACTTATTCGGATCCCAGGCCTATAATATAAAGAGCGGTTTATCCGGCTCCCCAACCTTGGAGTTATACTAAGGATCAGGCCCTCCAGGTTCAGGGTTGTGCCGTCGGGGTGACTTTAAAAATACATTAGTTGCGAAGAACCAACAAGCTTCGGATACGGACCGATTTATTGTTGGCAACCCAAGCAAATGAAATAAGGACAACGAACTTCGGATATGTACGTGGAATGTTAGGTCCCTTAACAGACCACTTGCAGCTGAACAATTAGCGGAAGCCCTAAACTGCTGCAAGGCAGATATTACCGCCATCCAAGAAGTGCGATGGGATGGACCGCAAACTAAAAGACTGCGATGTATATTCGGGTGTGGATGTGTTGTTGAGACTAGACTTAGGCAAAAAGTCTTGAGTTTCAACAGTGTGAGCGCATCACGATAATCCGCATCAAGGCTAAATTCGACAACATTAGCCTAATATGCGCGCATGCCCTAACCGAGGAGAAAGATGAAGACACCAAAGAAATATTCTTCGAACTCTAGGACAAGACTTAAGAGCAGTGGCCTAGCTATGACATTAAATTATCTTATGAGATTTCAACACCAAGCTAGGAAGAGAAGACATCTTTGGTGGCACAATCGGGAGATGCAGCCTGCACAACACCACCGCTGCGGGGCGAAACGTTCTGGTAGCTAGTACGCAGTTCACACATCTTAATATCCACAAGGGGACATGGAAATCTCCTGATCAATCAACCGTCAACCAGATTAACCACATTGCGATCGACGCACGGCACTTCTCCAGTATCCAGGATATCCGAACATACCGAGGGGCCAACATTGACTCGGACCACTACCTCGTTGTAGCCAAGGTACGGCTATGGATATCCCGGTCCAAACAAAAACAAGGAAGTAGTGTGAGAAATTTCGACGTAAGACGGCTACAATCGCAAGAAACTGCCTCTTAAGAAGTCCTATGCTGTCTGCATTGAGCATAGAAAACCAGTGGCAACATTGCCTTGCAGCCATCAGAGATGCTGCCTCTGAAGTGCTAGGTTTCACACGGCCTTAACAGCGAAACCCCTGGTTTGACGACGAATGCCGCAAGCGCACACAGCGAAACAAGAGGCATAAAAAATGGCGCTGCACAAAAGGACCAGAGCTGTTTGCGAGCTTTAGAAGCAGAAGAGTAGAGAGGAACACCGGCTTTTTAGATGGAAAAAAGAGAGCACGAGAAGCGCGCTATCGAGGAGACATAGGGATGTCACAACAAGAATGGAGTTCGTAAATTTTACCGAAAAATACAAAAACAAGGGTACCAGCCACAAACCGAAGCCTGTAAAGATGATCAGTGGAACATCGTAGTAGAACCGCAGTCTATGTTGAGTGATGACGAACCGAATTCCGCTGTAAGGGAGATAGAACCACTCAACCTAGGCGACGCAGATCAACAATTCCGCCTACCCGATCTCGACGAAGTGAAGATAGCTATATCTAATCTAAAGTTATCATGCACCAACTCATCTGCAAAATATGGTCGGAAGAAAGCATGCCCGATGAGTGGAATCTCAGCATGGTTTGCCCGATACATAAAAAGAAGACCCTCTAAATTGCGCCACTATAGAGGCATCAGTCTCCTTAACATTGCATATAAGATCCTCTGCCGTATTATGTGAACATCTGAAGCCGTTCGTCAACAACCTGATAGGTTCTTATCAGTGTGGTGGCTTCAGACAAAATAATCACACTACGGCAGATCATTTAAAAAACCCATAAGCTTCAAATCGATAGCCACCATCTCTTTATTGATTTTGAAGCCGCTTATGACAGCATCCATAGGGAAGAGCTGTACAGAGCAATGTCTAGTTTTAGCATCCCTGTCAAACTTATCGTTTGTGACGATGGAAAATGCACGCTGCTCTATCAAGGTCAGATAAGATCTCACTGATGTTATTGATGTCCAAAAATGTTTCACATAAGGCAAGGCGATGTAGATGTCATGCGATTTCTTCAACATCCTTCTGGAAAGAATTGTGCAAAACTCAACCGTCAACACGAGTGGCACAATCTTCCAAAGGTCCATCCAATTACTTGGATACGCAGATGATATTAACGTAATTGCAAGATAAAAGCCACATGTCAGTGGAGCGTTTTTAAACATTGCGACGAAAGCGGAGAAGATGGGTTAAGTAGTCGATGAGGGCAAGACCAAGTGTATGCTATTATGAAAAAAGGAAATTGAACGACCACGTCTTGGGCAAAACGTCACTGTGGCCAGCTATAACTTTGAGGTAGTTAGGAATTGTGTCTACCTTGGCACCGATATAAATTCAGACAACGTCATCAGCGCTGAAATTAAACGAAGACTTACTCTTGCAAAGCGCTGCTTCTTTGGACTAAGAAATCAATTGAATAGTAATGTTCTCGAATCCAATCCTGTATGCGCCACCTTATCTGATATCTTGTTTCTATGTGAAATACCATAGAAAATGTTAAAATATCAGGTGCATTCTCCCTTGAAACAATTCAGCCGTAATACTCCCACTTCCAGGAATGCTCATCATTTTACCCTCGACCTCAATTCCGGGCGAACTGTCAAGCATTGAGATTTTTTCTTAAACTGCACATCGAGAATGTGGAATGCTTTGGCCAACTCTGTGTTTCCTCCATGGTGCACCGGGGTCTCCTCTTAAATCGTTCCCTATTTTACTAAAGTTTGCACTGTGTTTTAAAAACAAACATAATAAACCCCTTGAGTGTCAAATTATGAAAAAAAAGAAGTTCATACAACAAATCTCAAATAAAGGGTAACGTTTTATCTGTAGCTACTTTATTCTTCACTCAATTATACGTCAATACCAATATTTAATACTATTACGTGTTTACTCATATAGATTTATGTTTAATTATTTATTAATGAGTTAGAGTACATCTACTAATCATATTCAAAATAGCGTTGTTGTGTTTTTGTTTGTTTAAATAATTTTAAAAGACTATCAAGAGAAATCGATTCGAAATCAAAAATATTCATGATGATGACATTGCCATTGGTAATAGTGGTAAACAATGATTGATCACCATTTTTCTATTATTAACCATTTTTGGCAATAAATTAAAATTTTGTTGACATTAAAAAAGAGGTAGGTAGATGTATGGATTCGAGAGAGTTTTGTTTGTTTACGGTAAGTGGTAAGCTTTTTTTATCTAGCACGGTGGCATCTTGACCCTTTTGCGAATTTCACCATTATTTTTAATAATTTATGTAAATAAAGTAAGCATAAGTATTTAAAAGTAAGAAGATATATTGCCTTCAAAAACTTGTTGTTTGTACCTGCTTTGTAAGAGACTTGTAGTTATAGATAAGTAGTATTTTATATTGTGGATATACGAGTACTGTGTACTTAAATAATTCATAAAAACATAGGATATCACTTAGAAATTTATAACTCTTTGTCAACTTAATAAAAAGGTGATCAGAAAAAAGTGGGTAGGGACTCAGACAAGTTGGACACTTAATTTGGTTCAAAAAGTTGAAATAACAAGCTTCCAGATGTTTAACAAAGTGTATCTTTATAAGACTTATGGTTTTCAAGAAGAAATAACACGCATACAATTTAATGCTATGGCAAAGATCACGCTTTTCTCTTGAAACGACCCAAGGAGCTTTTATTTGGTTTTGTCATAGTGCATGCTCTTGCAAGCCCAAAGAAACAGCGGTTAGCCAGAGTAATTCTTTGTTTGATCTCAACGTTGGTGTTTTTTTCTGTGTTCAAAGCGGAGCCTAGCTAGACAAAGTCCTTAACGATCTCAAAGTTTTGTCTGTCGATGGTGACGTTTTGACCGAGACGTGTCTGTTGTTTAGCTGCATTTGCCTGTCGATATTTCTCATCAAGCCAGGAGTTTCTTGTTTATGGCTTCTCTCATTGCATCTTGGCAATGTTCACTGATTCTCGAAAAGATGTTTTTGCGGCAAAGAAGCAAGAGGTTTCTTGTGACTCGTTCGGAAAAGGATTTGGTGATATCTTGTGATTGCAGCCGTTTGTTTATCTTCTCCCAGCATCCCCCTGTTATATCTTGGGTCTGGAATGCAGGAGTCCATGATGCTGGAAGAGTGTCTAGCTTCGATCGCAATATGGTCAATCTGGTTGACGGTTGATCTATCTGGAGAATTCCAGGTGTGAAAAATGCGTATGACGTTTCGCGTGCAGATCTAGCTAGCATTCAAATCATCCAAGATATTTTTAATATTGTTGCTAGGACACACTTATATGCTTTGTCTAAAAGCTTGAAGAACATATCTGATTTATAGCAGCCTAGGGCCTCCGTTCATTCTTCGGCTGCATTTGGCCTATTGTTATCAGCGAAACAGTTTATTTAAAAGTGGCATTAAAGAGTTCGTTTTAGAATATCAGGAAGAGAGTTGGAGACTAAACGGAGCCCTGAGAAAAACCAACATTTATATTGTCAATTCTAGACTTGAAACCATCCAATTAAAAAGTTAATCCAACGAAGAAGGGATTCATCAATACTACAAGCACACATTTTCGATAAGAGAGCTTGGTGCCAAATTCTATCAAATGCCTTGAAATATCAAGTGTAATAATCTTACTTTTTCCAAAACGATGTACAAATTTGTTCCAAAGTTCGGTGAGATGAACTATGAGGTCACCAGTGGATATTTTACTACGAGAATCATTCTGTAAGCCATGCTTCATCCCAAAATATAAAATGAGTCATTTAGGCGAAAGTTGAAAAACTGTTTCTCAACTTCAATAAAATGGTTCTTATATAAAATTAAAAAAATTCGCCAAAAAAATTTGTTTCTATATCAAACTTTAGACGAAATGTCCGCAGTATACTTCAAGCGAAGGGCACTAGCCTTGTAAGTGTACTTTTCAAACAGAAAACTGTTATAATTGGTATTATATCATGTCACTTCCTATTTCAAAAGCAATACAGTGGTACATGTAAGAAATGCTGTTTTAAGTTTTGCAAAATCATTCCTGACAATGTAATTGCCTTGCTCTTAGTTATAATACTTGTTCTTATCCAATAGCTTATTTATTCTTTGAATTATTCCCTAATGATGTTTGAGTGTACTAAAGAAATTAAATTGCTCGACTAGGTCGGACGTTCTTGCTCTTCATTCCTTGCTTAGGTCTTCAATCGGTATCAAAATCGATGGTTCTTTCTTGACTTTTCTTCTCCATATGATTCTCGGTGAGTGGATTCCACTGCATCGCATGACTACTAACTTAACATATTGGCGAAATGTTGTTTTTTAAAATCAAAAAAGTTATTTTAAAAATATTGGACAATTTATTTTTTAGGGCTCAAAATTTTGTTAAGTAGCAATTTTCCAAGTATTTATCAATTTACTTGCGGCTAAGAAATTTCAAAGCCTTCTTTTTTGGTTTGCTAACTATAAAAACGATAATTTCGAACCTTTAAATTGGAAATCCTAACTGTTAACTGTGTCATTCACTCATATGCTCTTATAAGATTAATTGTACATATTTAGGTACAACTTAAATGTTCTATAGAAAGCTCAGCGTAAAATATATTTCTTCACACCAAACAATTTAGTGGTTCTTGTAATTTCGTGGAATACTAACCCTAGGATTTGTGATTTTGTCTTAGGTGTTTAGGTTTTCAAGCAAGAATCGAACTATTAACTTTCCAAATCCCTTCTTAGAATAAAATTCTCCATCAACCAGCTCTTTTTTTGCTCGGGACATAAAACAACAGTTCTGCACAAAGCCGAGTCTTCAAACCTTTCGAAATCTTCGTTTTTCGATAACATTTTTTAATTTGTTTTGTTTTAAATTGTAGTTTACGAATTATAAGAATTACATAAATCAACTCTTTCAAATAAAATTGGCAAGAAATTTTGTCTGGAAGTTTCTATAAGTTAAAGAAGCGATTCCGTGATTTTAACTTTAGCAAAATGTTATCAGATAGTAAGATGTTAAAATCATTCAAAATTATATAAAAATAGTTTTATCATTTTAATAAATAAAATTGTATACAATTTAAGACATTAAAAACTCACTTATTTCTTAACAGGCTTTATGTGTAAATATTCTTTTAGAGAGGATGGCTGACAGGTTCAAAAGATTATTTACAGTCACACTTTCGTTTTTCAATTGATAAAGATCCATGATTCAATTACATCGACATCAAATAGTAACGAAGCGAGCTGTTTCCTTTTATCTGAAAGAGCTCCTTCATAATACCAGTACATGAAAAAGGTCCAAAAAACGAACTAATGAACTATAGACCTATTGCTAAGCTATCTGTGATACCTAAACTGTTTGAGTCAATCGTATGTAGCGTCCTTTCTTTTCACTGTAGTTCAATTATCTGTGATAACCAGCATTGTTTTGTTAAAAAGCGTTCAATTGTTACTAATCTGTTTCACTTAACGTCCTTTTGTTTAGATTTTTTTTTAAAAACGTGAACATTGTATCTTTACTGATTTCAGCAAGCGCTTTGACAAATTGTGTCATAAAACATTACCTACTTTTAAAACTATCACAGCAAGATTTTAACGACTGTTTTATAAACTGGATCTACTCATATTTGCAAGATAGACGTTATAGTGTTAAGTTAATTTGTTGTGAATTCTAGTGTCCCCCAGGGTAGGCAACTTGGTCCTTTTCTATTTGTTTTATTTATAAATGACTTGTTTTCGATCGTACAATATTCGTCTGTATTAATATATGCTGATGACATTAAAATTTAAATAAAAAATTAACTCTACATCTGATTGTCTTCTCTTGCAAGAAGACTTAATATTATTCAGGGAATGGTGTAATAATAATCGACTTGTTTTAAATGTTGACAAATGTAAAATCATGAGTTTTACACGCAAAAAAGTTCCAATAGTTTTTAGTTACATGTTTGATTCTTGTCCTTGTAAGTAGAGTTTATGTATTTTCTGATGTGGGTGTTGTCTTAGATCTTAAACTAACATTTAATGAACATATTAACTTCATTGTCAAAAAAGCAAATAGAGTTCTGGGTTTTCCTAATAGATTTGGCCGTGATTTCCCTGATCCATATGTTTTAAAATTACTTTTTGTTTCATTTGTGAGGCCAGTCCTGGAATATGCTTGTACAGTATGGTCACCGTACTTCGCCGTACTCGTCACAAGACTTGTCTACGATCCCTTCCGTGGTTGCGTGATATTCAAACATTACCGCCTTATTCACAAAGACTTTCTCTCATAAATCTTCCTTCCTTGACAAATCATAGGATGTATTTGCAGTTTTGTTTTACTGTTGGAATAATAAACGGACAAATTTCATCACCATCAGTTCTCGGTAGCTTAAAATTTAGTTTTAGTCGTTCAAGTATAAGGCTCCAGAAACCATTGACATTTTTTTTAGCAGATCAAATTTCGGCCTTGCATTATGACCATTCATCAAATGATAATATTAAAAGTATAAATTGCAATTTAATATTTTTTAACAGTTTAGTTTAAGTTTTTAGATTTTAAGTATGTATTAAGAATTGTTAACGTTAGTATTTAACGAATTATAAATAAATTCAAAACGTTGTCAGAATCAATCATGTTCCTCTGTTAGCTGTCAAGACTGTCCCTAGTATATAGCTGATCACTTATAAAAACAGAATTTTCAAAAATTAGTCTGCCCTGTTTTACAAAATTTTGACTTGAAAGCCTTTTTCCTATCTCCGTGTAAGAAGTGGTTTTTTCAATAGTGATGAATTAATCCGCAAGATTCTTCCGTCGTGAAGTTAGCAACTCTCTGGTTGTGTTGTAAAAAATCAATTAAAGACAGCAAAAGTCGATATTCGACACACTATTCTTTGGGGTTTTGGTGTAACTAATGTAGGTAGATCAAGTATTAAGTGTTGCTTTGAGATGAAGAACTCCAAAACTTTCACTAGGTAATTTGACAAAGGCATATAAAACTTAAATCTTCAGTTCTTTTTGCATTTCATAAAGCCTCCTTCCCTGGGAGTTTCACTATCGGTCCCTTTTTTCGAAGTTATCTTATTTGTTAAACTAATTTAACATCAAATACAGGTTAGGTTAGATTAGGTTGGAGTGGCTGTCCAGATGTCATTGACGCACGTAGACCTCAAGGGTCCATTGTGATACCACTAATGAGGTTACTCATGGGAGAGTAATGAACTTAAACAAACCATTTCGTACTTTTAATAAAGTTAGAGAGACGTTTTGTGTCAATCGTTGCTAGTTCACTGGTGTTATCGAAGAAGGGATTACCGAGAAAGTTATTCCTTCTAATGGAGAGTGCTGAACATGTACATAGAAGGTGTTGGACCGTTTCCTCTTCCTCCTCGTCCATGCAGCTTCTACAGAAGTCATTTGTATAGACCCCTAGCATCAGAGCATGTCTTCATATGAGGCAGTGTCCCATTATTACTCCAATTGTAGAGCTTATACTGTGTCTGCCCAGTGATATCAAGCCTTTTGACCGTTTTAAGTCAATACTTGGCCATATTTGCTTGGTTGCTAGGTAGGTGGTACTCTGTGACCATCTAGCATTTGCTGTTTCTAGAGCATATTGCTTGAGAAGATATTTGCATGTAGCAAGTGGTGTTCTTATGTTATGTTTTTGTCTAACATGAGGCAGAAGTGTTCCGTTTTTGGCGAGCTCATCGGCCTTGCAATTTCCCGGAATGTCTCTGTGGCCCGGCACCCAATTGAGGTGAATGTTAAACTGTTAAGTCATCTCATTCAGAGATGATTGACAATCGTGGACTGTTTGAGAATTTGTGGAGACATACGCTTTCGTATATCCTTACAAGATATAACGTTTTCTTTGAGCTAGGATAGTGGTTCTTTAATCGCCATTACTTCGGCCTGGAATACACTACATTGATTGGGAAGTCTATAGGATAGACTGAGATTCAGTTGTTCTGAAAAGATACCACTTCCAACTCCGTGATCGGTCTTTGAACCGTCAGTATAGAAGTGTACCGCATCGTCTTCCAGGGGTCTCTCTTCTTCCCAAGAGGATCTTGAAGAGATGGACACATGAAAGCTTTTGCCGAATACCATTTTTGGGGTGGTATAGTCTAAGCGATCTGGGATAGATCTAAAACTGTCTAGAATAGTAGTATGTCCAGTTTTGTTACTGGTCCATTGAGAGGTGGCTCTAAGCCTTACACATGAGTTGGCAGCCACCTTTTTGGAGAAGATGTCAAGTGGTGTTAGGTATAAAAGCACTTCCAGTGCTGTGGTTGGTGTTTAGCGAAGTGCTCCTGTGATGCACATACCTGCTGACCGCTGGACTTTGATGAGATTATTTAGATTTACCATCTTGTCCAGTGCGGTCCAACATACGACAGCTCCATAAATGAGTATCGGTCTGATTACCGAAAAGGATAGCTAGTGGGTTATTTTTGGGGAGAAGTCCCATTTTGATCCTATGGCCTTTTTACAAGTAAAAAGCGCTACAGTACCGTTTTTGACTCTTTCATCAATATTTGCCTTCCAATTTAGTTTTTTGTCTAAAATGAGGCCCAAATATTTAGCTTGGTCGGAAAAGCCTAATGGTATTCCTCTAATCTTGGGTGGGCTAATCTGAGGAATTTTAATCTTCTTGAAAAGAGTATTAATTCTATTTTGTGTGGGTTGACGTCCAATCCACAGTGCTTAGCCCATTTAGCTACTTAGCTAGCCTGTTTGAGCATTTTGTAGGAGTTCCGAGAGAACTTGGGGGATACGGATATTGCAACGTCGTCAGCATAGGCAATCGCCTTGAAACCCTCTGCTTCCAATGATGAACATCTTTGTGAACAAGTTTTGAATATGTGAGAAAAAAGGATTCCTAAAATCCGTCTTTAGATTGTTGAGCTAAAAATGTATTCTGAAAACATGTATGTAGATCATTTTTAAAATCAGTTTTAAATATTTATAGCTATTGATAAATGCTTGGAATTAGTGTACTCAATTTTACTTGACAAGCAATATTTTAAAATTTTATCAAAAAATGTGTATTTCGTATTTTTTTACGAATCCAAAACATATCCTTTCATACATGTACAATATCGAAAATAAAATATGTCAAACAGGTGCTTAAGTAAGGAAAGAAACTTCGAACTAGACGTTTATGATTTATTTATTAAATAACCTACGAGTATACGAGCAGATATCAATCGATTCCTAACTTATAAGCGCCAGTTAAAGTTTTGATTAAATATTTCTATAAATTGTAACCTAGGAAGAAGTCAAAATAATATATACGAATGCAGTTAATATTTATTTATAACTAGATATCGATAATTTTCCATTTTAACGTCATTGAATTTTTATTTTTTTTATTTATATAATTGATGATTATCTTAAGAAAGAATTAAATTATACAAAAATTAAGACCTAGGAGAAACAACTTTATCTTGGACTTATTACGAGGCTTCATTAAAGTATAAATGAAAAAGCGGTTTGAAGCTTGTAGGTAAGGTAAAGGTTATTTATTATTATTATGATATAGGGTATAATGTATACTTTGTTTTATTAATTACCACATTTATTGTGGTGTTGAGAAGTCATGCCCTGATAAATGATTTGTTTTGTCTGATGGATGATTAAGCATGTCAATGAAAATCTTTAATTTATTATCTTAAAAAACATTCAACTATCAATTTCATATCTATACTTACATTAAGAATAAATATTTTATTAATTGATTTTTATACTTATTAAAGTTATTGGGGTTGAATACTTCTCAAGGGGTTTGAAATATGAAAAAGGTTTACTCATTGATGAATACTGTTTTCTGATTTTTGAGTACCAGCAATAGTTCGGTAAAGAATCTTAACTTCCAATAATTTAAATCCATCAATGCTTTAAGAAGTTTACTGTTTGCTCTAAGCTGAAAAAAGACCCTTTAAACTGCACCAACTTTAGAAGCATCGGTCTACTTAACATAGCCCACAAAATCTTTTCTTCAACAATCAATCAACATCCACCATCTCTTCATCGATTCCAAGGCCGCATTAGACAACATCATCAGGGAAGAACTGTATAGAGCCATCTCTACTTTTGGAACCCCTGCCAAATACGTCTGTTTGAGGAAGATGAAATCGCGCTGCTCCATAAAGGTTGGAGAAACAACTTAGACGAACCTTTCGCTGCCATGCGATTTCTTTAACATCGTTCTTAAAAGAATAGTGCAGAGCTCTTACGTCAACGAAAGAGGTACTATCTTTTTAAAGTCTGTCCAACATTGACATAGTCGGGAGAACTCAGCTTGATTTCAATGGGGCTTTTGTAAGTATTTCGGCAGAGACGGCAAAAATGGTTTTAGCGGTAAATGAGGGCAAAACAAAGTACATGCTGTAATCAAGAAAATGCCTACAACACCTACTTCTCGGTCAAAACTCCACCATCAACTGAAATAAGTTTGAGGTAGTGAACGACTTTTTCTACCTAGGCTCCGCTATGCACACATAAAACAACACCAGCGCTGAGATCAAACAAAGAATTACTCTAGCTAACCACTGTTTCTTTGGGCTAGGTTAGGTAAGGTTAGGTTAAAGTGGCTGCGGATTCAGATTTCAGAATCCACACACTTAAGCCAAAAGAAAAGACCCATTGTGATACCACATGAATCTAAAGATTAACTTTTTACTAGTTGAACCATTTCGAGCTTTTTATAAAGCGAAGGAGATATTTGATATCCTTCTTAGCTAGTTCACTGGGATTATCAAAAGAGTAGTCTCCCAGATGAAGTTTGCATCTTAGTGAAAGAGCAGGGAAAGTGTAGAGGAGGTGAGAGATTGTTTTCTCTTCTTCTTCGTCCATACAGCTCCTGCAGAAGTCATTTGAGGCTACAACAAGTCGTATTGCGTGTCTACCTATAAGACAGTGCCCCATAAGGACACCTATTAGGGAGCTAATATGAAGTCTGCTTTGAGATAGCAAGTCTCTAGAGCGCTTTAGGTCCAATGAAGGCCATATAAGTTTTGTAGCTGCGCATGTTGGTAAGCTGTGCCACCTAGAATTTGCTGTCGCAAAAGCTGTTTCTTTTAGCAGAAGTTTATATGTAGCTATCGGTATACCTATCTTCTCCGTTTCAGGTGAAATAGGCATAACGGTTCCATTTTGAACGAGTTCATCGGCTCTACCATTTCCCATGATGTCTCTGTGGCCCGGCACCCAACATAGGTGAATGTTAAATTTCTGCGCCACCTCCATAAGAGACGATCGACTATCGAGGACTGTTTGAGATTTGGTTGAGACACCGTCAAGAGATTTAATAGCAGCCTGACTGTAAGAGACGTTTAATAGCAGCCTGACTGTAAGAGAAGATGCGGATATCAGAAGTTGATATTACGTTTTCTCTTAGCCAGGATAGAACCTCTTTGATTAAGGAGGCGGAATGAGATGCTTGGATTTAGCTTACTATCATCTCCCTCATTTGTCTTGGATCCATCTGTATAAAAATGAATACTTTTGTTATCCAGGAGTTTTTTGTCTTCAAATTCATCTCTGGATAGAATGGATACTTGGAAGTTTTATCCAAATAGGGGTTTAGGAATAGTGTAGTCTATGTACTTTGGTATAGTACCAAAGAGGTTCAAACTGATGGAGTACCCCACATTGTTGTTGGTCCATTGAGATGAGGCGTTGATTCTTATCGCTGTACTCACTGCCACTTGTTTACTGAAGATGTCGAGGGGTGTCAGATGGAGGAAAGTGTCTAACGCTGCTAAGGGTGTGGTTCTCAATGCCCCGTTTATGAAGAGACATGCGGTGCTGAGTTTGTCGTAGTATGTGACTTTCTCCAGTGCAGTCCATCTTTCTCCAACCCCGTACATAATTATTGCTCGGACTACCGATATGTATAGCCAATAGGTAATGCGAGGTTAAAAACCCTATTTACTTCCTATGGCTTTCTTGCAAAGAAAAAGAGCTACTGTAGCTTTTTTAACTCTTTCCCGAATATTAGGTTTCCTACTTAATTTTTTATTCAATATTAGATCAAGTTATTGGGCTTCATTGGTAAAAATTAGTGGTACACCTTTTATTCAAGGAGGAACAATTACTGGTTTCTTGTATTTCCGTGTAAAAAGGACAAGGTCTGTTTTTTGAGGTTAATTAATAAGTCCGCAGTGATCAGCCCATCTAGTGAGCATATTGAGTGCACTTTTCAGGAGGTCTCTCAGTGTGTTAGGATGTTCTCCTGTGACGGCGATAGCAACATCATCGGCATACGCAACCACTCTGTAGCCTTCCCTCTCAAGGGATATTAATAGTTCGTTAACCACTATGTTCCACAGGAGAGGGGACAGAACACCACCTTGCGGAGTGCCTCTACCGACAGACCTTTTCGTACAAAAATCCCCCACCTAAGAGTTGATCATCCTGCTTTTAAGCATAAGATTAATTAACTCACAGAGTGAGTATTCGACGTTTAGGGTCGTCATAGCAGAAGTGATAGTGGATGTTCCAAGGTTGTTGAAAGCGCCCTCAATATCCATGAAGGCCACCATAGTATATTCCATTTGCTTTAGAGAGTATTCGATAGTCCTTACCAGAGTAGCAAGGCTGTTTCTACCGATTTACCTTTGCAATAAGCATTCTATTACGTACATGGATATCAATCAATCGTTCTAGAGTTTTGAGAATAAATATGATAAGCTAATAGGTCTTACATCTTTAGGGTTGACATGCGAGCATGTACCCGCCTTGGGAATAGAAACTACCTTTACTTCTCTCCATCGCTGAGATATATAGACCAGATCGAGACAACTTTTAAAGATCATCTCAATGATGGGCAAAGTTATGTCAATGGTAAGTTGTAGCTCAGCTGGTACGATTTGATCTGGACCTGGAGATTTATAAGGTTCGAAACTATTCAGATCCCATGTCAATTTTTCTTTTGTAACATGACCTTGAGGAAAAGTTAAGTTAATACATGACCCAGGAAGGTTTGTTGTATTAATGGATTTGGAGCTATAAAAGCTTTCTCTCGAAAAAGAAAAGATCTAAACGTGATCTACGTATCCGTATGCATAGAATGTGTGTGGAGGAGAAAATGAAACGACGAGTTGTACGGACTGTTTAGCGGCGTAGATAAAATCCAGAAGGATAAAATCAAACGTCTGAGATAGCTAAACGAAGTATAGCACATGGAAACCAATGTTCCGGAAAGTCTTCGAATCCACGCTAACAGGATAGCGCAGTAAAGAAACACCGCAGATAAGGTGGTGCGCACAAGTGTAAAGTGACCTCACCCAACTTGCAGTGCGCAAAAAGTGATATCTAGCTTTGGACCGTGCTAGATGGAAAAGTTTGTTGGGTGAGACCCTATTTCACAAAGGAATTTAGCGCTACGTTAAGCTAGGAAGTAAACACTTGTCTATCCCAATATTTTTCGAAAAAAAAAACAATAAATAAATGCATTGAAGAATAACGTTTTCGACATTTGTCAAAATTGAAGGGAAATAAAACCAAAATTGAAGGGAAATAAAACCATTTTTTTCAACAAAAATTAAAAACCTTAACAAAATTTTACTTAAAGTTTGTAAAAATTGATTTTTGAATCGATATCTCGAAAAAAAAATAAAGGTACTGATGTCAAAAATCATGCATTCGATATAAAATGTTGTTTTTACATCAGGTTATTATTTATCAAATGTGCAACTATTTATAAGAAATGAAAACTTTAAAAAAATATTATCAACATTGAGTAAAAACCGATAAACGACTAAAACATCTTCTTAACAAAAACAGATATTGAAATCAATCTTATTAATTGTTATAAGCAAAATATTTTTTTTGAGTTTTTAGAAAATCTAACTGCCTTCTTTCTTTTTAAAAAAACAAAAATAAACAAAAACTGATTAAAAATAGTTTTCTACTTAGTAGCGTAAAATTTTAAACAACCTATTGTTAAGCGCTTAATAATTTACTAGTCATCAATTTACTAGGGATGTCCATCATTTGTTACCCTTGTTTTTGTTTTGCTAACTAGTAAATTGCTCATTGTCTTTTATTAAAAAACGACCATCCAAACATGTCTAAAAAGTGACAGTTCCTGAAAATACACCAAGCAAATACGCTTAAACGGACCTAATATGTAATTGGAATTCCCAACTGTCGACTGGAACATTCCCTCCACTGATCTTTTAAGAATAATTGCACAGATGTCAAATGGACTTAGCATTTGGTGAAAAGTTAAAGTAGCCATTCCGTGATTTTGTTTGCACTTCATGTTGCTCTATCTTACTGGAACCATTTCTCCTCTCCTCTCAAGCGCCGTGGTCATTCACGGTAATGTTGGCACCGGTTTTCAATTTAAAGTCAAATGACAGTTCAATAATTGTATTCTTCTAAAAAATACAACTTACGTAATGAAAAAAATCTTTTCCATTATTTTATTTATCATAAAACACAAAAGTTGATATGCATGAATGATAATCATAGATAACAATAGAGCTCACATAATTCAAGTTCTATGTACCTAACCTACTCCAGATTTATGATTAGATGACAGTATTTTGCGTTGACAAAACCAAATAACTTGACATTTTTAATATCTGTCACTTCTAACTACATAATAATTATGTATGTATATCAGATAATCAAAACAATCTTCCGAGAGTTTATCTCTGTAACCCATTAAACTAGACATGATTTTTCGCTATTTTTAATATTACGTAAATTACGAACGCAATGTTATGCATTTTTTTATTTTCAATTGTGGAAAAAATAATAAATAAAACATTATTCATGTCAGTGAACTCGAAGATAAATGAGTATAAAGTATAAACATGGAGAACAGGTACACACGCAACTTGTGTGCAGTTTACATTTTGACTCATTATAGTTACTAAGTCGTCGACGATCTTAAAGTAACGACTACGACATTGACTAAATATTTGCTATTATAGGAAAACGTACGTAAATGAATAGAGTTCTTAAAGATATTTTTATAATAAAGGGTTCTTAAAATTGTGTGTTAACAACTTTAAGCATTCACTGTGAACGCACCCATCAAGCTAGAAACCAATATGTCAATGTCAAAAAACTATAAGTGAACTAGAAGTTCAAATGCTATCAAACTAAATGTCAATTTAAAAAAAGTGAACTAGAAGTTCAAATGTCATTTAACTAGAAGCCGATCTGTCAATGTCAAAAGATTGAAAGTGAAGTAAAAGTTTCACAAGTCACATAACATAAAAGTTTGACGTCAATTAAGCGTAAACCAGGCTGACATTTTTAAATTGAAGCTGAACGATATAAGAAAAGAACTAAAGAAAATGGGTTCGTTCATAGATCATGGTCTAATAATGTGTAGACCTTTGCGTGCAACAGGTGGCGCTATTTCAAAATTGGGCTTCAACTAATTTACTGGTGCAAACGAGTGTATGTGTATGGACAGGTTTTAAATTGGAGAATTTTATACCTACATTCGACTCTTTAATCAGATGTATGGCAACCCTTTTATCATGCACCTGAATTGGTCAAACGCACTGTACGCCTATAATTATTTTTGTTTAAAGTTGAAAAAGTTCAAAGACGTCAATCTATAAACATACTTTGTCGAAGACAAATTGTTGCGGGATGTAAATAAAAATAACAGCAATGGAAAATTTCTAAAATTATACTCTATACGAATATCCAATATTATCTTAATTGGATAGACACACGACTTTAAGTGTAAACATGGTTATAAGCTAAAGATTAATGTTACAGTCAAAATAATGTCAATTTTAAGATTGAATCTATATGATACCAAAAATAAAAACAAACAAAAAAATGCTGTTTTGGTAAAACCTACCCAGATACTCGTAGATAGGTATCCAAACTGGTAACATACTTTTCCTTACCAAGTTGTAGTTGGTCATGGCTAAAATAATTGAAGATTGATATGCAGCGGCAGTTTAGACTTAGGGACACAAGTTTTCTGTTAAAGCATGCAACATGGCCATTTACAGAGGGACAAATCGAAGACAACTCTTCGAACAAAGCACAGCACGCACATTATAAAGCTTCTTAAAAATGTTGTCTTTACAACTTAGTGAAAATTCTTTAGGCATAGTTTTACAGTAACGTATTTCTCATATAAGCGTTTGAGTCAACAATTAAGGGCCCTCGTTGTATTTGCTTGGCTGTATTTGACATTTTTTCGCATTCAAAAGTCTAAGATTCTGTGAAAGCTAAAGCGATATGCGGTGAAATTTTCGTTTTAAAAATCGATGATACTTTTCAATTTTATAGTTTAACAATTTTTTTTTCGTGGTAACCTGGCAAATCGTTTAGTTTGTGTTTGCCCATGGAAAATATAAAGTCAGATTATAGGTGAAATAATTGTTATTCTTTTGGATTGTATTTCAAAATTAAAAACCATCCGATACATTTCAACACAAAAAGGGGCTATAAACCTTTGCAAGCCTTTGCAACTTTTTAAGAGACTCCAAATACGAGGACGGTCCCATAAATACTTAGCCTCCAAAAGAAAAACGAAAAATTTGAAAAAGTTACAATTTTTCAACACTTGACCGAGGATTCTATGACCTCCCCATTCCACAAATGTTTTTGCCCGGCGAGTGACTTTTTTAAGTCTGGTAAAAAAAAAGAAGTCGCACGTGGCCAAACCTAGAAAATACGGTGCATGGGGATTGGAGAGTGAGCCGGTGAGTTGTTATACTGGGAGAGCACTTTTTTCTTTGCCAAAAGCTGCTTTTTTTCTTCAACTTGGTGTCGAATTGTGAACGTGTTTTCCTTCTCCAGATAATCGATATAGATCGAACCTTGTGAATCGCCGAAAACAATGGCCATTAATTTTCGTCCGATATGGCGGTTTTCGTCTTCTTCAAAGCACGTTATTTACTTACTTAGGTCCTCAGACCTATTAAGTCCGTTGGGAACCCCTTAACGGGCATAGGGCCTCTACTACGCCTATGCGCCATGGTGTACGGTTTCCGGAGATGTGTTTCAGCTCCCTCCAACTTTTGGCTAGTGACGCTGATTCCGCCTAGACTGTCCTGCGCCATGTGCTTCTCGGTCGTCCAGCTCTTCTTCCTTCTTGTGTGAGCGGATTTCATTGCATTGCTTGGCCTGCAATGCAGTCGTGCACTTTTCGAAGAGCATGACCAATCCATTGCCACCTACGTCTTCGGATTATAGATTGTATAGGTTCCTGACCTGTCCTTCTGTGAAGGTCCTCATTAGAAATACGGTTTAGCCAGAAAATCCTTAGGATGTTACGAAGAAATCTATTTACGAAGGTTTGCAGCTTTATTGTTATGTCTGAAGTAACATTCCAAGTGCTGCACCCACAAAGAAGCACAGATTCGACATATGTGCGAAACAGTCGTAGCTTTGTTCTTAAGCTGATAAAGTAATTCCTCCAAATTTTTGACAGCATCCGAACGCCGCTTTTGCTTTACCGATGCGGCAGACAACGTCTTGTTCGGTTCCGCTTTCGATGGAAACGATGCTTCCAAGGTATTGAAAGCTCTCCATTTATTCCACCGATTGCGAGAAAATATTTATTTGAGAGGATGGTCAGGTTCCGAGGCTGATCATTTTTGTTTTGCTGGAATAAACTTTCAGCCCCACAACTTCTGCTTCTCTCTCCACACTTGTTGTCATTTGATGGAGATCCATGATCATATGAGAAAGTAAGCATACATGGTCCGCGTAAGCCAAGTGCTTTAATAAGGATGTAAAAGTCCATTGGATTCTGTCGCTACCTGACAGAGCTGTGCGCAGTACACCGTTTATCACCACCAAAAACAATATTGGCAACAGAATACAGCCCTGCCTGACTCCGCTACTTATTTCAAAATCATCTGAAAACCTACCATCGTGCAGAACGTGACACTTGGATCCATCATATGCTGCTTTAATAATAGCAATTAGTTTTTCGTGGAAAAGTTAGCCCCGCGAAGCTAACCAGATATACTCCTTGTCCGGCTTTCAAAAGCCTTCTCGAAGTCTATGAATAGCAGGTGTAGTGGTGATCGATATTCAACGCACTGCTCAATAATTCAATAATGATCTGCAGGGTGTTTATATGATCAATACAGAAGTGTGGCATCAAGGTGTTCTCTGATGCATTCCAGTTCGCCGGTCGATAAATTGTTTCGACTGTTAATTGGTTTTTTAATGTGTACCAGTGGATTTATGTTTAGTCGTTGATTACAAAATGAGGAACAAAATTCTTCGGATTGCTATTAAACACGGTCTGGCGAACCTTCAATCGGCCCGGCGCGCGGTTTGACTTTGCGAGATCATGGATTTTCTTTACGTTACTCTCCGTAGTAGCAGTTTTTGACGCACCTGGACGTGGCTCATCAAAAATCGTTGTGCGACAACGCTGAAACTCGTTAAACCAATTTTTGACGGTCACCATCGAAAAAGAAGAGTCAAGTAAGACAGCGTTCAAGAGTTCTTTGATACCGCTGCGCAGTTACCTTTGGAATCACCAAACGATATTATTCTTTTTGCTATTTTACTAAAATTTGGGGACATGTTCGTTCCTAAGCTTCATCAAAACACAATTACGAACCCGGTTTGGCTGACATCTTGACAGTAGCAGTCCACGAAAATGTTCTTTAATTAATAAGGTGGCTCAAAAGTCTTTTGAGAACTAGAGCCTGGTGACTTAAAAGTCTCAACCATTCCTGTGTGCGAGTACTGTTGTCAGAGATAGAGGGGATCTACAGTTTTAAGCAGAATCTAAACGGCTAATTTAAAAAACCACTTTTCATGACAAGAATTATTACTCTGGATTTGTCAATTCCTCGCAAAAAGCTGTACTCGTGAAAAAACTTAAGATGGTATTGGCGGGGATGGAACCCAAGATCTCTGGCATCACTATCCATCATGTCAAAGGTACTATACTATACTAAATTTCTCTTGCGTTAGTGGCGCCCTCAGGCGGCCAGGCTAAATTAGTATGGGACCACCCTCATATTATCGTGTTTAACTTCTATCTTTAAAAAAAGATTGATATTAAGTTAGTTAGCTAGTAAGTGCCTTCATAATAGCCAAATAATTTTGTAGTTTTAGCCCTCGGCATTTTTGATTATTTTACATACAACTATCACGGTGAAGAATCATTAAGGTTGTAGAATCAAAAATAGTCTTAGTGTGAATAAAAATTTGTATGTAAATTGTAAAATCTTCAGTGAAAAACTGAAGACGTTTTGGATTAACAAGATCTGCCTACAGGTCACACATCTTAAATCTTTCGATATCATGTATCTTATTTAAGCTCTGTTTTGCTTGATAACTTAGTTATTCCTGGAGCCTATCAATCCTACATAAAACCATCACGAGCCAATTTTTAACAACTCGCTCACACGTTAAGAGCGTTATCTCAGCCGTTCGTATTCGGCATATAAACTGTATGTCCCTTCCATCCCTGCAAATACTCGCACACAGGAATGGTTGAGAGTTGTAAGTCACTAGGCCCTGGTCCTCTACGGACTGTTGTGCCACCTAATATTTTGTTATAGATTGAAGATTATTCGAGTAAACACTTTAATTTACGAACCCCCACCAGAAATCTGAGGGTTTTTAATCCATGATCTTTGTTATGTCTCAAAAACGTGAAATTTTACAGAAATTAGTAACAATTTATTCGCGAAAATTAGCAACATTTTAGTCAGAATTTTTGTAGTAAGTTTTAAATATTTAAATTAACAGCTAATTTTGAGAGGCGTCAAATGCCAGAGCTACCATAACTTGAAATCACAACGTTAATGATCCTATAATAATTCCTTTTTATGGGCGGCGCTATTGATAAAAACAACCTTTTTTGCACAAATATCGATCAAATTAATTTGGTATTAAAAGAATCTCTGAATTAATATTTGCTAATACTATTTATAATTATATGAAGCGTTTCGAGCTTATACTGACATGCCGTCACAAACGTTAATATTGACGTTTTGTTACTATAATTAGTTTCCATAAAGAAACGTCGAATTATTGACAAGGGGTAGATTTTGAGAAAAGGTTTTTGTTTGAAGCGGGAAAAATGGAATGTGTTTGGTATTAGTAAATTGGTACATATCTCAATAATAAATATTTATTTAACTGTAAACACAATCACATTTACTTAGTCGCTAACAAAATGACATGATTTTTCAAAAGAATTAAATTGGGATATGGTTGATTAAATAAATACAAAAAGAGGCTGGGATGTGACCACACTGAAAACTTCACATTAGTTGTCAACTGGATGTTTCTTTAAAAATTTACCAGCTGTTAAAAACAATGATTTTTGAAAAGAACACATTGATTTAAAGTAAATATCTTTGATTGTTACCAAAATTTTGAAATCGAAAATCAGTTTCAACTTTTAGTCCATTTTTTTAGGTTTTAAATTATTTTAAAAATTTTGTTACTTAGATTTTTTCTATTCACAAAATATTTGTTTTAGAATTTTTGGTTAAAAGAAAAGGATTCAATGGTAGAGATCAGATTGAAGGGACCTTAAAACTTCGCGTAGTGAAGTGACACAACTTTCAATTCAACAAATCGGACCGATTCTCACTGAAATCGTTGTTACGGACAATTTCAATGTACACATTTCTTAGTGGTCTACATTGGAGCCAGACAACACCCGAAGAAGTGTGTGCTGATATCTTCGCTGAGAAAAACGAGAAAACTTGAATATCGGAAGTGCAATGTTGAAAAGAAAACACTATTGACTTGTTTCTTACATCTGACCCTAAAAGGAACACTATTAGTGTTCTATTTCCTCTAGGCGCATCTGAACATTGTGCTATATCAGCAGATTTCTTGTGTCAAAACTCTTCAATTAAAGAAAGAGCTCCCTAGAGAACCATTAGGGAATAAGAGAAAGTCAACTGGGATGGCCTCAATAAATATATCAGGATCTTTAACTGGCCACTAAACTTCCTCCATAGTGACATTGACGCCAGCGATGAAATGATCACAAGTTTGAATCTCCTGTAAATGAAAACCTTTATTCCGAACAAGGTTAAAATCATCAGACCTAAGGAAAACGCAAGCTTCTTAATGATTAGTATGGCTTTCCTAGTAATATGTCCGCTGGTGATCTCATAGTTTGTCTCCCCAAACAGTGGAGCAAATCCTTACATCGCAAAAACATTGCATTACTAGTTACCTTTTGGA
The DNA here is from genome assembly GCF_945859685.1 of Eupeodes corollae. Classification (NCBI taxonomy): domain Eukaryota; kingdom Metazoa; phylum Arthropoda; class Insecta; order Diptera; family Syrphidae; genus Eupeodes; species Eupeodes corollae. The sequence continues at coordinate 104,308,582 of NC_079147.1, forward strand.
TCGTGCAAAACAAGTAGTATTGGACGGATTCAAGTCTGAAAATCACAAAATAAATGCTGGTGTGCCCAAGGGCTCTGTTCTTTCTCCAACTCTTTCTTATTTTTATTAATGATCTCCTGTCTGCAACTTCTCCAATACATTATTTCGTTGACGATAGTACTCTTAGATTTTCATATTCCTTTTCAGTCTTACATCGCGCTTTTTGGGATGTGGAACTTCAACGACACAATATGATAGGCTCATTAAATTTTGACCTTAACATCATTGTTCAATTGTGAATAGAAAATTAAGTGGAATTTAATGCGTCGAAAAACCAATGCTGTCTTGTTTCAACATCTCCTTTCAAATCCTAGCTCCTTTTCCTAGTATTCACACTTTGTCTCAGGTTTTGTTGATACTGCAGAACTTGACCTCTATGTAATTAATATTTAAACAAATGTGTTATATTACTATAATAAAAAGAGGCTGGGATGCAACCCACACTGATAACTTCCCATCTCGTCAGTCGATTTGTCTTGCTTAAAAGTTTATCTATATGTACTCGTATCAATTTTTACCAAATTTGCGTACTATTTTTTGTGAAAAAACGGACTGTTGGATTTTTATACAAAAATTACTGAAAGCCAATATTTTTAAGTTTTGAAAAGCTATTTGAGTCGAAAGTAAATTTTTACCAAGTTTTAATATTGTTTTTTTTTTTTTTTTTTAATTTTTTTTTTGTAAAAAAAACTGTCAATTCGATTTTTTAAATATTTTACCAAATGTTGAAAACAATATTTCTTATGATATAAAATTACTTTGAAGCCAATATTTAAAATTTTTGAAGAGATATTTGAGTCGAAAATCAATTTTTACCTATTTTTATTAATTTTTTTTTAGGTTTTTATTTTTTGTAAAAAAACTGTCAATTCGATTTTTTTCAAACTTTAACTGAATGTTGACAACAAGATTTTTTGAAAGATAAAAGTAAATTAAAGCCAATATCTCAAATTTTTGAAAAGATATTTGAGTCGAAAATCAATTTTTACCAACTTTTATAAATTTTTTTTTAGGTTTTTATTTTTTGTAAAAAAACTGTCAATTCGATGTTTCTCAACATTTTTCAAAATGTTGAAAACAATATTTCTTATAAGATAAAATAAGCTTGAAGCCTAAATTTTAAGTTTTTGAAAAGATATTTGAATCGATATTCAATTTTTACAAACTTTGAGTAATGTTTTTTTTGGATTTTTATTTTTTATAAAAAAAACTGTCAATTAGATTTTTCTCAAAATTTTATCAGGTGTCAAAAACATTATTCTTCGTTGCACAAAATTGTTTTAGAGATGAAATCATATTTCAGTCGTAAAATTTTGGAGGTGACAAATTTTTTTTTCAGTTTTATTGATTTAAAAAAAAACCGTTATATTGATTTTTTTCAAAAAATATACTTGTTTGGTATCACGTTACAATATATTATATAAAATTTAATTCAAGTCTCTAGCGTTTTTGGTTCGTAAGATATTTAGGGTTAACCAAAATTTTCACCACTTTTTGAAACTGCTATGGTAAAAAAACCACCCACGCATTTTTCTTGAGAGCCCTTTCTGCATCTTTCTGCCTTATTATCTGTATAACAAAATTTATTTGAAGTCGATATCTCTTCTGGTTTTTGAGCTATGGACGACGAAAAAAACGTCGCGAACGTACGGACTTACGGACGTACGGACGTACAAACGTACGTACACACGCACGCACAGACATCTTTCTAAAAATCTTTTATTTCGACTCTAGGGACCTTGAAACGTCGAGAAATGTCAAAATTTTCAATTTGACAAATCGGACCCATTACAATAACTTCCTATGGGAAGTTAAAAATTTGGCGTCCAAATATTTGTATGTACTTTTTTTTGTAAAAGAATTTGATTAAATTCAATCAAATATTTTCTAATGTTTGTGAATTCTATTTTCATCTTAACTAAATTTATTTTACGTATATATGTTTTATTAAATTAACTATAATTTGAACAATTAGATGAAAAATGTTGTGAATTTTTGAAACTGTCAACAAAATCGATCTGAGCACAAACTGGTACTGGATATGTAGACAAAAAATTACAGTAAGTAGTGGAAATGTTAAAAATCAACACCTTAAATAAATAAATAAAGTATACAAATGCACAAATTATTCCTTACATTAGGGTGTTTATAATTCGGAACACTTAAGTCTTATCTTCATAAAGGGCAATAATAGTTTGTAGTGGAATTTTTCGTTAATATTTGTTTCATGTTTTGAGAGGTGATGAGTAAATTGTGTGCAAAGCTTTTAGAAGCATATACCATGCAAACAAATTTAAGCTTGACAAATTAGTTCGTTAAGAGTTCTAACACTTAAAAGCTGCTCGAAAATTATAAGTTTTATAATAAAAACGTCCACAAGCTGTTTTTATAAATTACGGAAATTAGAATATAAATAAATAAAAAGGCAACGGGCTTCAGTTCTAATCGACCACCGAAATCAACCATCAGTGAGTGTGGTTAGTAGAATGATGGGGGACTGTAACATAAATGAAATGGAAAAAATAAGTAAGGTGGCGCAACAGTCCGCTGAGAACTAGGGCCTAGTGACTTACAACTCTCAACCATTCCTGTGTGCAAGTTGTGTTGTCAGGGATAGAGGGGACATACAGTCCTACAGTTTTAAGCTGAGTCCCAACGGATAATTTGGGAAAGCACTTTTCATGACAAGAATCACTCTTGGTGGAAAACTTTAGATGCAGCACAGGCAGGGATTAAACTCAAGACCTCTTGCATAACAGTCCAATAAACTTACCATAACGCTACGGATACCTTGGAGTGTTCTTGGTTTTGTAGTTAGAGGAGGTTAAAAATCGGTTGAAATTGTTCCTGTAAATAAGTAGTAGTAGTTGGTGCTATTACTTCGAACCTAAGAAGGCGCGACCATTGCATACACATATAAAGATGCAGAGGATATATACATATATATAGTATATACAGCTGCTGCCATTTGCCCCCTTTCAATTCACAAGGATTTTTCACAGAATATTTCATACAACAGCGAGAAATTTCAATACAACTTTGTCTTTTGCCTTTACCTCGCTTGAGTACCAATGACGTGCACATTAAAGAAAAGAATTATTGGGCAGAGTTAAACCCTTGATTAAAGGACTCATATATCTGCCAAGATACTTTACTGCACTTTTATTCGCCAGTGGCTGTCGATTTGGTCCAACGATCACTATAGATTTTTCCAGTTTTTTCTCGTATCCCTTGAGGATCCATACAGCGGAGTCCTGAACAGAATAGTTTCGCATTTCTGAATGTTGATTTTTAACTTCCAGTCATCGCCATATTACTGAATCTTGTCGAAATCACCCTGCAAAGTGTCTTGATAACCTAGCCGTTCTGTACGCAATTAGGTCTTCACAGACTCTCTTACCATACGGTGTCGAAGGCCTACTCCAAGTCAACCAGACAAGCACCCGCACATTGTCTTTCAGATTTGTTCCACTGGATATCAGAAACAAGCTTAGACGCAGCATGAATAGTGTCATGTCCCGCCTTAAAGCCGAACTGATTATCCGGAATTATTTTGTTGTTCTCAGCCCACTTGGACAGAGGTCTATTTATAACCCTTTCGAATACCTTACTGATGGTATAGGTAGGTAGAAATGGCGATCTCAAGGCAACCTAGCCTGAGATCCAATTAGCGCTGTAGTGCGCCGTTTTGATACCAAATACTCGTTTGACCTTTGATCGAAACGGATAGATTGATAAAGAAACTTCATTGCGATTATGTTAGAGCCATTTTGTAGCATTGAGAAAAAAGATTAGGTCTCTAATCTTTGTCTCAGATAGCTCAACAAGTTCCTGAAAAAATGCTTTTCCAAAGAATTTCATTCTAGTGTTTGCCAAAGCAGGACATTTGCAGAGGAAATGGATTATGGTTTCACTTTCTCTTTGGTCACTACAGCTACGGCAAAAGGTGTTGTAAGAGATACCCAACTTCTCTGCATGAACTCCTATAGGCCAATGTCCGGTACAAACCGCAACAATCCTGGCTATGTCTTGCCTTGGCGGGTTTTGTTATAGGTGGGCCATATCTTCCTAGATATAATGCAGTTGGGTAAATTGCTCCACCTTCGGTTTGATTCAGTTTGGTAGATAGAAAAGATTTTACCCTTCATAGCACCAAGAGGAATGTTAACCATTTCCGCAAGTGAGCTATGAAGGGCCGATCCTTGCCTGGCGAGTTCTTCAGCCCGTTCATTTCCCACGATACCACTATGGCCCGGAACCCAGATCAGGGTGACACTGAGGTTAATATTCAGGTTCGCAAGCTCATCGCGACATTGCTGGACCAATTTAGATCATGATGTGGCCTAGTTAATGGCTTTGACAGCCGCCTGACTGTCTGTAAAGATAGTCACATTTCGGTTTTGGTTTTGTTTAAGTATCTTACATGCCTTCCTTATTGCCAGCAGTTCAGCCTAAAGCCTAAAGGATTTGGCTACATTTAGGGACTCAGAAAAGATCCCAGAACCAACTCCGCACTTCATCTTTGAGCCGTCAGTAAAGATGGTTGTGTCCTCCCACTCTTCTCTCGATGGGAAAATAACCTTAAAACCCTTACTAAGGTTCAAAGTAGGAGTGCAGTAGTCAGTGTCTACCGAGATAATATCTGAGGGAATCAATTTCGTAGTGTTGCTGTGACCATAAGGTTTTGACAACCGGCTATTTGATTCCTTCAGCCTAATAGCGCTGCAGGAAACTATGTATTTAATAAAAAGGTCGATTGGTAGAAGATCCAAAATAACGTTTAAGGCGTTCGTTGGGCAAGTACGCATGGCCCTTGTGGTGCCCACGCATGCTGTTCTCCGAACCTTCTTTAGCTTATTAATATTATAGGTTTTGCTAAGAGCAGGCCACCACACAATCGAACCATATGTTAATATTTGACGTACTACGGCTGTGTACGTCCCATAAAATCATCTTCGACTGTAGTCCCCACTTTTTGCCGAAAGTTTTGCTGCAGGCGTAGAAGGCAACACAGGCCTTCTTAACCCGTACTTCAATACTTAGTTTCCCGTTTAGTTTAGGGTCGAGTATAACTCCCAAATATTTTGCACTGGAAGACAATGATAGAATCTGCCCGTTGAGTCGAGGTAGCGTGAAGGTCGGTACTTTAGTTTTGGTGGTAAAGAGCAACAGTTCAGTTTTACTTTGGTTAACTCCTAGTTTACATCTCTTTTACAACTATTGTGTGGACGATTTGCTGTGGGGTAATGGCACACCACCGGCGTGCACACAAGTGCATTTTCTATGGGTCGCTTAAGAGAGCCTCTGACAAGCCTATATCGTAGTAGCTAGTCCTCCGCTAACTTTTTTCTAAATTTTGTTTGGGACAGATCAAAATACCCATACCGAAGTTAAAGCATTCTAAAATGAGATCATATAAGGCAACCAAATAAAGTTGGTTACAAATCGGAGTTTGAAAACAATAAACCCAAGTTTTTATTTGTTTTCTTTGGGAAGAACCCTAGAAACTGACGAGTCTATCTCAGATTTGTACAGAAAAGCACCACAGCACTACCTTACCCTTTAATTTGTTTTAAAGAATCAACAATTTTAATCAAAATTGTTTTTGAAAAACTTTAAACTTACTATAAATATTGAACTCTTTGTTCCGAATTGTCTAATTTAAAAAAAATATGAAATTTTTACAAAATTCAAATTTACATATATTTTTCTCTGTATGATGTGCAGATAAACTTAGAGACTAAACAAATATTTGTCCTATAGATCAAATACAAATAAATTAGTGTTCATACATGGCAGCATTTATTATTAAATAAAATAACAACAAACAAGAAAAAAATATTAACAAATGTGGTGCCATACTGTTTAGCAACTTTTCATACGTAATTAAGTCTCAAATAGTACAAAGGTGATGGACACAATTGTTTTTTATTTTTTATTTAGTTTGTAATTATATATGTTCATAGATATTTTTTTTTTTAAATTATTGCCTTTTATTTTGTTGTCAGATAATTAAACAAAATGAATGTTTAAATATCCACATATGAGTTGTTTTTGTGTGAATCCAACAAAATTCATACATCGCATCGTCCAATTAAAGAAATTGGTGGTTTTGAAGTTATTATTTTCAATTTTTTAATTTTATTGCAAAGCTATACAAATTAGAAAATTTATAAAGATAACTTACCTACCTAAGTAACCACACAAATTTCTGTGTTTAATTATCCACAAACAATGAATATAAAGAATTCGCAATGATTATAAAAGTTTAAATACAAAAACGATAAAAATTGCACTTTAAAGATACGAGTAGTTACCTACATTATTTTTCTGTCGAATGTGAGAAAATGTTATACCGGAAAGGCACGTATAGGGGAAAGAATTTTCTTTTAATTAGTTTGGAAAAATAAATAGCACAAACTCAGATCACTTAAAATTTACAAAAGGTTTTGATTAATTTATTTGATTTTAGTTACTTTTTTTCTCATTTTATTTTACAAGCATTTTTACAATTTGAAAGAATTTTGCTGAAATATTATTCAAATATATTAATTTAAAAAGGGAATTTCAAATATTTGTTTATTGACGTCCGTTTAGGAGTAATGCTTTGGAATTATAACAACTGCTAACATTTATACTAGTCAATTAAATATATTTTTTTATTAAGAAAAAATGACGTTAACGTTGAAATATTTGAAGTAGAATTGAGCATTTGTTTAACTCACTTCTTGATAAGACTTAAGAAAAAATTGGAGAAGATTTTTGTTGGTATTGACAATTTTGACATTTCTGGACGTTTTGAGGTAGAGGATCTTAGGATTATTCTAAGTGTCTTCCTGTGTACGTTCACACTGCCGTTAAAAATAATACCAGTGTAACCTCCCTATTAATATACTTTACTTACTTTACTTTAGTTGGCGCTACAGCGCATTGTGCTCCTCGGCCTCAAGTAGGTAATAACTTTCGCCAGCTAACTCCATCTCTAGCTTGATGCCTCCAGTTTCGAATACCAAGTTGACGTGCGTCGACCTCAACTTGATCACTCCACCGGAGATGAGACCTGCCTCTGCTTCTTGTTCCCTCAGGCTTGGCGTTGAATACCTTACAGGCTGGAGCTTCGATGTTCATTCACTCGACATGCCCTAGCCATCTTAAGCGTTGTACACGCAGTTTTTTAACCAGTGGAAATTCGCTGTGCAGCTCGTATAACTCCTTATTAAATCTTCTCCACATGATGTTACTTTGTCTGTCGACACAAACCAGACCATAGATCGTACGCAGAACCTTCCTCTAGAAGATACCAAGAGATCCTTCATCCGCTTGTGGGAGGGTCCATGCTTCTGCACCATACAGCAAGACTGGGATGATTAAAGTTTTGTCCAGTTGCTTTTTGGTACTTCGCGATAGGGCTTTATTCCTCAACTGCTTGCTTAGGCCAAAGAAACAGTGATTAACAAGTATAATTCTGTGTTTGATCTCCAGGGTGATGTCATTCGCAGAATCAACAGCATTGACCAGATAAACAAATTCGTTTACCACCTTGAAGTTTTGACACATTTTGACCAAGTCTACGGTGTCAATCGACTCTATCTGACGACAATAAAAACTTCGTTTAGTCCTCGTTAATGTCAAGACCCATTTCCTTCGCCTCAGACTCGACATTAAAGAAAACACCCGTCATTGCTCGTTTGGTTCTTCCCAAAGTGTCGATGTCATCTGCATATCCAAGATATTGTGTGGATTTTTGAAAGATGGTGGCACTTGTATTGGCGTTGGTGTTGTGCACTTCTCTTTCAAGAACAATATTGAAGCAGCTACCATGGCAGTGCATCGCCTTGTCGAACTCCTCTGGTGTTTTGGAATTTTTCGGTCGACTCTCTTCCAATTTTGACGCAGTAACGAGCATTTTTCAACGTCATCCTGATAAGTCGTATCAGTTTGGTAGGGATACCAAAGCTCTACATGGCACGGTATAGTTCTTTCTTGTCAGCACTGTCATAAGGTGCTTTAAAATTGATGAAAAGATGGTGTGTTTCGATGTTATGTTCTTGGGTCTTTTCCAGGATTTTACGTAGAGTGAAAATTTGGTGGATGGTAGATTTTCCAGGCCTAAGGCCACACTGGTAAGGGTCAATTAGTTCGTCAGTAAATGGCTTCAGGCATTCACATAATACGCTGGACAAGATCTTGTACGCGATGTTTGAAAGGCTAATGCCTCTGTAGTTGGCGCAGAGAAGGCTGTCGCCTTTTTTATGGATCGGACAGATGGTGCTAAGTTCCACTCGTCGGGGATGTTTTCTTTCCAGATCTACTATAGCGTACTTAAAAAGCTCCGCCTGCAGACCGTCCTCACCGCCCGCTTTGTTCGAATTCAGCCTGGTGATGGCCAGTTTGATCTCACTCTGGTCGGGCGGGTGGAACTCTAGATCAACAACCTGCTCGCTGGCGGAATCATTGACTTCATCACCATTAAGCAGCTGGTTGAAATGTTCTCTCCAGATTATTAGCATTAACTGCGTCTCGACTACGGTATTCCCCTCCTTATCTTTGCAGGCTTCAGGGCGGCTAATGAAACCCGTTGTTTTCTTTTTGACTCTTTTATAAAAGCTCCGTACCTGTTTCCTGTTAAAACATCCCTGGATCTCCTCAGATTCACGCTGCTCATGGGCTTTTTTCTCTCTTCTGAGCAAGTGGTTCTCATCCCTTCTCTTCTTCACGTAGAGCTGGTGGGAAGATCTTGTACTGCTTCGCTGCCACAATCTGTATGCTTCCGCTTTGGCTTTGTTCGCCTGAGCACATTCGGAGTCAAACCAGGGTTCCATGGTGGCGGCGGTGAGAAACCTAGCACCTCTTCTGCAGCATTCCTGATCGATTGTTGACAAAGCTGCTAGTGGGTCTCTGGGCCCATCTCATCCGTTGTAGGGTTTTTCGCAAGATCTAGGGATACTCGGTCGGCAAAGGATTTGGCGGTATCGTCCTGCTGCAGTCTTTCAACGTTGAATCTTCTCCTCGAGGTTGTTGTTCGCCTAATAGCTTCCATGGATATTCGTACTCGCAGTTTAGCACCAACTTGGAGCTTTTTTTGGTGTAAGAACATTTTGTCTTCCCTGACATAACGATTTTTTCCCGAATATTACTAAAATGCTTTCAAAGTATTATGGTAATTGTGTAATGTTTTTTGATCCGGTGCATATTTAAACTATAATCATTATAAGTTTCAAGCCAGCTTTCAAGGCCTCATAGCGTTAACATATTAACACTCAAATAAACTTACAGTATGGACTCACTGCACTCCGGAGGAACTCCGAATCATTCACCAACTTCTATCTGAAGGAAAATCTTATTTGAAAATTCAAAACATTCTTTGATTCTCTGCAAGAATAATTTCAAATGCAAAATATTATGAAACGCGCTGCAGAAAAAAGGTGTAATCTCCGAAATCGGTAAGAAAGATTGTAAGTTGCTCGTAGTGTCTCAATTTGACTGTACTGAGATAAAAAAAATGTTTAATTTGAATACAAGTGTGGAAGAATATTGAAAGATTTCATATCAACACCAGAAGCCCAGGAAAGTCCTACTTTTGAGAGAAAAAACATTGCCAACAGATTTCAGCTTCATTCGTACGTCTGTACGTTCGCGACGTTTTTTTTTCGTCTTATATAGCTCAAGAACCAGAAGAGATATCGACTTCAAATAAATTTTGTTATGCAGATAATATTGCAGAAAGGGCTCTTAGCAGTTTTGGAAAAAAATCCAATTAAATTTTTTTTTATAAATCGAAAAAACTGAAACAAAATTTGTCACCTCGAAAATTTTAAGAATAAAAAATGATTTCATCTCCAAAACAATTTTTTGCAACGATTGACAGTTTTTTTATACAAAATACAAAACTAAGAAAAACAATATTCGTAGAAATCTTACGGCCAATTGCTTGACAAAGTTGTAGTCTCTTAAATTCGGTTTGTTGACAAATTAGAACTCAATTGAGCTCTTACTCATTTCTTCATTAATTTCTCAAGCGTAAGAACTCTGATTAAGATCTCAGTTTAAGATAGAGCTTCAATTTATTAGACCCTCAAATTTGGTGGTCTAACTTATTAGTACTTGGTTTAGTAATGTATTTACTTCTTCTAAAGGCCTAATTTTTAGATTTATTTCGCTTTGGGTAGAAAGTACATAAACAAGGCAAAAAGTCATGCATAGGAGCTGTACAGTACAATGTAAAATATTTTGGATACTGATTGTTTCATCAAGTGTAAGATTTACAAAAGCATTTAAACCTATTAAACTATGTACTTATTTTTCGTGCGATATTTATTTTTATATTTACTAGCTTTTACCCGCGACTTCGTACGCATTAGATAGTTTTTTTTTGATAGTATTATGAAATAACCTGAGCTGTACTTTTTTGTACGTATGTTTGAATTGTGCCGAGATTGGGTGAGGCCATACTAAGTCTCGTTTCACACTACATGGTTTTAACCGTACGGCATAAAACCAGACGGCGACATTTTGTTAGAGGCCCTAAGAAGAGCATATACGCTTTTATATTATACGGTCACGGAAAAAAGCCACGCCGCGCCGTGTAGCAACCGTCTACTGCCACTACAGTATACGGCAGCCGGACGGCGGCGGCGGCGCGATAAGCTTAGTGGCGTACGTAACGAAATGCATGTTTTCACATCATACGATTTTATTCGTGCGGCAAAATTCGATCAGCCACTTCAGGACATGTATACTAAGGACAGGAACCCTGCATGTATCGTGTTTTACCGTACGGTTTAAAGCGTATTATGTGTAATTAGCCATTGATCCGGTTTATTCCGACCGGTTTTTTGCCGTACGGTCAAAACCGTGTAGAATGAAAGGAGCCTAAGTGTGATTGTCATAGGTTAGGTTAGGTTTATACATTTTAAGATAAAGATAGGTTACATACTACGTTTTTTGTTTTTCCTTCCCTGACCAGAACGTAAAGATTTTTTTTTGGGTTTGAGACCCAAGAGCACGCTACATATAATTGTCCATGGGGAAAACTGTTTTTTTTTTTTCCAAATTTACACCTGCAACTTTCAGCGTTTGCCCCTGAGCTTTATTATTAAACGGCAAATTGGTTGGAATTATCGGATGCGGGGATTTAAAACATTTTTTGCTTTTGCTATTCCAATCATGATTATAGCTTTATAATATTTCGTAAGTAATCTTTAGCCGTGAACTATTAGATAACTTTAGTGCGTCTAGATTTCTAATTAACGGGACTGGAACACCAACCTTCAATCTTTACCTATGAGAAGGCACCCTTGATAATTCCAAAGAATTAACAAACTCTATGGGGTATGATGTTACTTGCTTCGTGTCCATAAATTTGTCTACTGAGAGGTACTAGACGATATCTTCCTCCACGTCCGACATAATTTATTCGTTTATCGGGCTAACAATCTCATTAGTTGGAGCTAAAATTGCCCTTTCAAAGAATCACTTAAGATTGCCCATATTTACATATATGCAGGTTTGGAAAGACATTAGTTTTTAATTCATCTGTGCTACAGACAATTTTACAGAATTCTTGACTCAACGTAATCGAGACGTTACAGTCTGTTGGCATCCAATCTTCTCTGATTATTAGAAGAGCAGCGGCATATTGCCCTGCTTGAGAATCATTGACAAAACTTTTTTACATGTACTCATAACACAGATGCTTTCAAACATGCGTTTATTTCATCTGCCAGTGTACCTCTAGTAATTACCGGCAGTGTCTGTCTTAAATCGCCAACTTAAAGAACCACCATCCCTCCCATGGTAGCCCGGTTATTCTTTATGTCTTTCCTTGTACGATCTAGTGCTTCAACTACTTTTTGTGGAACATTGTACATTCATCCTAAACCAATAATTTACACTGCTGAAACATTCTTCCACGCTTACTACTTTTGCTGATATTACATGCTGGCGTTTCCTCATGAGCTAAGTTCAACGGCAGTTTCAGAACAGAGTGCGCTGTCCGTCCACGACTAAGCAGCGTAGCTGCTATTCCTGAGGAAGCTACTGCTAAAACAACTCCATTGTTTTTCCGAAAGAAAACTTTTGCTTTGCCTCGTGGAGCATCTAAAAATAGCAAACCACCATCTCCGCTGGAAATTTTGTGTATAACTTTGTCAAAAACTATTTTCTGTTCTGAATATGAAAGTTGAATATCATCTGTTATTCTCTGCTCTAGAGTGACAGTATCATAATTTAGTTCTCGAACTAAACCATTGCTCACTTCCCCAGTTCTCTGTGGTCTGTTCTTTCCAAATCTTTCCCAGTAATATTTGTAATGTGATCTTCTACAAAAGTTAACGCCTCATTTTAAATTATATCAGTCGGATTTTGTTCTTGAACTCTGTGTAAAATATCATTATTTTTATTATTTTAAACTTATCCCACAATTGTTGAGGATTTGACAAGTCCCCATGTTGCTACTAATTTAGCAAAAAGCTTTCGCACTTTGGAAGCAGATTTGCATTGTGCGGTTTTCATAAGGGTTGGGAATGCGTTCTTTTCCCGTAATACCAATTTTATTCAAATCTTTGGTAATTTATGAGCGAAAGCGATCAGAGTTCACGGAAAGTAATTTTCTCCATTGGAATGCATTATTTTCCCGAGGTTAAAAGTAGCTCATGTCCTTTCTTAAGTCTCAAACTATCTCCTTACCAAATTTCATTTAAATCGGTTCAGTAGTTTAGGCGTAAAAGCGATCGGACCATATGAATTTTCCCATGGGAATACGTCATTTACCCGGGGTAAAAAGCGGAATATGCCCTTTCTCGGGTATTAAAATGCTGTATATCAAGCGTGATTGAGTAACAGACAGACACTAAGTACATTTATCCAAAAATATAAATTTCAAAAAACACCAATTTAAAACGAAAACACAATTTAAATTTCGAAAAAAACGTGAGAAGATCAATTATGTAACAAAATCTTACAATACTGGCTTCAAAGAAGTCTGACTGATGTTTTTAATTTTGTTCATAAAATGTCAAAACTTTGAGTCAGAACTAGTTACGGGGTGCTACAAAAATAACAAAATATACGTTATAAGTCATTCCATACAACCGAGATTTAAAAATCCTAGAACTCCAAAATTATTGAGTTTTACAGACATGATTAAATGTGAAAAAAATGCCCGAGTTCCATAGATAAACTGAAAATTACTAGATCGAACTCTTATTTTAATTTAGAACTTCGTCAAGAACTTGTCCATTAGAAATATAAATGGGTCAATTCATAAGTCAGACTTAATTTAGCTTTGATTTTTCAAGAATCACAAAATGGTTATTCAAAAATAATACTGCATGATAAGATGCGTATGATGAAAATATTCTAGTACATTAAAAAGCTTACAAAAGTGGCTAAAATTCTTGAGTTTTCAACCGATTAAAAGGTGAACTAGAAACATTGACTTTTATGCTCGAATATGATTGGAAAAACAAGTTGCTTTTTCAAAAAAAAAAATTATATTTATATTTCAAACTCATCTCTTTCATTGCAGTTCATCTGAGATCACAAAAATAATTGAAATAATTGCCTCTGAACCTATTCACTGAACCGTGCTTCAAGTTGTCATAGCACGAAATAAAGTTTTTATTCTTCTTATTTAAAATTCGTTATATTACAGTCAGTCACATCAGAGAGGAAATTAAATTGCTGTTGATAAAATGTAAAAAAGAAAAAAAAACACTCAAATGGGAAGTCCAAAAAAGTATCTATCTAATTGTAAAAAAGAAAAAAAACAACAACAGAACACAAAACAAGCGAAATTCTAACCTCCAATTATTTCGTTGTATGCATAAAACTATGCATGTTCTGTTCTCAGGTGCAACCATTTACATCACTTTTGAAAAATAAAGTACGTATTTCGACATAGCGCACAAGACGTCATACCTTTTAGACAGCTGAATACAAAAATGAAAACAGAAATACCTGCCTTTACAAACAGTTGTTGTGAAGTCAAACTGAATGGTCTATTGATCTTTTCCTATAGCTATGCATATAACTTATAATATAAAAATAGGTAATTTTATATTGCATAATTATTTTATAGAATCAGCCGGCGGCGGCGGCGGTAAAAGCGATTATTTCCATGAATGAAATTATTCTAGGGTAAATTCACAAGTATCTATCTTCTGAACAAGTGGCTTTATCTTCTAAACGCTTTTAGAGCTCTTTTTGATCGCACCGTTTTTTTTTAATTGCTACAATATGAGAATGTGTTAAAATATCAAATCACAATAATAAATTAAAATAAAATATGTTTTTTATTCTATGTCAGCAGATTGACATTATTTTGACTGAATAAAATATCTGACTATTAAATGTTAATGAATCAATTAAATCTAAGGAAAATAATTTCTGTTTCTGACAGAAGTGAAATGAAATAATTTAGTAAATTATTTGAAAAAGTGTTTTCCTCACCAATTCGCAATTTGCCTTTGACAGCTAATTTTATTTTAATTTCGTTATTTATTGTAAATTGTTTTTATTTGTTTGTGTTTTGCGTTTTCAGTCTGTATTTAGTCCAATTTTGATATTTCCGTAGAAAAGATTGTAATGTTATTTGCAAATTTGATTTAAATTATTTCGCATCGAAATTTGTGGTTGAATAGGAAGTTAGATAATTTCGATTTGATTTGAAAATAATTTTTAATTAATTTTATTTTGTATGTCATTAAATTGCAGTAGTTAAAAATATAAATATAAGATTCAATCATTCTCCAGTAAAATGTTCATAAAAATCCATTAGTCAATTTTTTAAATAAAAATTTAAATTTACAAAAAATAGCACGCAAAATTGGTAAAAATTCTTCTTGGATTCTCGGTATCTCGTGAATAAATGAAGGTTAATAAATAAATAAATTGGGTGGTGCAACAGACCGTTGAGAACTAGGGCCTAGTGACTTACAACTCTCAACCATTCCTGTGTGCGGTTAATGTTGTCAGGAATGGAAGGGACCTACAGTTTATATGCCGAATCCGAACTTCTAATTTAAGAAAGCACTTTTTCATGACAAGAGTTACTCTTGAAGGATTTGTCAATTCCTCGCAAGAGGCAGTACGCATGAAAAGACCTTAGATGGCATAGGCAGGGATCAGACCCAAGACCTCTGGCATGACAGTCCAACGCACTAACCATCATGCCACGGGTACTACCAATAAATGAAGGTATTGACTTCAAAATAATTTCATTCTGTGCTAAATTTTGTTTTTAAAGTAAGATATTGTTCTTAGAAAAATCTAATCTTTATTTTTTATATAAGAAATAATAAACTTTCAAGAAATGCTACGAAAATTGATAAGAATAGTTTCTACTAAAGGAGAACAAAGAATAACAAAAAGTTTCCAGTTGAATTATTATTTAACATTTTAAAGTTACCAACAACATTTTTCATGTACAAAAATAGTTTAGTTTGAAAATCTGTTTTGTTAAATAGATTTATTTTCGAAAATTTTTACCAATTTTAGTAAAATTTCTTAAATTTTTACAAATTGGATGAATTAAAATAATTTGATTTTTAGATTTAGATTTAGATTAAGATTTAGATTTAGATTTAGATTTAGATTTAGATTTAGATTTAGATTTAGATTTAGATTTAGATTTAGATTTAGATTTAGATTTAGATTTAGATTTAGATTTAGATTTAGATTTAGATTTAGATTTAGATTTAGATTTAGATTTAGATTTAGATTTAGATTTAGATTTAGATTTAGATTTAGATTTAGATTTAGATTTAGATTTAGATTTAGATTTAGATTTAGATTTAGATTTAGATTTAGATTTAGATTTAGATTTAGATTTAGATTTAGATTTAGATTTAGATTTAGATTTAGATTTAGATTTAGATTTAGATTTAGATTTAGATTTAGATTTAGATTTAGATTTAGATTTAGATTTAGATTTAGATTTAGATTTAGATTTAGATTTAGATTTAGATTTAGATTTAGATTTAGATTTAGATTTAGATTTAGATTTAGATTTAGATTTAGATTTAGATTTAGATTTAGATTTAGATTTAGATTTAGATTTAGATTTAGATTTAGATTTAGATTTAGATTTAGATTTAGATTTAGATTTAGATTTAGATTTAGATTTAGATTTAGATTTAGATTTAGATTTAGATTTAGATTTAGATTTAGAATTAGATTTAGATTTAGATTTAGATTTAGATTTAGATTTAGATTTAGATTTAGATTTAGATTTAGATTTAGATTTAGATTTAGATTTAGATTTAGATTTAGATTTAGATTTAGATTTAGATTTAGATTTAGATTTAGATTTAGATTTAGATTTAGATTTAGATTTAGATTTAGATTTAGATTTAGATTTAGATTTAGATTTAGATTTAGATTTAGATTTAGATTTAGATTTAGATTTAGATTTAGATTTAGATTTAGATTTAGATTTAGATTTAGATTTAGATTTAGATTTAGATTTAGATTTAGATTTAGATTTAGATTTAGATTTAGATTTAGATTTAGATTTAGATTCAGATTTAGATTTAGATTTAGATTTAGATTTAGATTTAGATTTAGATTTAGATTTAGATTTAGATTTAGATTTAGATTTAGATTTAGATTTAGATTTAGATTCAGATTTAGATTTAGATTTAGATTTAGATTTAGATTTAGATTTAGATTTAGATTTAGATTTAGATTCAGATTTAGATTTAGATTTAGATTTAGATTTAGATTCAGATTTAGATTTAGATTTAGATTTAGATTTAGATTTAGATTTAGATTTAGATTTAGATTTAGATTTAGATTTAGATTTAGATTTAGTTTAAGATTTAGATTTAGATTTAGATTTAGATTTAGATTTAGATTTAGATTTAGATTTAGATTTAGATTTAGATTTAGATTTAGATTTAGATTTAGATTTAGATTTAGATTTAGATTTAGATTTAGATTTAGATTTAGATTTAGATTTAGATTTAGATTTAGATTTAGATTTAGATTTAGATTTAGATTTAGATTTAGATTTAGATTTAGATTTAGATTTAGATTTAGATTTAGATTTAGATTTAGATTTAGATTTAGATTTAGATTTAGATTTAGATTTAGATTTAGATTTAGATTTAGATTTAGATTTAGATTTAGATTTAGATTTAGATTTAGATTTAGATTTAGATTTAGATTTAGATTTAGATTTAGATTTAGATTTAGATTTAGATTTAGATTTAGATTTAGATTTAGATTTAGATTTAGATTTAGATTTAGATTTAGATTTAGATTTAGATTTAGATTTAGATTTAGATTTAGATTTAGATTTAGATTTAGATTTAGATTTAGATTTAGATTTAGATTTAGATTTAGATTTAGATTTAGATTTAGATTTAGATTTAGATTTAGATTTAGATTTAGATTTAGATTTAGATTTAGATTTAGATTTAGATTTAGATTTAGATTTAGATTTAGATTTAGATTTAGATTTAGATTTAGATTTAGATTTAGATTTAGATTTAGATTTAGATTTAGATTTAGATTTAGATTTAGATTTAGATTTAGATTTAGATTTAGATTTAGATTTAGATTTAGATTTAGATTTAGATTTAGATTTAGATTTAGATTTAGATTTAGATTTAGATTTAGATTTAGATTTAGATTTAGATTTAGATTTAGATTTAGATTTAGATTTAGATTTAGATTTAGATTTAGATTTAGATTTAGATTGGTTTTTAATTTGATAACGTTAATTACAATTTTGTATAAAGTTTACAAACAAAAGGCATAACTTTATTGCCGTCTGCCTAGTTGACAAATAATAAAAAAGATAACATAGCTCAATAATTTATTTAAAAACTTTCATTTATAATTCTACTTCTATAGAGAAGAGTTAGCCTGAAGAATTAATATAATTTTTTAACTTCCATATTGTTAAGCAAGAGTATAACTTGATTTTTCGTCAGTATTTCGCTACCAAAAGCATTCCTTCTTATTTCTTTAAGAACTGGACATCTTCCAACAAAGTGTAAAACATCCTCCCTTTCCTTGAAATTGCACAATGAGCATTTAATTGGTAAGTCATCTCTATGAGGTATAAAATTCAGCTGCATAACCTTACCTCTCAATTTAACCATCATTTCGACAATGCTATTATCGACCCTAAAATAATTCCTCTCTTCCAAGTTGTGATTTAGTTGATAGTAGAGCTGCCTGTGTATAGATCTCGTGGCGTCATTCAAGTATTTCTCTTGCATATTTAGGGTTCGTATGAACATAGGTGATAATCCTGATTCCAACATAATAACTTAGTTGGGTGTAATTGATGGCAGTCTAAAAATTTTGCTTAATATAGCATCGGATAAGTTTTTCAACTGTTTCGTATTATTTCTTTCCCCAAGATTGTGCCGCGTAAAACATGACAGACTCAGATACCGCTTCAAATATCTTGAACTTGCTGCAATGTTCTATACTTTTGTTAGAAAAACATCTTTTCCAAGTTGCACCTCTAGCCTTAACTGGTTTCTCTCTTAGATGAATTTCCATTCTCAAATTTTTCGTTAAGTGAACTCCAAGGTATTTGAATTCCGTGACAACTTCAATGACCTCTCCACTATAGAACCATTTTTCTTTCACTGAATTGCGGCCTCCTTCTTTTTTAAAAATCAAAATTTTCGACATATTAAGCTGACAATATTGATACAAGCAGTTGATCATTAACTGCAATGATTCAGGTAATGCTACCAAAGGAACAATGTCGTCCGCAAACAGCAATTCTTTTATTATTTGTCTTGCGAAGTCTTTGCCACCTGGTAAGAGGTCTGTGAGATCTTCAATAAACAAAGCGAACACACAGACTTAGGCCCGATTGTGTTTTAAACCCTCTCGACAACTCTTCTCCATTCCATACCTTAGCAATTGTATCTGCATATAGATTCTGAATAACTGTCCCGAACTTCCATGACATTCCGTTACAATACAGCTTGTATATAAGCGCATGTCTATCGATCATATCAAATGCAGATTTAAAGTCAACGAAAAACGTAAATAGTTCTTCTTCTTCTTCTTTCACAACACAACAACAATGGTACAATTACCATTAAAAATGCAAATAAATAAATGAAACACCAATTTGCAACATCGCCAAAAAATAGCGCAATGGCAAAGATCTTACAGGTTTGCAAATTAATTATTGGGGATGAATGCACAATGGCCCATTAGAGGTCACTGGAGGCGCTGGACAGAACATTGCTGGGGCCATGATTCTGCTGTCAGGTGATTGTCAGACTCTTTCAGTTATTTAACAACTATCATGCGAGTATTTTTGCAACATGATGAAACTGCAAATGTGTTTGCGAAGCAGTTGCTAGATATTGGAAATAATAGTGTTGCAATGGACATCTTGACCGGATTCATCATAAAAAGAGGAGATTATTCAGCGCGTTTTCCCAGATATTCAGAATTTTCTTCCAGGACAGTTGGTTTCCTTCAAATCAGTCGACAGGAACCAGGATGACAGAGTCAACTACTTAACGGAGTTCTTAAATTCACTGGAATTGCCTGGATTACCACAATTTGCAGTTAAAAGTAGGATCAGTTGTCATCATGCTTCGCAACAATAATCAACCTCGACTATGCAATGGAATAAGACTAGCTGTAAAAAAGCTGATGAATAACGTCATTGAGGCAACAATCATAATAGGAAAATACAAAGGAGAGGATGTCTGGATCCCGCGAATATCGATGATTCAAACGAATTTTCTATTCGTTTTTAAACGCTTACAATTTGCGGTACGGCTGTCTGACAATAAATAAATTGCAAGGACAGTCTTTAGAAGTTTGCGAGATCAACTTATAGTTTCCCTATTTCGCGCATGGACAATTATACGTCACGTGTTCGCGCAGCGGAAAACCGTCTTCTTTGTTTGTTTACACACCACACAACAAAAATAAAAAGAGGCTGGGATGCGACCCACACTGATAACTTCCCATCCCGTCTGTCGATTTGTCTTGCTTAAAAGTTTGTCCTCGTATCAATTTTTACCAAATTTTGCGTACTTTTTTTTGTAGATTTTATTTTTTATGAAAAACCGGACTGTTGGATTTTTATATAAAAATTACTGAATATTGAAAACAATATTTTCTGTGAAACAAAATAAGATTGAAGCCAATAATTTTTAATTTTGGAAAAGCTATTTGAGCCGAAAGTAAATGTTTACCAAGTTTTAGTATTGTTTTTTTTAGAGTTTTATTTTTTGTAAACAAAATGTAAATTCGAATTTTTTTAAAGTTTTACCAAATGTTGAAAACAATATTTCTTATAAGAAAAAATTAGTTAGAAGCTACTATCTCAAAGTTTTTAAAAGATATTTGAGTCGAAAATCATTTTTTACCAACTTTTGTTAATTTTTTTTTTCGGTTTTTAATTTTTTTGTAAAAAAACTGTCAATTCGATTCTTTTAAAACTTTAACTGAATGTTGACAACAAGATTTTTTCAAAGATAAAAGTAAATTAAAGTTAATATACCAAAGTTTTGAAAAGATATTTGAGTCGAAAATCAATTTTTACCAACTTTTATACATTTTTTTTAGGTTTTTATTTTTTGTAAAAAAACTGTCAATTCATTTTTAAAAATGTTGAAAACAATACTTCTTATGAGATAAAATAAGCCTGAAGCCTAAATTTCAAGTTTTTAAAAAGATATTTGTATCGATATTCAATTTTTACGAACTTTGAGTGATGTTTTTTTTAGATTTTTATTTTTTATAAAAAAAACTGTCAATTCGATTTTTCTCAAAATTTTATCAGATGTCGAAAACATTATTTTTTGTTGCACAAAATTATTTTAGAGATGAAATCATATTTCAGTCGTAAAATTTTTGAGGTGACAATTTTTTTTTTTTCAGTTTTATTGATTTATAAAAAACCATTATATTGATTTTTTTCAAAAAATATACCTGTTTGGTTTCACGTTACAATATATTATATAAAATTTAATTTAAGTCTCTAGCGTTTTTTGTTCGTAAGATATTTAGGGTTAACCAAAATGTTCACTCTTTTTTCAAAATGCTATGGTAAAAAAAGCCACCCACTTTATTATCTGTGTAACAAAATTTATTTGAAGTTGATATCTCATCTGGTTCTTGAGCTATGGAGGACGAACAAAACGTCGTGAACGTACGGACGTACGAACGTACGTACACACGAACGCACAGACATCTTTCTAAAAATCTTTTATTTCGACTCAAATTGGAGAAAGTTTACGAGAAACCTTTAAATTGATAAACAAACTGTACCACAATAGTGTGTGTCTGTTAATAAAAATGTAAACCTTATAAATAGCCAGTATTTCAGGAAAACTCTGTTTTTTTAAGTAAGGAACATGATGTGTCGAAAGTAATAATCAAATTTCATGCTTCATTAAAGAAACGTTTTTATTTTATACGTTTTGTTTGTTTTGAAATAAATGTATACAAAATTTTAGGTCTTTTATTTATCGATTGAGGCAGTACGAAGTTTACCGGGTCAGCTAGTCATTTATAAATATTATACTAAAATTTTTAGTATTTTCGAATGATACTAATTTACTCGAATTATCTCCGAATTTAGACACATTACAAATTGAAGCGGGTATTTAAATAATACTGTCTTACAATGAAACACAAATTTTATCAAATTGGATCGTGGGGTGCCGTTTATTTAGCTTTACGTGCAATATCAAAAAATTAATAACACTTTATCTTGTAGTTAGTACATATGCACAAAAATGTACGTTGTTTTTGTCAGCTACAATATCTTTTTAATGTTTCAATTAATATGTTTATAAAATAGACTTTTGCTGATAATGATAAGAAGTGTGAGGAAAATTATTGAAAATGTTATTCCAGTCGATTTGGAATTTTGGATACTTTAACTAAGAACGAATTTCGAAGCTTCTTTTAAATTTAATGTATTTTTATTTTACTCTATAATCTCATTTCTTGTCAGATTTATTCAACCTACCCTATTGGTTTTTTTTTTTTTAAATTGCCTTTAATTAAATGAAAACGTGGTAACGTAATGATTTTAAATTCACACGCTGCTATTTTTCCCAGCTTTTGCAATGATAGTTGAATGCTCGGAATTTTGTCACACAGTTATAGGTATTATTGCAATTTGTAATTTTAGTTTATAACTTGTTGGAATTTATAGGATTTAATTGAGCATACAACAATACGTCGAGTTCTAAAAACTAACATGTGTTATACGTCGAAATTCTTTAAATAACATTGAAAGTTATTGAAACTGCAGACAAATGCACAATTTGTATTTTTATTATAAACAAAACGTTGAAGAAAAGGAGAAATATAATTATATTATGTCGGAATCACGTACTGTACTCATATCCACATTAAAATTGTTATGTTCATTTCGTACCGGGAGCAATTCAAGGTCAACTGATGATGTACAAAGAAAAATGATGTACAAAGAAAAATGATGTCAATCTGTGATTAATACAATTTGAGCTCAGCATGAAATTAAGAGTGAAAAAAAGTAAAAGATGCAAAAGTACCTACACTGGAAACATAGTAACAACTGGGATCGTCACATCTTTAAATGATTGATTGGTTTTCTTGACATACAATTTAGGTAGGTAGGTAAGATACTACCATAAAAAATAAAAACAGCAAAAGATACAAATAATTCCACTTAAAGGAGAAAAAACTGATGTTCAGAGATCTGAAAGACAAATAATGTTTTTATAGATACTATTTAAAGCAAAGCAAGTTGATATTTTATATTCATGTCAGGCGGGTGTTAAAACAAATTATGCAATCCTCAAAAAACGAGGTAAAACTAAGACTTCCTACAAGAAGTATTCAATCAATAGCAAAATATTGAAACCAAATGTGAAGCTTTTTGAAATATAATTGAATGAAAGATAGTTAGCTGGAAACTCATTCGTACCAAACCTTTTGTGTTCTGAGTATTGCGTTAAAAGTCTCATCAAATCTAATATTTGCACCACTAAAGGTTGCGGGAATAGTTGTTTGGTGATTATCTACGTTATTGTAACTTCAAAGTTGTTAATACTTCTACCTACATTTTCGAGCACTAAATTTGTTGAAATGTTTGTTTCAATTATATTTGTCCATACAATCAATAGATACAGAAATACAGTGAACAGAGTGCTTAAGCAAATATTTGAGGTTAAATTAATATTGGCAAAATTAAAGTTAGTCAAGAAGAATAATTTATACTTTTAAATGTGTAAACTTGCAGGAACTATTGTCCCTATGTAACCTTTTGCCCTTGAGGTCATGAATTAGGGACCAATTGTCCAAGTTGTTATACTGAACCTTTAGAGTTGGAAAATAATACTTCCTTGGCCTTGGTGGTGGTATTGGTGATGAAATTAGTCGAAAAGTTTACAATAATTCCTCAACTTTGGATCGAAACATTTGGTAATTTGTATTCCGCATATAAACTGTACCTCACCTCACCTGGTTGAGAGTTGAAAGTCATTAGGCCCTAGTTCTCAAACGGACTGTTGCGCCACCCAATTTTAATTTTATTTTAGAATAATCACTCGAGAAAAAAATGGTTTGGTATTAAAATAATTCGAAAGGAGTTGAACACTTTCTTGTCAATCCAAAAAAGGCTGCTTATATACTCGTATATACCGTAAATGTTAACAAACATATTCTTAGGATTACCTCACTAAACTTTTTGCGCCATGAGTTTAAAATATAAATTCAATATAAATACATTTCAACACATTTCGAAGTAACTAAAGTAATCAAATAGTTAAAAGTTTACTTCATCTCTCAGCTCTATTACCCTACAAAAAATAACTTTTACAATTTGAATCTTAATTCTTGAACATCACTCGTCATTGTTTTCGAAACACCAATGAATTGGAGCACTGACAGTGCTGACAGTGCTCCAACATAGCAGCGGCCGTAGAAGGAACTGAAGCTAGAGCTGGACTTGGCTTTGATGGCTAATGTCTAAGGCGGTGCTGTGATGTCAAATGTTCAAATATTGATAAACTTAGCTTACAAATGGTAAGTACTACAGCTATGCATAGAAAAATTATGCATTTAAACCATAAATAAGGCTTATCAGGGCAGTATCCGTGGCGCGATGGTTAGTGTATTGTATAGGATTGTCACACCAGAGGTCTTGGTTACAATCTTTCTGGCGAGGAATTGATAAATCCATTAGAGTAATTTTTGACACGAAAAGTTCTTTCTCAAAATAGTCGTTCAGATTTGACACAAAAACTGTAGGTCCTTCCCTAAAACGACTCGCATGCAAGAATGGTTGAGAGCTGTTAGTCACTAGGCCCGAGTTCTCTACGCAATGTTCGAATAAGATGGTTTTAATATAAAAACAAACAATAAGTGCAGAATCCCATCAACATATTAAATGTGTCTATTTTTAAATTTAAACATTGCAAGTACAAAACAACCCCGGAAATAAGAAAATATGCTTCAAAACGAATTCCTTAACAACTAATGTGTATTGCAACCAATTGCAATGTGTAGACAAAATCCATTCCTACAATAGCAAAATAAAATTGAAAAATAGGCTGGAATGCGACTCACACTGATAACTTCCCTTTCCGTCTATCGATTTGTCTTGCTTAAAAGTGTGTAGGTTTTCGTGTTATGTAAGTTTTCGTGTAAAAAAGTTTTCACTTGAATTATTCTCAAATATTTCAATATTACCAACAATATTTTCATATAATGTTTCTAGTTTTGTCGAATAGATTTTTAGTCGAAAATAAATTTAAAAAAATTTTAGTAGCATTTCCTAAATTCATTTTATTATTTCTATCTTAAACCTATCCTAAGACTAGACAAAAATTCATAAAACTAGACTAATTAACCATAACTTACTGGTCCCATACGGACACTCTAAATTAAACCATAATACTTATAATGCTAATGACTTTCGATGACTTTCGACCCTAAGATCTATTAAACTTCAATTCCATTTTATTTATTTGTGTATTCATTAGAAAATTTAGAAAAAAAACTAATAGCTATCAATATCCTTTTTATTTTTACGTAAAAGCTACTTAAAATAAGGTCCTTAATATTAAACTTAAAGCTAACTAAAACTACCTATTCTACCTATAAACTACTTATTACTTGAACAACCACAGCAGCAAATCTAACTATCTAACGTTTATTGTTTTTCAGATTTTGTTGTCTTTTTACTTTTTACTTTTTTTTTTTTATTTTTTTTGTGCCATCATGCCTATTGTACTTAAAACTAAACCCCATCCCGCCTACCCACTATCAAGTGCAGATTAAAGCCACCAAAACTGGTTCTCTTGCTTCACCTTATCAGTTCGGTCCCGTTCGGACACAGCAATAATGAACCGATTGGACCTCTGCTCCGCCTTGTGCCATGACGTCCCGATTGTACAGGAGTCGCCTATCCACGGTTCTTCGTCTGACGTGGTAGAACTGCCGATCTATCCATTATCAGACCGCATCTGTCTAAAATGAGGAATGCCTCTGGTGGAATGAAGCCGCTCAAGCGTGCACTTTCAAAATACTCGTCATTCGGATAGAACGCCCCGAAAATTAAATTGTTGGTCGAAGACATAGCTACTGCAATGTGACCTCGAACGAGTTTTATCACAAAATTCGATTGATTCGAGCCCCGTTGTATAGGACCTCGTTGGAATACCGCTACCGCTCGAATACCCGAAACTTTTCCATCTGGGAAGGGGCAACGTTGAACCTCACAGGGCAAACATAAACGATCATCGGCCGTATGAGGGCCATGTAGCAAATTACGTTAACTTTGGGGTCAAGCCAACTGCTGTAAAACAGCCGTTTCGTCAGAGCGAAGGTTCCTATGGCCCTGGTAAGAGCAGTCAAAATATAAATACACTTTTTTCACGCTAATGGCTGCTCGTGAAAATCAACGATGACCATCTTGCGCAGTCCGGAACAGCATTGTCTCCAACTTCTGTACAGTCGCAATATCGCTGAATTTTGTCGAAATCACGCTGCAAGAGAATTCTAATAACCTCAACCTTTCGGGCTGTTCTGTACGCACTAAGATCGTCGGCGTACGCAATTGCCTTTGAAAGACTTGAAAGCCTTGAACCCGAACTGACTTAGTCAGAGCCCTATTGATGATTTTTTCTCTAGCGTTTTTGGTTCGTCAGATACTTACGGTTAACCAAAATTTCCACTTTTTTTTCAGACTGATATCGTAAAAAAACCACCCACGCAATTTGCTTGAGAGCCCGTTCTGCATCTTTCTGCCTTATTATCTGTATAACAAAATGTATTTGAAGTCGAAGTCTCCTCTGGTTCTTGAGCTATGGACGACGAAAAAAACGTCGCGAACGTACGTACACACGCACGCAGGTACATCTTTCTAAAAATCTTTTATTTCGACTGTAGGGACCTTGAAACGTCGAAAAATGTCAAAATTTTTAATTTGACAAATCGGACCCATTACAATAACTTCCTATGGGAAGTTAAAAACTGATAACTTCCCATTCCGTCTATCGATTTGTCTTGTTTAAAAGTGTGTAGGTTTTCGTGTTGTGTTAAAAGTGTGTAGGTTTTCGTGTTGTGTAAGTTTTCGTGTAAAAAGGTTGTCACTTGAATTATTCTCAAAAATTTCAAATTTACTCGTACCAACAATATTTTAATATAATGAAATAGTTTAGCTTTAAAATCTAGTTTTGTCAAATAGATTTTTAGTCGAAAATAATTTGTTAAAATTTTGTATATCTTTTCTCGTGTAAAAACTCTCCAGTTAAAGGAAGAGCTCCTAAGAGAACCGTTTGGCAGTACGAGAAAGTTAACTGGTACGGTCTGAACAATTATTTTAGGATCTTTATCTGATCACTATGCTTCCTCGATAGTGACGTTGGCGCCAGCGCTGATATGATCACAAGTTTGATTCTCCTGGGAATGAGAACTTTTATCCCGAATAGGGCTAAAAGCATCAGACATAAGGAGAAACTAATACCTTTGCGAGGCAGTTTGCCGCCATTTCAACGCTGCCAGTGAGTGTTATGACTCCGCCTGTACTAGAGCGAGTTAGTGATTCTATGAGACCAATCTTTTTTCGCACTCGTACTGTGGCAAGAGGTCTTAAAGATCTCAACATTCATAAATCCGCTGGTCCGTATGGTATCCCCGCTATTGTTCTGAAGAGGTGTTCTTCAACGCTGGAAAAACCACTGCTTAAGCTCTTTCATCTGTCCTGCCTGTTCCCAAAAAAATCTAGTCTTCTTTAACGTCCAATTACCGACCGATTGCACTAACATCCCTTCTATCCAAAGTCATGGGAACGCTGATTAATTATCAGCTCAAGAAATATCTTGAAGATCCAAAGATTCTTAATGACCGGCAGTACGGCTTTCGAAGCAATAGGTCCACTGGTGATCTCATGGTTCAACTCACCGAAAAGTGGAGAAAATCTTTACATCGCTTTGGAGAAAGTAAGATTATTGCACTAGATATTTAAAATGCATTTGAGTTTGGCACCAGGCTCTCTTTTATCGAAAATGCGTGCTTTCGGTTTTCACGAATCCCCGCGTCATTGGATTAGTAATTACCTTTCGAATCGTTCAATACAAGTTCAAGTCTGACAGATTCAAGTCTGAAAACCACAAAGTAAATGCTAGTGAGCCCCAGGGCTCCGTTTTTTCTCCAACACTCTTTCTCATTTTTACTAACGATCTCCTGTCTGCAACTTCTAATCCAATACATTGTTTCGCTGACGATAGTGCTCTTAGTTTTTTATACTGGTTTCCAGAATCACATCCCTCACCTTCGAATGTGGAACTGCAACGACAAAATATGATAAGCTCATTAAATTCTGATCTAAACAGCATTGCACATTGGCACTGATATATTTAGGGTTAGCAAAAATTTTTACCTTGAAAGAAACAAATGTCAAAATTTTGAATTCGACAAATCGGACCGAATACAATAACATCATATGGGAAGTTAAAAACAATATGGCAACCACAAACTGTCAAAATTAACTTTTTCACTGATTTCAACTTTTTCGCTATTATTTATCTCTGCTTCTGAAGATCTGGTTTTAAACACTGCCATGCCTTTTAAAAGATTTTTCCACGGGTAGTGCTTCTTCCAAGTAATTTTGAAATCATCTTAAAGTAATTCCTGCCATTTAAAGTGCTGCTTCTAAGCTGTACTGTTGATCTTCTGTCATTATTCGATTGGATGAAAGGTGTAAGTAAGTCTACGAGCTTAAGTGCCACCAAATTTAAGTAAGACGCATGGAAAACTCATAGTAAAAGTATGATTGCAGAGCCGGCTGAAACACATGAGTTTCGAAATTTGACCTGACCCTTTGAAAACAAAAATTTGTAAGCATTATTTCAGTAATTAAGACAGACGCCACTGTTATTGAAGTTTATGTCTACTAACTGCCACTGCTAATATTTTAACAGAAAATGTGTTTTGCTCATCTTGAATTGTGATTTATTATAGGTTCTAACTATTCTTACCCATTTTTTAATCTAGACTTCAAATTGAATGACTAAATATTTGTTAATAAATATTTATACAACTGATGTATACCTAGAACATTATACATTATAGTCCACATACATATGTTATTTCATTAACTTCAGTAAATAATTGCTTGTGTGAACAATTATCAATTTTAACGAACATTCTCGTATTATAGACTCGTAGACTTTTTCTTTTTATTATTACAACTTGTGTTTTTGAGTTGTATAAGTACAATTGAATAATTGCTTTCAATTTCTAAACAACAGAAAAAAATAACAATTTTTTTTGTTTAATTTGAACCAAAAACAAAATATACTTAGGATGTTAAAGTATGATACATATTATATGAATGATATTGATATAATTTTTCAATGGCACGTTTTTGGATTAAAAAACGTATGTAGGTATAGATATTTATTTTTACTTTTTAACTAAGACTACAATTATGCCTTTTTTGGTTTAATATGAGATGAACTATTTAACTAAAAATGTATTTTAAGTAAATATTTCGGTACATAAAATGACGTTGATATGATGTAAGCCAAAACTTGGCACTGATATTGTTTACAAAATTCTTAACGTAATAAATACAAAAACGCAAAGAAATCACGTATATTTGATTATTTAATATTTAATTCAAAAAAAAAATACTTTACAAACAAAATTCTTTTAATGTGTCGAATATTTCTACAGAAAATCAGCCCAAGCGTCAATAATTTAATTATACTTTCAAAATTATTAAGTATACTCGTATTTTCTTTTTGGATTGAACCCAAAAAATGCACTTATTAATTTGCAGTTCTTTAAACTTTAAAAGTCGTTTAAAGCAATGTTTTGAATGTTGCTTTGAACTTTTATGTTATTTTAAAGCTGCATTAGTTCAGGTATGATTTATCAAAATCAGACAGAAATTGTGGAACTTATGATGTTTTGTAAATTTTGTTCAATCAAAGCGCACGATCTTAATTTTAAGAGAATAAAATACATTTTTGTATTATTAAGAAAAGTTCAGCTCGTAACGGCTTAGTGATATACACCTATCTTCAATATCCATATTTTCAATTTCTAGACACAAAACTTCCTAAGTAATATAAGCCCGTAAACTAACAATCACGAAAAATCGTAAAACAGTTTAAAAATCTTAACTTGAAACAACTAAATTTCAAATAAAATTGGGTACAAAACTTGGCTTTAAGATTTGACTAATAAGTAACATTGTGCGTTTCGCTCTAAAATCATATCTCGATAAATTAATATTTTGTATGGACTCATTAATTTTATAGCTTAAACTTTACCCAATAAACAACTTATAAAAAAGTAACCGTGGTTGCCCTTACAAATAATCCTCATTTATTTGTTGATTTTACAATTTGCATACTAGGCATATGGACTCTACTACGCCTACGCGCCATTGTGTACGGTTTCCGGATATGTGTTTCATCTCCCTCCAACTTTTGCCTAGAGACGCTGATTTCGACTCGACTGTCCAGCGCCGTGTGTTTCTCGGTCGTCCAGCTCTCCTTCCATCTCGTGTGAGCGGATTCCACTGCATTGTTTGGCCTGCAATGCATTCGATACCTTTTCGAAGCGTATTTTCAATCCATTGCCACTTACGTCTTCGTATTGTAGATTCTATAGGTTCCTGTCCTGTCCTGTCCTTATGTGAAGGACCTCATTTGAAATACGGTTTGGCCAGAGAATCCTAAGGATGTTACAAAGACATCTATTTACGAAGGTTTGCAGCTTTCTTGTTATGATAAAGCAACCTTCCAGTTGTAGCTTTGTTCTTAAAGTGATAGAGTTATTCTTCCAAATTTTTGAGACCATACCGAACGAAACTTTTTCTTAGCGGATGCAGCAGATGACGTCTTGTTCGGTTCCACTTTGGATGGAAACGATACTTCCAAGATATTGAAAGCTCTCCACTTTTCCCACCGGTTGTGAGAAAATACTTATTTGAGAAGATGGTCGGGTTCCGAGGCTGATCATTTTTGTTTTGTCGGAATTCATTTTCAGCCCCACAAGTTCTGCTTCTCTCTCCACATTTGTTGTCATTTGATAGAAATGCATGATGCTATGAGAGAGTAAGCAAACATCGTCCGCTTAGTCCAAGTGCTTAAAATAGGATGTCAAAGCCCATTGAATTCCTCCGCTACCTGACAGAGCTGAGCGCAGTACATCGCTTATCACAAAAAAAAAAAATATTGGCGACAGAATACAGACAGGGGTC
Source organism: Eupeodes corollae (assembly GCF_945859685.1). Classification (NCBI taxonomy): domain Eukaryota; kingdom Metazoa; phylum Arthropoda; class Insecta; order Diptera; family Syrphidae; genus Eupeodes; species Eupeodes corollae. The sequence continues at coordinate 104,339,336 of NC_079147.1, forward strand.
TGAATCCGCTTCGGATTTCAAAATCATCTGACAACCTACCATCGTGCAACTTAACACTTGGATCCATCGTATGCTCCTTTAATAATAGCAATTAGTTTTTTTGGGGATGCCTCTCCTGCGTAAAGCTAAACAGGTATACTGCCCGTTAACACTATCAATGGCCTTCTCGAAGTCGATGAACGCACTGTTCAATAATGATCCGCAGGGTGTTGATATGATCAATACAGCAGGATCCAGCGCGGAATGCTGCTTGTTCGGCATCGAGTGTGGCCTCAAGGTGTTCTCTGATGCGTTCCAGTATGACTTTTGCTACTATTTTGGCAACGGCTGGTAGAACGCAAATTCCTCTCCAGTTTTCGCCCTTTTTAAGGTCTCCTTTTTTTTGGGAGCTTGACAATAATTCCCTTCTTCCACTCATGGGGGAAGGTTTCGGTGGTCCAGGCTTCTCTTATGAGCGGATGAAACAGTTCGCTTGATGACGTTGTCGCTGCTTGTAAAAGCTCTGCGGGAATTCCTTCAAGTCCTACCGCTTTGTTGTTCCCAAGTGCTTTAATTGTGGTAACGATCTCATCTTTACTGGGAGGTGCGATGCGAATTCGGGAATTAGTTTCTTTAGGCGCTTCATAAGGTATCGGCTGCACGTTGTTTGCAAACACTCGGTTTAAGACCGAGGAAAAGTGTTGTTTCCATCTTCTGACCCGCTCATCCACCGAACTTATCACAGTACTCTTTCACCAGGTGTTGCTTTGAGCTGTGTGTACCGGTCAGCTCTTTGGTTATTCTGTAAACGGCCCTGCTGTCGCACCTGTTTGCAGCATCTTCTGCTTCTTGCGCCAATGCGTTGATGTAGTTATGCTTGTCGCGGCGCACACTGCTATTAATCTCTCTCTTCATGCGATACGAGGACTTCAGCTCGTTTCTTTCTTGCTCTTGTGCAGCAGTTATTGGATCCCTTAACTGTTTGTGTTCGTTGATCCTTGCCCAAGATTCTTCTGAAAGCCAAGTGTTGTTGCTTCCTTTTTTAAATGAAAACATTTTTTACAGCATTCCAATGGTGTTGGATGTCGTCATGTACTGTGGTGCTAATTGTTCTCATTTCGTGTGACAGGTGGTCCCTAAATTGTTGACGGGTCGTGGGATCCTTTATTCTGGCGGTGTTGAATTTTAGCTGAACGCAATCTTAGGATACGTAGCATAAATGGTGGTCACGGGGAAGTCCCATATCGGTGCCTCTTCTGTTTCGTACATCCAAGAGACTGCTTCTAAAGCGTCGTCTAATCGCAAAGTGGTCAATTTGGTTGGCAGACGCTTGCCTGTCCGTCGAAACTCAAACATAGTGCCATCAAACACTAGGCTATTGGATGTGTTAAGAAAATATCAAGAAATGTGTTAAGGAAATATCAACAAATAATTTATATAAATTTTGTTCAACTGAAGGAAAGGGGTAAGTTCGTAGATTATGGTCGAACTATGTGGAGATCTTCGCGTGCAATCTTCTCAGAAAATGAGAAAGTGTGGCAGGAAAATGTGATCTTTTTTAGTAGAAAAATAAAACAGAATCATTCCTTTTTTTAACTTAATTTGCGGGAGTATATTATTACCATCTTTATCCTGCTTCCTCGAATTTTAAGAAATTACTGTTTTGCGTGAACCTTTTAAAAAAATCTGATCTTAAAGTTGTCAAAATCAAATCAAATAGGGTGGCGCAACAGTCCGTTGTGAACCAGGGCCTAGTGACTTACGACTCTCAACCATTCCTGTGTGCGAGTACTGTTGTCAGGAATGGAAGGGATTCAGGCCGAATCCGAACGGCTAGTTTGAGAAAGCACTTTTTCATGACAAGAATTACTCTTGAAGGATTTGTCAATTCCTCGCAAGAGGCAGTACCCGCGAAAATTATTTTTTTTTTTTAGATTAAGCTGGCATAGGCAGGGATTGAACCCAAGACCCCTTGCATGACAGTCCAACGCACTAACCATCATGCCACGGGTACTACAAAGTTGTCAACAAAACTTAAAAATTTTAGAGAGAAAAATCTTTGGTTCTTGAATTAAGGGAAATAAGTACATTTAAGAGGTACATAACTTCTTTAAAAATTATATAAAAACAAATTAAGCTAAGGAAATAAGTTGGAAAGAAACTTAAGTGTTGCACGTTGCAGAATCTCTTTTTACTTCAGTTCTCGAGAGATTCAAAGCTCTAATATTCAATTAATAGATATTAAACATTTAATGTATTTTTCAATTAGTCTTTAGCTTAACGAATGTGTCGCGTTTGCTGGTTTTGGGACATTTATATTTTTTAAAATTCGTGTTTAAATCTGAGTTCTAGAGCATCCAAAGCAAACTATCTGCAAATTGCAGATTTATTTAATTTTTGAAGATCTTTAAAGTGTTTTGTATTAAATAAAAATCAATTTTCAAAGAAGAAAACACTTTAAAAAATCGTAACACTATTTGGGTGAGTCAAAAGAAATAAAAAGGGATTCAAGACGAGTTTCAGGAATTTAATGACAAATTCATATCAAATCGGTGATCTATTAATCAAAGTTTCTTCTTAAGAACCTGAACACTAAGATGTTCTAGCATTACTAAAGTTCTTTCAAATTCTAAATTGTGTGAAAACAAAGATTTGAGTTGTTTTTGACAGGTGAATATCGTTCAATTACTAACAGATCTTTTGATGAAATCATTAATTATAGAACTTAACTGTATAAGCCTTATATCTCATATGACCCCCCTGAATCGTTAATTGGTCAAAAATGTTGATGAATTTGTGCTAAGCGATTGGAAGAAGGCTGGATTTCCGACTTTATATTATGTTAACGGCCCAGTCCTCAGTACTTTTATCAACAAATTTACTGAATTATAAAACTCATTTTTAAGATATTCCAAAAATTATTAAAACGAAATAATGGACAGTAATTTATGTGAGCCGAGTCTTTAAATTTAAATCCAATTATTTGTATTAACATTTATTTTGGTTTCTCCAGTTTTGAGTTTATTGTGTTGAAGCAGCTTTAATATATAAATACCTACAAAAAACGTGTCTAGGTTAATAAACAAATAAAAATGGGTACTTACTTACTTCAAAATGTTATTGCTGTTTATTGTTTTATTATATTACTCGTTTAATTAAAACATTATTGTTAAACGTGAAACATGCCGTTTAAGTGAAAAACCTACAAAAAATGTTTGTAAGCAGTAAAAATTTAAAAAGAAATCGAACAATTTCAATCTATAAAAAGCTGTATTATAATTTATCAAAAACTATGTCATCTTTTGGCAGGAATGTTAAGTAAACAAAACAATGGGTTGAAATGAAAAATCACAGCTGATTTATATTTTACGACTTAAATTGTATTATTTAAAATAAAGGTCGTTTTTTTTTGTTTGGTTTTCAAAAAAAATAAAACTTATACAGTGGGATGTTATGGTCAAAAACTTTGATGTGATATAAAAAGAATTTCGGGCATGCTTTCAGCTGAGAATTCAAATTTGCGACTATTTTATGCAGCAATTGAGGTCAAACGTCAAATATTCTCTTCCAAGGAATTAATCGCCTCTTATTGCTGAAACACAAACACACTTCAGCTTCGGCTTTGTCTGCCTTACGATGGGCCTGCTTCGAGGTTGCCTTGAATGACATTTCTATAATAACCAATGGGAATCCCTCCAAAAGAATGTATTTTGTTCGTTGACTTTTTTTTACAGCTGTTGAGCTGTCAGACAAACCAAATTTGAGCTGGAGCCTCCGTTTAGAGTCACATTACCTTCTTTTCCTTACGATTGTCGAATGAAACGTGAGGTCAAAGCTTCATTGTGATAGCATGCATTGAATTCCTATGGCTGAACTCGTAAACGTCAGGCGAAGCCAGAGCTGAAGCGTGTTTGTGTTTCAGCTATTACTTTTACTGCGTTCACAAGTGACTTCACATAACCACACGTAAAGTAACCCAGTGTTTTTAAATAACACAATCTTCAAGGTGCGTTTGAAATGGTTATAGATATTTTTCCGGTTGGCTTAAGACAATATATTCCAAAAAGGAAATGTTTGAAATCATTTAAAACAGCTTAGTCTAAAAAACGAATAGTGAATTTAAAAAATGTTAAAAATAAAGCTTTTAACAATTTTGAAAATCAAATTCCGAAGCTGGCAAAAAGCTTTTCTGCCAATTTCGTAAAGAATACAATTTTCTAAACAAGTATTGAGTATTGTTCAATTGGGTGGTGTTCTTCTACTTCCATTGGGTTAACTCGTATTGAAAGAGTTCAAAAGTCTTTCACAACATTTGTTGTTAGGCAACTAAAATGGAGAATTGATACTCCTTCATATCAGTCTAGATGTGCTTTAATTGGACTTGATTCTTTACAAAAATTCTTAGTAATCTGTAAGATTTATATCCGTAGATAAATAAATAAATAAATGTCAATCTTAGAGCAACGCCATAGGCCCACGAGCGACGAAGCGAGGTAATGCTAAAAGTTTCCTTCAATAAATTGATGCATCTCACGAATTAACAAGTGACACCTGTCAAAAAGACTTATTCTTAAAAAAGGATTGCCAGATTAAAAACCAGGTGACTAAAAATAGCACCCGTTATAATTGTCTGAAATATTTCGTTATAAACGGTGATTTTTTAAGAGCTTGAGAACTTAAAAAAAAAAAAACGCATACAATTTGCAAAATCTCATCGATTCTTTATTTGAAACGTTAGATTGGTCCATGACATTTACTTTTTGAAGATAATTTCATTTAAATGTTGACCGCGGCTGCGTCTTAGGTGGTCCATTCAGAAAGTCTAATTTTGGGTAACTTTTTCGAGCATTTCGGCCGGAATAGCCCGAATTTCTTCGGAAATGTTGTCTTCCAAAGCTGGGATAGTTGCTGGCTTATTTGTGTAGACTTTAGACTTGACGTAGCCCCACAAAAAATAGTCTAAAGGCGTCAAATCGCATGATCTTGGTGGCCAACTTACCGGTCCATTCCTTGAGATGAATTGTTCTCCGAAGTTTTCCCTCAAAATGGCCATAGAATCGCGAGCTGTGTGGCATGTAGCGCCATCTTGTTGAAACCACATGTCAACCAAGTTCAATTCTTCCATTTTTGGCAACAAAAAGTTTGTTAGCATTGAACGATAGCGATCGCCATTCACCGTAACGTTGCGTCCAACAGCATCTTTGAAAAAATACGGTCCAATGATTCCACCAGCGTACAAACCACACCAAACAGTGCATTTTTCGGGATGCATGGGCAATTCTTGAACGGCTTCTGGTTGCTCTTCACTTCAAATGCGGCAATTTTGCTTATTTACGTAGCCATTCAACCAGAAATGAGCCTCATCGCTGAACAAAATTTGTCGATAAAAAAGCGGATTTTCTGCCAACTTTTCTAGGGCCCATTCACTGAAAATTCGACGTTGTGGCAGATCGTTAGGCTTCAGTTCTTGCACGAGCTGTATTTTATACGGTTTCACACCAAGATCTTTGCGTAAAATCTTTCATGTGGTCGAATAACACAAACCCAATTGCTGCGAACGGCGACGAATCGACATTTCACGGTCTTCAGCAACACTCTCAGAAACAGACGCAATATTCTCTTCTGTACGCACTGTACGCACTGTACGCATTCGTGTGGTTGGTTTAATGTCCAATAAAATAAACTGAGTGCGAAACTTGGTCACAATCGCATTAATTGTTTGCTCACTTGGTCGATTATGTAGACCATAAATCGGACGTAAAGCGCGAAACACATTTCGAACCGAACACTGATTTTGGTAATAAAATTCAATGATTTGCAAGCGTTTCTCGTTAATAAGTCTATTCATGATGAAATGTCAAAGCATACTGAGCATCTTTCTCCTTGACACCATGTCTGAAATCCCGCGTGATCTGTCAAATACTAATGCATGAAAATCCTAACCTCAAAAAAATCACCCTTTATATGTATAAATTTGTTCATAAAAATTCTAACAAACAATTGTGAAAAAAGAGAATTTATAATTTTGAATTAACTAAAAAATCTGAATTCATGCTATAATTTAATCTATTTTTTTTTATTTATTTCAGATATATTTTCAAATTTTGAAATATGGAGAAGAAGACAATGGACAAAAAGCCATTGCAATGGCAAAAAATGAATTGGAAGGAAAAATTAAGTCATATATGGAACAACATTACAGTGGAACCAATGTTGGCTTGTTACATTATGCCAAGTGTTTTAGCTGGTTTAGCAACACAAAATCTTAATTTAGAAAAAGCCTGTAGAGTAAATATGGCATATGGAGATGAAGTTTGTGATGCTTTAACTCGGCGAGAAACTCAAAATTACACAATGTGAGTATTATAATTTATAATAATTTGTTTAGAGGTAAAAAAGAAATACAATTTAATGACTTATTTACTTACTTACCATTGGTTCTCCCTTAAAATATTTATCTTATTGCAATGATTTAAAATCTTAATTAAGGAACTAAGAAAAATGAGTAATTAATAATTAATTTTAAAGTTGGTTTTTTGCGAGATATTTGACACTTAAAATGTAAAGTTTGAAGTAAAAAATCAATTTTTACCAATGTGTCGTAAAATCTTTTTAGTTTTCAGTTTTTGTTAGAAAAAATGTCAATTCGAATTAACATTAAACAATCTTTAACTTAAAAACCTTTATCTTTGTTCAATTATTCTTATTTACTTACTTAAGCGCTACAGTCCTGTGTGAACTAGGGCCTCACCCAACAAACTTCTCCATCTAACTCGGTCCCTAGCTAGATGTCTCCAGTTTCTCGCTCCAAGTTTTGTGAGGTCACCTTCCACTTGTGCGCGCCACCTGATCCGCGGTCTTCCTCTACTGCGCTGTCCTGTGGGTGCGGATTCGAAGGCTTTCCGGGCCGGAGCATTGGTTTCCATGCGCTCTACGTGACCCAGCCATCCTAGTCGTTTGACTTTTACTCTTCTGGCTAAGTCTACGTCGCTGTACAGCCCGTACAGTTCGTCGTTCCATCTTCTCTTCCACTCCCCTTCGATGCATACGGGACCGAAGATCACACGAAGAACTTTTCTCTCGAAGCAACCCAAGGTGCTTTCATCCGCTTTTGTCATGGTCCATGCTTCTGCACCGTATAGCAGGACGGGGATGATAAGGGTCTTATAAAGCAACACTTTGGTCCCTCAAGAGAGGACTTTACCACTCAATTGCTTTCTTATTCCAAAGAAACAGCGGTTAGCAAGAGTTATTCTGCGTTTGATCTCTACGCTGGTGTTGTTTTCTGCGTTTACAGCGGAGCCTAGGTAGACGTAGTCCTTGACTACCTCAAAGTTACGTCTGTCGATTGTGACGTTTTGAACAAGACGACGGTGTTGTATGTCCTTTCTAGACGACAGCATGTACTTTGTTTTGCCCTCATTAACCGTTAAACCCATTTTTGCCGCCTCTGCCTCAATACTCACAATAGCCCCATTGACATCACGCTGAGTTCTTCCGATTATGTCAATGTCATCAGCATATGCCAGTAATTGGACAGACTTTTGAAAGATAGTGCCTCTAGTGTTGACGTGTGAGCTCTGCACTATTCTTTCAAGCACGATGTTAAAAAAATCGCATGGCAGCGCACCACCTTGCCTAAAACCTTTTTTGACATCGAAAGGTTCTGTTAAGTTGTTTCCAACCTTTATGGAGCAGCTCGAATTCTCCATGGTCATCCTGCACAAACGGACGAGTTTGGCAGGGATGCCAAAACTAGACAAGGCTCTATACAGCTCATCCCTGTAGATGCTGTCATATGCGGCCTTGAAATCGATGAAAAGATGGTGGGTGTCGATTTGGTGTTCTTGAGTTTTTTCCAGGATCTGCCGTAATGTGAATATTTGATCAACTGTGGACTTTCCTGGTCTAAAACCACACTGATAAGGACCTATCAGGTTGTTGGCGATGGGCTTTAGACGTTCACATATTACGGCAGAGAAGATTTTATATTATATTTCAATTATTCATTGAAACCAATATTTGAACTTTTTTGACTGGTTGGAAATAGTTTTCATTGAAAATTTCTGTCATTGACCAAAAGTTTCTTGCTTGATATTAAGCATTTCCTGATTGGAATCAATCATTTGAGGCTAGAGCTGGTCATTGAAAGTCAAACTGTTTCAAAATGTAAAATCAACAATTATTTTTGAATGTCTGCACATTGTGTAGTGCAGCTAAAGAAAGAATCTCTGTACTTAACAGTACGTTCGAAATTGGGCTCAAGGGTAAACTGATGGGCATTCCTAGAAGAACGGGTATTACGGTTGAATTGTTTAAGGGGAGGAATGCAATTGGCTGTTTCGCTAGAGTATTGCTTATAAAAATAACGATAAGACAATGACAGGCATGAAACATTGCGGCGGTGTTCAAGAGAAGCAAATGTCTCGGTAAGAGAACGATCTCCAATCATTTTTAGAGCTCTTTTTTAATTCTATCCAAAAGACTCAAGTACGTTATTGGAGCACCAGCCCAAATATGAGAGTTATACTCAAATTTTGGACGAATAAAAGCTTTGTAAATTATAGCCAGATCAGAAGAGGTAAAAAACTTCTTGCAACGTTGGAGAAACCCTAAACACTTAGCAAAATTTTTGGCGATGTCAAATAAGTGATCACTCCACAACAAGTGGCTTATAATGCACATACCTAAGACTTGTAATTGCTCAGTCTCCTCGATGCAAGTACCACTCATGGAAAATGGCATTTGGGGAGGGTTACGCTTTTGCGACAGTAGACAACATTGAGTTTTCTAAGCATTAGTTTTAGATTCCCCATGGAACAATGCTGTAAAGATCAGAATTTAATGAGCTTTTCATACGCTGCCGTTAGTAGTCCACATCCGAAGAACAAGGATGAGAATCTAGAAACGAATATGAAAAGCTTATGGTGCTGTCGTCAGCGAAAAAAATTATTGGGTCAGAAGTTTCAGACAAAAGATCATTTATAAAAATAAGGAAGAGCGTCGAAAACAAAACGGGGCACACCAGCGTTTATTTTGTGAATATCAGATTTGAACCCGTCCTATACTTCTTGAATCAAACGAAGAATTGATTCATCAATACAAAATGCACCCATTTTCGATAAGAGAGCTTAATGCCAAACTCTATCAAATGCTTTTGAAATATCAAGTGCAATAATTTTACTTTCTCCAAAACGATGTAAAGATTTGTTCCATTGTTCGGTGAGATAAATCATGACATCAACAGTGGACCTATTGCAGCGAAAGCCATACTGCCGGTCATTTAGGAGCTTCCGGAATTCAAGATATTTCTTAAGCTGAAAATTGATCAGCGTTTCCATTTAGATGGTGATGAGAATTTCCGTTTAGATGGTGATGAGAATTCGCCTTTTTTAGGGACAGACTGGACAAATGAAGTTTTCCATCCACTCGGAAAGAGACCTGTAGAATAAAACAGATGGAAAAGCTTATGCATTGATCATGTTTTGCCAGCGTTGAAGAACACCTCTTAAGAACAATAGCGGGGATACTATCCGAGTCAGCGGATTTGTGAATGTCACGATCTTGTAGTACTCTAGCAACTGTAATAGTGCGAAAGAAGATTTGTCCCATAGAAACGTTTACGCTTTCAAGTACAGGAGGAGTCATGTCACTCATTGGCAGCATCGAATTATAAGCAAACTGTGATGCAAGCAAATTTTCTTTATCAATCTCACAAAGAATTTGTTTTAACAAAAAAATTATAATTGAGCATTGATCTTTCTCTAAAAATGTATTTTGCTATTTTCCGGACGGAAATTCATTTTCCTGGACAGCTGATACTTTCATGTACAGAAGTGAAACGAATCGTTCCACTGATTTGTGTTGCAATTTTTTAACAATTCCAATGACAGATTTCTGTCAGTGAAATTTTGTTGGTGAATTTCAATCATTAAATTGTTTTTAATGACAGAATTTTTTTTTGAAAGAGAAATGTATAAAAGTGTATTTCACGCTGATTTTTATAGTGATAGTTTTGTTATTGTTCATCAGAATATTGGAAGTTTGCGTAAAAATTTTGATTTATTTTAACTCATTTTGAATCTTTCGTTAATAAGCCTGACATAATCTTCTTAACTGAAATCTGGATTTATGATCATGTACAAAATTTCTTCGATATTCCCGGTTATGTGTTTCATTCTAAGTGTAATGATACTTATGCGTCTGGTGATACTGCTGTCTTTTTTAAGGAAGAATTAAATTGTGAGTTTATAAACACAAATCTTTTAAGTTCAGATATGATTCAGATTTCTCTTACTATCAACTCTGCTAAACTAGTTTTCGTGTGTTTTTAAAGATTTCATCATGTTAGTGATGAGGATTTTATTACGGAGCTTGCCTCTATTTTAAATGCTATCAATTCTAAAAATTTGTTTATTGTGGGTGATATCAACATCGATATCTTAAATGAATGTATGTCTGTTGATAACTATCTTTCGTTGATGTCTTCAAATGGTCTAGAATCTTGCATTAATAAACCAACCCGAATAACTAACATATCGAAAACTTGCATTGATCATGTTTTTTCTAGAATTGATCTTAAAGCTAATTTCCATTTTATAAGCTCTTTATCTCATTTGAAGATTACGGATCATTGTATGACCTGTCTTTTTATCAATTTTAAAGATAAACTACAATATGACGTTCTAAATCAATTTTCTGTCAATAATTCTATAAAGATTTACTTGGAGCACCTAAACTCTTGTTTAATTTTTGAAAGCTGGTATGGAATCTTTTCTGCGTCTGATCCTTCGGTTACCTTTGAACTTTTTGTTTCTATTTTGCATGGCTATGTTAATCAAAGCTCAGAAGTGATTGGGAATAGAAAAGGTAAGTACAAAAAAACTAAAACCTTGGATGTCCAGTTACTTACTAAAAAAATTGATAAGAAGAAGAAATTAAGACTTAAGTGTAGAAGCACGCTAATAATGCTCCCCAATAATTATGAACTGTTTTGTAAAGAGATTAGTTTTGAAGTTCCCGTCTGTAAGGAAAACTATTATATCAATAAGTTCAATACAGCCCAAGGTAATTAGAAAAAAGAGTGGCGACTATTTAACGAATTGTTTAATCGTAGTCCATCTTTTAATGTTCATCAAAGTTAATCGTGTGGAACTTTGATCATAGACACTCACTCAGAAATGTCAAAACTTTGTAAATAAAATAAAAACGCTTAGTGATGCTGGGTTTAATGACTCTTTATAAACTGTACGCAAAATTGTTTCAATGATCTCTATCATTTTAATAGTTTCTGTTTTGAGCCTATACCTTCTTTTGAAGTATTTAAAGTCATAAATGCTCTAGACAACTCTGATTGCTTTACACTCAATAGCTTTTCGAATAATTCTACCAAAAACGTTTCCTTTAATATTGTAGATATCTTAACTCACTTATTTGATAAAAGTGTTTTTCAAGGTAAATTTCCAGATTGTTTGAAAATAGCTGAGGTTATTCCTATTTTTAAAAAAGGTGACAAAAAGTATGTTAAAATTATAGGTCTATTTCTCTTTTATCGGTTTTCTTTAAAATGTTTGAAAAATTTATAAAAACTAAAATCCTTACTTACCTTGATTCTCTTCCTTTTTTTAGCTCAAGCCAATATGGTTTTAGAGCAGAAAATTCAACCCAGGATGCATTATTAAATTTTTGTTCTATTGTATATGAGAGTATGGACCGAAAAAAGTACACGGCTGCTCTATTCATTGATATAGCAAAGGTTTTCGATACGGTCGACCATGACATATTGCTAAGAAAATTAGATAGAGCAGGTTTCCTTTCTCAAAAATAGAAAACAAAAGGTTAGAATAGGTAAACATTTTAGTGAAAGTCGTAGTATTGATATAGGTGTTCCTCAAGGATCAGTCCTTGGCCCGATTTTATTCCTTGTTTATATTAATTCGAACGGGTTTCGCTGATGATATAGCTTGTGTTTATTCTAGTTTATTCTTGTTAGACCTGATTTCAGCAGGATTCAGAGCCAGAGAACGCAAATATTAACAAGGATAACAACGTCCTATTGTGTATTATTTGTTTTTAAAAAACTCGCGACATTTTTTTACTGCCATGCCACCACGTCAAGATCTATGGAATTTGTTACCAGACAATATCAACAAACGCTCCATCCGTCGTATTATTTACATATTTACTTTCAGAGGGAACTAAGACCACATGTTTTTTCCAGAAATACATGTCCACCTAGCGTGAGATATAAGACCACTTTGATAAGTGGACTTCGTTCTAAGTAACTAGGTCCCTCAGTGGATAAGGTTCCCTGGACCGATAACTTAATGTTATTTGACAAATGTAATTCGTTCAAAGGCAACAATTTAAATAGTTTTCCATTAAGTGTTTTTAACAAATGTTTAAAATGTATAAAACAAAAAACAATATATGTACATAAAATGGTAAATGTTATTTTTATTTTCTTCATCACAAAAATGATCTCTCTTGTGAATATGTTACATATGTATGTACGTTAAACTTGGCTCGTTAGAATTCAGCTTCCTTAGCTTTCCCTCAGGTTTAATTTTAAATTCTTAAATTCCTTCCTTTCAGAATATTGAATTAGGAATGAGAAATCATTCCATCAACAAATTGTTTAAAGGAAAAAAATCCTCTTTTACTTTGACATCATCTCTTTCCATTTATCTCGTAGATACAAAGAAATTTCATGCAAGATTAAACAGAAGAAAAAGGAAGTAAAAGTATCTTATGTGTTTGATCGACCCTGACGTCCTCCCTTCTTCATTATTCCGACTCCACAAGTGATTGCAATCACTTCCATATGATTTGCTGTGTAAAGAATCTGTTGCCATCAATAAAGTGTCAATCTTAACATTACATGAAATCACCAAAGTAATGTATTCTCTATCTTCAATTGCTTTGTAAATCCTTAAATAAGAATAACTTAAGGAGGGTGAAAAACAAACAAGGATAGTATTTGTTTATACATTTGTGATACATCTGACTTAATAAATTCAAATACATAATATATAGATGAGAAGATGTTATTGTTAAGGAATATTTTAAGTCTTAACTTAACCTTAAAAACTCCATTTTTGGGTATCCTTAGCATATTTAAAGGGCCATTTCTTACATATTTGATAGGGTATAAATATTGAAAGATAAAATTCTAATTAAAGACATCTTAAACCTAAAAGTATTTTTATTTTGTGCAACAGAAAAAAACCTAAAGTTTTTGATTGACCTAATTCAAATTCGACTTCAAAATCTCTCTTCCATCTTAGGTTTTTGATGTATAATCTTTCAAATTAAAGAGTATTTTCAAAATAAAATTGTCAATAATTTAAATAGTATTCGATATTTTCAGGATCTTATTTAGGTACTTTTAAAAAATCCTCATTTTTATTTAGTATTCGCCTTTCCTGGATGGAAATACCTAAAGAAACCTTAAAACATATAGTCTATGAGCCGGCAGCAAATTTCAAGAGTGGAGTGAAAACCAAGATTCCTTGATTGAATTTTATCAAATTCAATAGGCAGATTTTTTATTTAGCCGTGGTAGGAGGTAAGTGGTCAAGAATGGGCATTTTTCCGAGTTGAAATGATAATCACATACGTGTTACATCAAAAATTAGAAAACAATCCCCTTTTTCCAAAAAAATATGTCCAAAAAGTTTTGTTGTCCGCTTTCTGGTTGCCAGACGAATTTTAGGCTTTTTTTAATTTCTTTTTTAACTTAAAACCAAGATAACTTTTTTCCTATAAGGTATAATCAAAACCATGATATACCAAAATATCAGAAGACTTCCCGTGATTTTAAAAAAGGATGTCCAAGACAGACGCATTTTTAGGATTTTTCAACTGCATTTTAAAACTTAAAACCCTGATAACTTGAACGAATTATACATCGAAAATCAAACAAAAATCTCCTTATTACTAAAATGTGTGTCCAAGACGTTTTGGTTGCCAAAGTAAAAATATTTAAAAAATTTCTAAAGACTTGAAGAAATTGAACACAGATATAGAAAAAGTCAGTAATCCTTTTTCGAATACAACATTGAAGACATGACTCTGAATTTTTCATCCGATGAATCTGATTCTTGTTCAATAAAATAAATGTTCAAATAAAATGTTTTATTTTTATTCAATTTGATGATGCAATACAATTTTTGTATATAATTTGTTCGTTAAGATTAAAGATGTATCTCTAAAGATTGTTTATGATGCAGATTCTAATCAGAAAAAGTTGTTTGATATAGAATGAATGTGGTTATGTTTTTTAGTTGAAAAATAAATTTAAAATGTGTTTAACAAGCAGAAGGCTGCAAACCAAACTTTTCGGACACACTTCTTTGTAATTTTTTTGATTTTTTGATGTATCACTCATTTCGCCCTCAAAATCGGAAAATATTCATTTTCGAACGCCAGACGGTTGAGTTTGATATAACGCTGCGTACATTCAATTTTGGTTATCACTCCACTCCCAAAATTTGCTTACGCTCTTATATTAATATTAAAATATTTCTTACAACAAAGGCACATACAGTATTTAAAAACGTACTTGTGTATGTTTTAATATTGAACAAGTATTTTTTTTTAAATTTGAATAAAACCACACTTACAATTCAAAGTGTGGTTTAACTGACACTTAGTTAACATTGCGTATAAGATCCTCTCTGCCGTATTATGTGAACGTCTGAACCATTCGTCAACAACCTGATTGATCCTTATCAGTGTGGCTTCAGACCAGGAAAGTCCACTATCGACCAAATATTCACACTACGGCAGATCTTGGAAAAAACCCAGGAGCTTCAAATCGATACACACCATCTCTTTATCGATTTAAAAGCCGCGTATGACAGCATCTGTAGGAAAGAGATCTACAGAGCAATATCTAATTTTTTCTAGTTTTGGCATCCCCGTCAAACTTATCCGTTTTTCAGAATGACGATGGAGAATGCACGATGCTCTATCAAGGTCTCAAAGATCTTACCGATGCATATGATGTCAAAAAAGTTTGCGACTTCTTCAACATCGTTCTGAAAAGAACTATGCAAAGCTCAACCGTCAACACTAGAGGCACAATCTTCCAAATGTCCATCCAATTACTCGGATACGCAGATGATATTGCCATAATTGGAAGATCAAAGCGTGATGTCAGTGGAGCGTTTTTGAGCATTGCGACGGAAGCGAAGAAGATGGGTTTAGTGGTCAATGAGGGCAAGACCAAGTATATGCTGTCATCAAAAAAGGACACTGAACGACGAAGTCTTGGACAAGACGTCACCATGGACAGCTATAACTTTGAGGTAGTTAAGGATTTTGTCTACCTAGGCACCGCTATTAACACAGACAACGACACCAGCGCTGAAATCAAACGAAGGATAACAAATCGTTGCTTCTTTGGAAGGCAATTGAGAAGTAAAGTCCTCTCTCGAGCATCTAAAATCACTATCTATAAGATACTCACCATCCTGGTTGTCATTTATGGTGCTGAGGCCTGGACCCTGTCAAAGAAAGATGAGAGCGTCTCAGGATGCTTCGAGAGAAAAATGTCTGAGTGGGCGTGTGGTCATGTACGTATGTTCCCAACCTAAACATAGGTACACACTCAAGCTTATTCGTCGTCCAGATCTCAAGAATTAGAAGATCTAACAGATATATCGTTTGCAAATACATTTTGTTTGTTATACATATAATAACAAAAACAGATACAGAAAGGGCTTTCAAAAACTTTAAGTTGGTTGTTTATTTTTTACCATAACGATTTTAAAATATCTGCATATTTTGGTTTTCTCATAATATCTCACCGACCAATAACACTAGAGACGGTTTTTTAAAAATCATGACAAAACTGAAAAAAATAATGGTCGCCTCGAATATTTTTGTTCAAAAATGATTTCACTTCCAAAATAATTTCATACTACGAAAATGACATCTAGTAAAAGTTGGAAAAGAATGGAATTGACAGTCCTTATAAAAAAATAATAACAAATAAAGTTGTCAGAAATTGATTTGCATCTCAAATATCTTTTAAAAAATTAAAGATATTGGATTTAGACTAATTTCATCTTATAATAAATGATGTCTTCAACATTCAGTATATTTTTTATAAAAATAACAGTCAATTTTCTTAAAAAACGTTCGTACGTCCGTACGTTCGTGACGTTATTTTCGTCGTCCAAGAGATATCGATTTCAAATAAATTTTTGTATACAGATAATAAGGCAGAAAGATGCAGAAACGGCTCTCAAGAAAATTTCGTGGGTGGTTTTTTTTACCATAGCAGTTTAAATAAACGGTCAAAATTTTGGTTAACCCTAAATATCTTACGAACCAAAAACGCTAGAGACTTGAATTAAATTTTATATGATATATTGTAACGTGATATCAAAGAAATATATTTCTTGAAAAAAAATCCTTCTAACGGTTTTTTTTTATAAATCAGAAAAACTGAAAAAAAAATTGTCACATTTGAAATTTAAAGACTAAAATATGATTTCATCTCCAAAATAATTTTGTGCAACGAAGAATAATGTTTTTGACATCTGCTAAAATTTTGAGAACAGTTTTTTTTATAAAAAATAAAAATCTAAAAAAACATTACTCAAAGTGGGTAGAAATTGAATATCGATTCAAATATCTTTTCAAAACCTTGAAGTTTAAGTTAAAACTTATTTTCTCTTATAAGAAATATTGTTTTCAACATTCTGAAAAATGTTGAGAAAATCGAATTGAAAGTTTTTTTTACAAAAAATAAAACTCTAAAAAAAAACAGTACTAAAACTTGGTAAAAATTTACTTTCGGCTCAAATAGCTTTTCAAAAATTAAAAATATTGGCTTCAAACTTATTTTATTTCACAGAAAATATTGTTTTCGATATTCAGTAATTTTTATATAAAAATCCAACAGTCCATTTTTCTTAAAAAATAAAATCTACAAAAAATAGTACGCAAATTTGGTAAAAATTGATACGAGTACATATAGACAAACTTTTAAGCAAGACAAATCGACAGACGGGATGGATATTATCAGCATCCCAGCCTCTTTTTTTTTTAATTCAGCCAACATTTTTTTAACAGAACACGAAAACATATAAAAACAACATAAAACGGATAGAGAAAGGTTTTCGACTCAAGTATTATGAGAACAATGAAAGATATTGACTTACACTTTTTTCATATCATACAAAATATTGTTACGTATATTTTGTTAAGGTTTAAGAAACACCAAAGTGATTCCTAATCCACACAGAAGGTTTCAAATTTTAAATGAGTGATATAACTGCCAACTAAGTAAATTAATAAACCAAGTTTACTGAATTGACCTAGTGCAGCTAAAATCTTAGTTTTCTAGTATTTTCTTAAAAATATCGTTAAAAAACGATGTTGAATATAGTTTTTATTAATAGGACAAAAATCCACTTAATTTAAAGGAAATCTAACAGAAGTTTCCATTTCCCTTCCAATTTCATTTTACTGATTTGCACAAATAAATATATGCCACTTAATTGTCATCAATCCATGAGTCATGATCAATGTTAATGGTTAGGCACATAATTTATGGCCAGCAAAACGCTTAAAGAAAAAAATAGAAATTTATAAACAAACGAATAACATACACCTTGAAGTAGGTGGTAAGGTACCTCACCTATCGCTTCACAAACGAGTATCTTATATCCCTTAACCAGAAACCTTAAAAGTTTTCTTCATTTAAAATTTCATTATTCAACACTCAACGTACTCGTACAACCAATTCATTTTACTCTTTTTATTGTTTGTATGTCATTTCAGCGAAGAAGCAACCGTCCAACAACTAGTGGCCAAAATGGCTGCATGGAAAACGGTGATACAAAGTCTGCTACCATGCCTGCTAATATTGTTTTGGGGCTCGTGGAGCGACCGCCATGGCAGACGAAAACCATGTATGCTGATACCTGTAATTGGTGAATTTATGGGTGCCATTGGTCTTATTTTGTGCACATATTTCGAGAACGTTCCCATGGAAGTGGCTGGCATTACTGAAGCCCTCTTTCCGGGTCTCACAGGTGGTTGGTTTACAATGATGATGGGCGTCTTTAGTTACATAGCTGATATAACAACCGAAGAAGAACGAACCTTGAGAATAGGCATATTGAATGTATGCTTTTCGTTAGGTGTACCTTTTGGAATGGCATTTAGTGGAATTTTACTGAAGTGAGTATAATCATTTATGTTAACCATTTAGACGTATGCTGTTAAGAGGTGCTTTGGTCTATGAGGACTAAGGAGATGTTATAAATCAATGGATATATTAGACGATAGTATACTAATGATGTTCACAAGGAAGTAATCTATACCAGAAATAGATAAGGCCAAAAAGGTGGGTAAGGTTTTTTGGTTGGAATTGGAAACCAGTTGATGAAAGTAGTTAATGCAACTTAAAGAAGGATGTGATGTACTTAAAATACGAGTGCTAAATAAATGTATACAGTGACAGCTGAGGCTAAATCAAGTGGTTTACTCTTCAGTTGTTGCGATTCCATGATGCACAGGTATTACAATATCTGTAACCAATCCAGTCTCTTCAAATTTCATAATAAGTAAGCAGAAATGGAGGGAGCAATGCTTGCTGTGGAACTCCTAAGAATCAGATGAACACAGAAGAAAAAGATATTTCTGGACTTTCTTTAAGAATTCTTTTAATTTCTTAATTGTATTCTGCATTTCATTCTGAAACACCCTTTATATGATTTTTCAGAACAATAAACATAAACAAAATCTACAATTTAATCAATGAACAATTTTGTATTTCTTCAGGAAAATCGGATTCTATGGCGTCTTTACTACATCAGCTACATTATATCTGCTTTCGTTCCTTTATGGATGCTTCATATTAAAAGAACCAAAACGAAAGACCAAGGACGAATTGCAGAAAACAACACAAAGCAATATACTTACGGACTTCTTTGATAAGAAACATGTTGTCGAGACATTTCGAGTTGCTTTCAAAAAAGGCGAAAATCAACGTCGTCTTCGCGTTATCATGTTGATGATTGTTGTTATGGTTGTCATTGGTCCAATGCATGGTGAGTAAATTTTTTGAACTTGTGTAATTTATACTTTACCTTACTTATCTACAATTATTGTAGAATAAAGTAGGTACAATCATAAATATTGAATTGCGTTGATATAAATTTAGATTCAACGCATCAGCTTTTTGATGAGATTGTGAATGGCTATTTTAAATTTTGATAAGGAGAAAAATAAACTTGGGTTTATTTTGATTGAGGAGAAGCTATTAAGAAAAAAGGAAATACACAATGAGAATGAGTAAATATTACAATATTATTTTAAGAATAACCTTTGAAATACTTGGATTCTCGATTGTGGTATTTATTTTCTTCCGATTAAAAAAGAACTAAAATTGTTGGGATTTTTTTTAAATAATAAGAACTACGCAATTCGCTATTAGGCTTCTCGATTACAATTTGATAGTAAAAAAAAAATTAAAAATTGGATACCGCAATAGTCCGTTGAGAACTAGGGCCTAGTGACTTACAACTCTCAACCATTCCTCTGCGTGAGTACTGTTGTGAGGGATGACGGAACCTACAGTTTTAACCCGAACCCGAAGGGCTAATTTGAGAAAGCACTTTTCATGACAAGAATTACTCTTGGAGAATTTGTCAATTCCTCGCAAGAGCAATAACCATTATGCCACGGGTACAATAAGTTTGCTCATAAATGCTCGACGTATCTACGACGTTGTGAATGGTCAGCTGGCTTCAGTTGTTGTGTGAGCTGGACTTTATATGGATATAGGCATAGATCCAAATGCAAAATTTGCCATAATGTGCCGTAAGACAGTCCTAGTTCCTGACATTTTGACTTCCATCAGTGATATTCTCAGTGGTACGAGCTATACTGTGATGTACAGGTATTACAATATCTTTAATCAATTCAGCCTCTTTAAATTTCTTTACAATTTTGCCAATTGCTTGCGTAGTTGTATTACCGTTTTTGTAGAAGTTTTTTACAATTTGTATGCGTTTGTATGTAGTTAAGCGATTCATTTTCGTAAATGTCAGACTTTCAACAGGAAAAAGAAATTGGTTTAGCTACTTAATTTGGCAGGTGTCAAATTCCTTTTTTTTCAAACCGCAAAATGAATAACCCATTATTTTATATATGAAAATAAAATTTGTATTTGACTGCTTAAAGCTTTGTTGCTAAAAGTATCACTTCTAACTAGGGACTGGACCAAGAACGTAATATGGATCGGAAATCCAACTCTATTCCAATAGCGCAGTAATGCTTTTTTCAGATAGAAAGATCAAATATTCAGATTCTTAATAAGAAACCTTGAATAAGAGATCACCAATTTTATATTAAGTTACTTTTAAATTCTTAAAACTTGCCTTCAATTCCATTTTATTACTTGCGAACTCGAGATTTTTATCGAACTGTTCTCTACGATGATAGAGAAGTCGAAAAAAATGAGTCCCCCGATTCTGTCCGTCTGTCTATCTGTCCTGCCCCTACAGCCCAAAGCTTTAGCTTGATTGACTTTAAATTAGAATTAAAGGTTTTGGGCCGATTCGAGTAAGGTTTTTTTTCATTTTTTTAAGAAACTTCGTTTTTGGTCAAATATCGAAAATTTGGAATTTTCTCAAAAATTAACCCATAGTTTCTTTTTTAAATGTTCGCTATTTTTTTTTTCTAAATAGGCTACTTTCAAAAAAAAAATATTTTTGTATTGATCCAGAAAGGTAGGTTAACTACCTAACTGTTATTTTGTTCTTAAGTTTTCTCAAGAACTGAAATATTCTATGGTGTACTGGTATAGACAGGCTTGAAAAATGGGCCGAAAGAAATAATATTTTATCTGAATTACAAGCAGGGTTTAAACAAAATTTTCAACAATTGATCAAATTTTTACACTTTTATCTATAGTCAAGACATTTCAAGTCAGAAACCAAAAAGTCTTTTCATTCTTCGCTGACTTTAAAACTGCTTTTGACCTAGTCAACATAAGAATTACCAACATAACTGTTAACGTACTATTGTACGCCGACGATCCCGTCGTGCTTTCGGAGTCGCCATGAAATGGGGACTTTCTATAAACACTGATGAATCCAAATAATCTTCTTTGTTAGAACTTTAAGTATTAAGTGTCCGGAATATAAGAAATTGGTGCTACAATGATACTCCACTAGAAACATCAAAGGAGATAAAATATCTTAGGCCTGAAACTGAATCCAATATTTAGATTACAGAAAACAACTAGGTATTTGTAAACTCATTCTTTATGCCTTTCAAGTTTGGGAAGTAGATGAATATGAAGTGATTCAATATGAATTTATTCTAAAGAAATATTTTAGCTTGCCCCAAATACGTCCAGCTATTCAATATATTTAGAAACCGGGCCACCAAAAATATTAACAAATAAGCTTAAGTTCCAAGCTGATTACATAATCAAAATCAACACAACTATCCAAATGCAAAACTTTCGAAAAAAAAATGTTCTTATATAAGTTGCGAAACAAAGATTGGTGATTTTCAAGATGGCAGTATATTGCAAATGCTTGTGGAGAGACATTAGATCTTGAGTTAAAACAAGTTAACAATTTTAAAGAAACATTCTACTGCTTTATAGGAAAAGAATAAGGACTCAATTCGGCGCTAACTAAAGAGTTTTTCAATAAGGGCGGGTAGATGTTGAAATGGAATAAAATAAGCTGTGTGTGAGGTATTAACAAAATTATTTTTGTATTCGAAAGACGCACATTAAGTGTGGAAGGGCATGGATCCGATTGGTCCAATTTTCAATTACTGTCCCGCATAGATCCGGCTGAATTTGAGCGATGGCCTGTGTTATGTTCACCTTTAGGGCATCGAATGATTATGGTTTATTTGCATAGACAACAGAATAATAAACTACAAATTTTACAGATGTCACCAAAACAAAATGGCCCCCACGGGGCACCAAAATCTAGCCGCACCGATTGAAGAACTTTTTATAAGCAAGGCTCGAGAATGTAAAATCAGGATAATTTACCGTCTGCTTAATTACAATCTGGGAAATTTATCGTATATAACATCTCCAAGATTCATTAAGCTATTTAGCAATATCTCTAATATTCATAGCAAGATGCGAAGTTCTTCAATTCAAGGGTAACCCTTACAATGGTAGTAGAAGAATGTCTTCCCTTCTTCAGTATATTTTTTATTAACTTCCCATAGGAAGTTATTGTGATGGGTCCGATTTGTCAAATTGAAAATTTTGACATTTCTCGACGTTTCAAGGTTCCTAGAGCCGAAATAAAAGATTTTTAGAAAGATGTCTGTGCGTGCGTGTGTACGTACGTTTGTACGTCCGTACGTTCGCGACGTTTTTTTCGTCGTCCATAGCTCAAGAACCAGACGAGATATCGACTTCAAATAAATTTTGTTATACAGATAATAAGGCAGAAAGATGCAGAAAGGGCTCTCAAGAAAATTGCGTGGGTGGTTTTTTATCATAGCAGTTTGAAAAAAAGGTGAAAATTTTGGTTAACCCTAAATATCTTACGAACCAAAAATGCTAGAGACTTGAATTATATTTTATATAATAGATTGTAACGTGATACCAAACAAGTATATTTTTTGAAAAAAATCAATGTAACGTTTTTTTTTTTAAATCAATAAAACTAAAAAAAAAAATTTGTCACCTCCAAAATTTTACGACTGAAATATGATTTCATCTTCAAAACAATTTTGTGCAACGAAGAATAATGTTTTTGACATCTGATAAAATTTTGAAAAAAATCTAATTGACAGTTTTTTTTATAAAAAATAAAAATCTAAAAAATAACATTACTCAAAGTTCGTAAAAATTGAATATCGATTCAAATATCTTTTCAAAAACTTGAAATTTAGGCTTCAAGCTTATTTTATCTTAAAAGAAATATTGTTTTCAACATTTTGAAAATGTGGAGAAAAATCAAATTGACAGTTTTTTTTACAAAAAATAAAAACCTAAAAAAAAAAATTTATAAAAGTTGGTAAAAACTGATTTTCGACTCAAATATCTTTTCAAAACTTTAAGATATTGGCTTGAATTTACTTTTATCTTTCAAAAAATCTTGTTGTCAACATACAATTAAAGTTTGAAAAAAATCGAATTGACAGTTTTTTTACAAAAAATATAAACCTAAAAAAAAAATTATAAAAGTTGGTAAAAATTGATTTTCGACTCAAATATCTTTTCAAAACTTTGAGATATTGGCTTTAATTTACTTTTATCTTTCAAAAAATCTTGTTGTCAACATTCAGTTGAAGTTTGAAAAAAATCGAATTGACAGTTTTTTTACAAAAAATAAAAACCTAAAAAAAATGTATAAAAGTTGGTAAAAATTGATTTTCGACTCAAATATCTCTTTAAAAAATTTAAATATTGGCTTCAAGGTAATTTTATCTCATAAGAAATATTGTTTTCAACATTTGGTAAAATTTTAAAAAATCGAATTGACAGTTTTTTTACAAAAAATAAAACTCTAAAAAAAACTAAAATTTAGTTTCGACTCAAATAGCTTTTCATAAATTAAAAATATTGGCTTCAAACTTATTTTATTTTACAGAAAATATTGTTTTCGATATTCAGTAATTTTTATATAAAAATCGAACAGTAGGTTTTTTCATAAAAAATTAAATCTACAAAAAATAGCAAATTTGGTAAAAATTGATACGAGTACATAAATAGAAAAACTTTTAAGCAAGACAAATCGACAGACGGGATGGGAAGTTATCAGTGTGGGTCGCATCCCAGCCTCTTTTTTTTTATTTATTCATCAAGCAGATTAATATAATGTAATCTTACAGAATACAGAAAAAAAGTTTTTGACTTCAGTAATGAAGAAGCGAAATATAAATAAATATTTCTAATTACGTAAGGCTAAAACATGAACCACCATTGTAGGAGTTAAGTAATAAATTTAATAAATTTTTTTTGAAAGATTCTCGACTTTGGTAGAAAAAGAAGTCAACATGATTATAAATTATATAAGATTCTCTAATGCATCGAGTCTTCGAATCCGCACCCACAGGACAGCGCAGTAGAGGAAGACCGCGGATCAGGTGGCGCGCACAAGTGGAAAGTGACCTCACCCAACTTGGAGCGCAAAACTGGAGACATCTAGCTAGGTACCGAGCTAGATGGAGAAGTTTGTTGGTTGAGGCCCTAGTTTACACAGGACTGTAGCGCCACCTTAAGTAAGTAAGTAAGTAATGCATCGAGTTAGAGGCTCATTGAAGCCATAGTTTACTCTGTGATAGGATTCGTGAAATAGAGTGCAAGATCGCGTTTGCCTCTATACGGAGCATATGTATCGACTAAGGACAAAAGTAAAGGGCAGTTTATATGAGAAGTAATAATATCACGTATGAAGACCACTGAAAAATACCGACGGCGAATATCACGTATTGTTAGATCAAGCAGTTTACATCTGGTTTCATAAGGAGGCATTTCAATGTTTCAATTTAGTCGGTGAACTACAATTCGCGAAATTTTTTTCTGAATCCTTTCAATCCTTAAACAGTGAGTTTTATAAAAAGGATTCCAAATTACTTAGCAGTATTCTTGGGAAGATCTTACATAAGCTTAAAATAATGACCGAACGGTAAATGGATCTTTAAACTCTTTTGAGGTGCGAACCATAAACCCTAGCATAGTATTTGCTTTAGCAACCACAAAATCAATGTGGGAGTTAAAGTTTAGTTTGTAATCAAATATTACACCTATGTCTTTCTCTTCTCTAAGCTTAATAAGTTGTGTTTTATTTTTTTCGGTTCAAAACAAATAGGACTAAGACTACGAGAGAAAGATAAAGATTTTCATTTAGAAACATTTAAGAAAATCTGGTTAGCAGTCTTATTTTCGAGGAGATACAAAATTCCATTTGTCAACCCTCCTTACATTAAAGGAATCCAATTAAAATTCTCAGACGAGGCCAAATACCTAGGTCTTGTCTTAGACAAAAAACTAAATTGGAAATGCAACGTACAGGAAAGAGTCAAAAAAGCTACTGTAGCTCTCTTTTCTTGCAAAAAGGCTATTGGTAATAAATGGGGTTTACAACCCAAAATCACGCATTGGCTATACACATCGGTAAACAGACCGATTTTAACGTACGGTGTAGCAGTATGGTGGACTGCTTTAGAAAAAGGTATAAACAGGGATAAGTTAAATAAAGTCCAACGTTCAGCCTGCCTATGTATAAGCGGATCGCTTCGCACGACCCCGTCTGCGGCACTGGACACCTTGCTCTACCTTATACACCTCTTGACATGTTTAGCAAACAAATAGCTGCAAGCTCTGCTATTCGCCTCAATGCTTCGTCGCAGTGGACTAACAACAACGTTGGCCACTCCGTAATTCTAAGGTACTTTGAATCAATTCCAAAGCACACAGACTACACCATCCCCCAACTACAATTCGACAAGAATTTCCAGATTTCTATACCTACCAGATCTTTTTGGGAGGATAGGACATTCTTGGAGGATGAGTCAATCCACTTTTACACAGATGGCTCAAAAACCAAAGAAGGGGTTGGTGGTGGTGTGTACTCTAAACGACTGAAATTAAGTCTCTCATTCCGCCTTCCCAATCATTGTAGCGTGTTCCAGGCGGAACTTTTGGCGATTAAGGAAGTCTTGTTTTGGCTCAAAGAAAACGTGATATCAACATCTGATATCCGTATTTTCTCCGACAGCCAGGCCGCTATCAAATCTCTGAACTCTGTCTCTACAAACTGGGTGCCGGGCCATAGAGACATTCCAGGAAACTGTAAGGCAGATGAACTCGTCAGGAACGGTACAGTACAGCCCATCCTACCACGTTTGGCAAATACTGGCATACCAATCGCTACTTGTAAACTGCTGCTAATGCAAGACGCTGCGAGGAGGGCAGGCACCAGGTGGAACAACGTCACCACGTGTCAAGCCACAAAAAACATCACGCTGGATTTAAAACGTTCAAGGTGCTTGCTCTCTCTAAGCTGATCGCATATAAGCTCGATAATAGGTGTCATAACCAGACACTGTTTAATAGAAAAGCACGCCACGAGACTAGGCGTATTCTCAAATGACTTTTGCAGAAGCTGTATGGACGAGGAAGAGGAAGAAACGGTTCTTCATCTTCTCTGCACATGCCCTGCTCTTATTAATTACCTAAGAGAATTCTTCTTTAACGATATAAACGATCTAAATCATATCGGTATAATCAGCCTCTCACGTTTCGTAAGGGACTCTAGCTGGTTCCATTGAGCTTAGGAGGAAGCCTCAAGATTCATGTGGTATCACAATGGGCCATTAAACTGGCCTAAGTGTGTCCGTTTCCATCTTGGACAGCCACTATAACCTAACCTAACCTAACCTGGTTAGCAGTGTGCCATAAAGATAAGCCGTCAAGGTCACTTTGAAGTAACAGAAAATCGCCCAACGATTTGATACAGCGGAAAATTTTGATATCATTTGCAAATATTAGGCAGAGAGATTGATAAATATTAGGAATAGAAGGGGTCCCAAGTGACTACCTTGAGGAACACCGGAGGTTACATGAATTACTGCAGAAAATAAATCATTCACGCGGACAAACTGTGTTCTACCTATGAGATAGGAAGCAAACCATTTTAAATTATTTGAATGGAATCCGATAGATTCCATCTTTTAATATAAAATGGTTGACCCCATCGACAGCCTTCGAAAAGTTCATAAAGACTACATCAGTTTTAAAACCATTTGTATTTGTTGTAGTGGATCTTCTTTCGAAGAATAAATGTTAGTTTTTCATAAACTATTTTCTCGAAAATTTTGGACAATTTACTTATATGACGGTAATTAGAAACATCCTGTTTAGAGGCAGATTTATGCATAGGAATAATACAGGGAATTTTCCAATCTCCAAGAAAAAGGCCCTTTTCAAACGAAACATTGAACAATAGAGTTAATAGTCCTGAAAGAGCAACAGCACAGTTTTCCAATTGGTGCAATGCCATATGGCCCCGGTTAACTATCATCATTGAGATCCCTAAGAGCTGACTTAACATCTTTGCAGCTTAGGTTTAAGCTGCCTATATTTATGGAATTATCACTTATAAATGATGAATAATTTTAAGGAACACATTGAGGGGAGTAAACCGATTGAACAAATTTTTTTTTTTATAATAAACACACACTCAAGGGGATATTACTACCCTTATTATGCAGATGCACAATGTGAGCACTAGGAAGAGGAGAGAGGGTTTAAAAGGAGATGTCGATGCACATTGGTTTTGAATTCCTGAATATTGCAATGACAAGGAAAGACAGAGTGTGGTAAGGCATTCCACATTCGCGTAGTACGGCTAAAGAACGAATCTCTGTATTTGACAGTACGACCGAAGTTGGGCTCGAGGGTATACTGATGAGCATTCCTAGAAGCGCGAGTATTACGGTTGCACTGTTTAAGGGGAGGAATGCAACTTGCGATTTCACTAGAGCATAAGCCACTTTGCAAAGTGGTTGCATATGGTATTTATGTTAGTTGATGTAGTCCCTATTACCCTTCAAAATTAGATTTTTTAAAATCATATTTGACTACTCTTCCCATTACAGGTTTAAAATAGTCATAGAAACTAAGTTTAACACTTAAGGCTAGGCGGTGAATACTATTTTTAAAAATAGGATAGTTACAATTTTTGCGTCCGCAACAATTTCACTATCGATGAATATGAGATCAAGTATACGATTTAAACTATTTTTAAAATTATTTATTTGAGTAAGATTTAGTTCGTTAAATGTTGATTATATGGACTTTATATAATTCAAGAGAACTGCCTGGTGGTATATAACTTAAGAATATAGTTATAAGTCAAAACTGTTGTTGATTAAAACTCTCACAGCGATTTGGTCAATGACGAAGCTCTATGGTCAAGTTGAAGATGACGAAGGAGAATTAATTTCGTACCAGGAGAATGATGAGCTAACAACAATTATTACACCGCCACCTCTTGTTAGATTTGTTTTTTCTAGACATCTGTCTTTGCGGAAGACTGAAGAATTATTATT
This sequence comes from Eupeodes corollae, assembly GCF_945859685.1. Classification (NCBI taxonomy): domain Eukaryota; kingdom Metazoa; phylum Arthropoda; class Insecta; order Diptera; family Syrphidae; genus Eupeodes; species Eupeodes corollae. Next base: position 104,367,383 of record NC_079147.1, read on the forward strand.
GCTATCAAAAAGTTCAGAATTATGAAATTTATTATTAAACCAATTTACAGTCTACGTTAGGATTTCCTATTGGCATGATAACGTATCTAGGCGAAGGTTATTAATATTTGTTCGTAAACCACCAACGTTTTGGTCCAATATTCAAACTGCAAATGCGTTCCTTTTTCGGCAAAAATGCTCTTACCCTACAAGAAACTATCTAAAACTTTAAGCAAGTATCTGAAAGTTATTAACAACTAAAGGTTATAAGTAATAACAGAATATCCCTACATTTTAAGTTTTTTTTTCACAATTTTAAAAATATTTAACATTCCAGAACCTGGACATAGCTTTAATGTTCCAATTATTGTGTTCAATAGTTTAGAACTGAATCTTATTAAATGAATTACTTACTTACTATTACTGGAATTTAAAATTGATAACCCTGAAGTGTTGTTAAAGTGGAATACATGAAAACTTGATCTTAAAAGAAGTGCAAAAGGCTCCTGAAATAAACACATATTTTTCAAATTTCCAAAATGAATCTCTTAATATCTTAAAAACTTCAACTTATGTAATGTCTAGTGAGTGTGTTGTTGATATAGTTTACTTAAATAAATACAAACATAATCTTTATCTTAAGTTATAAAATTTCATATCTAGAATCGTATAGTATCTCATCTCTGGAATATACCACTTAATGAAGGCATTTGGTTTATTATATGATAAAGAAAACTGGAAGTTGAGTTTTTTAACTAAATTATATTCACCACAATTATCTAACCATAAGTCATAGTTGTAAAAATATCTTTTGTTTGCATTTTGTTTAAATTTTTATTATATTTGGACTTCAACATCATTATAATTAGACTAATGATAAAAAACCATGAACTTAAGTGATGTTACTCGTACCTATGACACTGACAACAGAAAAACATGCCTTGAATTTCAATCAAAAATATAATTACAATTTCAATGGTAAAAATATTGCCAAAATTAGTTTCTGCTTCACTTCCGATTTATTTAAACAAAGTTAACAAAAGGAAACAAATTATTTAGTTCCGAATTATAAACAAATAATAAATATTCCAAATGCATATAACGCCTAATTTTTAGCGAATACAAAACAAACAAATGACACAAATAGCATTCGTAAACATCTAACTAAACAGTAACCAGCCATTAAAAAAGTTGAACACAAAACACATTGCATATAAAATTATAATTAAATAAACGCACGTGACGGTTAAATTTTTTAATACTCAAGTGCGAAAATAACTCTTACCTCTTAACTAAGGTCGAACTCATAAATAGCGATTGTGTTATATTTTAAAAATGTTTGGTCGTTGTGTTTAGTTTTTAGAAACTTCAAGTTTAATTAATTCTAAGCCAATTTAATTTTATACTGATTGAACCTTGACAGAGAGTAAGACCTTAGAGAAGATATCTGTCAGAAGTATTTGTAATGCATGTGGGACATGTCATTGAGTTTTCCTTTGGAGAAAGTTTAATTTTCTGTAATATTAATATACCACGATATTGCTATACAAATATTTTCTTGTAAAAAAGTTAGTTGACTCCCCATTCCACCCTTTAAACAAAGCTGTTGTTATTCTGTTCTAATAAAGGCTTTAGCGCAAAATTTAAAACAAGAAGAAGCTAATTCCGTCTTAACAACTTGCTAAAGTTAAAATCATGGAATCACTACTTTAACTTTTAGCAATTTGCTTAATCCATATTACATCAGTACAGGATGGCCGACTCAAAAGTTGGGAATTAAAATTAATAGGTCCGTTTAACAGTAGTTACTAACTAACTTACTTACTTAAGGTGGCGCTACAGTCCGGGATGGACCTGGGCCTCAACCAACATGCGTGTCCAGCCAGCTCGGTCCCTAGCTAGCTGTCTCCAGTTCCGCACTATAAGTAGGTTGCGGTCTTCACCCACCTGAGTCGCGGTCTTCCTCTACTGCGCCGGCCCTCGGGATTAGGTTCGAAGACCTTCCGGGCTGGAGCGTTGATTTCCATTCGCTCTACATGACCTAGCCACTTAAGCCGTTGAACTTTAATTCTGCTAACTAGGTCAGTGTCGCTGTACAGCCCGTACAGTTCGTCGTTATATCTTAACCTCCATTCTCTATCTATGCATACGGGAGCAAAAATCACCGAAGAATTTTTCTCTCGAAGCAAACTACGACGCTCTCATCTTTCTTTGACAGGGTCCAGAGCCAGATGATAGATAAGTGTCCTATAGATGGTGATTTTAGATGCTCGAGAGAGGACTTTACTTCTCAATTGCCTTCTAAGTCCAAAGAAGCAGTGATGCAAGAGTTATTCTGCGTTTGATCTCTACGCTAGTGTTGTTTTCTGCGTTTACAGCGGAGCCTAGGTAGACGAAGTCCTTGACTACCTCAAAGTTACGTCTGTCGATTGTGACGTTTTGACCAAGACGTCAGTGTTGTATGTCCTTTCTTAACGACAGCATGTACTTTGTTTTGCCCTTATTAACCGCTAAACCCATTTTTACCGCCTCTGCCTCAATACTCACAAAAGCTCCATTCACATCACGCTTTGATCTTCCAATTATGTCAATATCATCTGCGTATCCGAGTAGTTGGATAGACCTTTGGATGATTGTGCCTCTAATGTTTACGGTTGAGTTTTGCACAATTATTCTTTCCAGAACGATACTAAAGACATTGCCTATGGATGCTGTCATACGCGGCTTTAAAATCGATGAAGAGATGGTGCGTATCAATTTAAAGCTCCTGGGTTTTTCCAAGATCTGCCGCAGTGTGAATATTAGGTTGATAGTGGACTTTCCTTATTGCCTTGTATTAAAAAATAAGCATCCAAACATGTCTAAAAAGTGACAGTTCGTCAAAATAAACACACTTAAACTGACCAACTAATTGGAATTGAACACTGTAGACTAGACCAATCTATCCACTGCTCTTATAAGAATAATTGAACAATTATCATTTTTAACTTTAACAAATTGTTAAGAGATATAAAGATGTTAAAATTAGTAAATTGCTAAAAATTTATTAACATTTTACTAAATCGTTTAAAATGATGCCCCTATAGGTTCATCCTTGAGCTTAATTTCCGAAGTACTTTTTTTTCAGCTGTCCATCAAGAATGTATATTGCTTTACACAAGTTTTGTTTTCTCTGTCATTTTGTTATTCAAAACCTTAAGACCAATGTAAGTCGTTATTTTATCTTGAATACTTTCATATTTAACTAACGCTTGCCCTGTATTTGAACTTTAATCATTTTAAGTGTAGCCAGAACATCTTTGTGCGCGCTAAAGACAAAAAGCAGACTTGTCATACTGGCTATTTATCGGAAGTTGAGCTATGTTTTCACAATATGCTGACACTTCATTAAGTATGACAAGCCAATCATGACTGCGCTTAAAATAGCCTACATATATTTGAAGCTCAAAACGTTAACGTTTATTTAATGTTGCGTTGTTGTTTAAATAGAAATAAAATCTAATTCTAGTAGGGTCCGATTTGTCATATTGAAAATTTTGACATTTCTCGACGTTTCAAGGTCAATAGAGTCGAAATAAAAAATTTTTAGAAAGATGTCTGTGCGTGCGTGTGTACGACATTTTTTTCGTTGTCCATAGCTCAAGAACCAGAAGAGATATCGACTCGAAATAAATATTGTTATACAGATAATAAGGCAGAAAGATGCAGAAAGGGCTCTCAAGAAAATTGCGTGGGTGGTTTTTTTACCATAGCAGTTTAAAAAAAAGGTGAAAATTTTGGTTAACCCTAAATATCTTACGAACCAAAAACGTTAGAGACTTGAATTAAATTTTATATAACAAACTGTAACGTGATCTCAAAGAAGTATATTTTTTGAAAAAAATCTATATAACGGTTTTTTTTATAAATAAAAAAAACTGAAAAAAAAAATTTGTCACCTCCAAAATTTAACGACTAATATACAATTTCATCTCCAAAACAATTTTGAGCAACGGAGAACAATGTTTTTGAAATCTGATAAAATTTTGAGAAAAATCGAATTGACAGTTTTTTTTATAAAAAATAAAAATCTAAAAAAAACATTACTCAAAGTTGGTAAAAATTGAATATCGATTCAAATATCTTTTCAAAAACTTGAAATTTAGGCTTAAAACTTATTTTATCTTATAACAAATATTGTTTTCAACATTCAATAAAATTTAAAAAAAAAAACGAATTGACAGTTTTTTTATAAAAAATAAAAACCTAAAAAAAAATAATAAAAGTTGGTAAAAATTACTCAAATATCCTTTCAAAACTTTGAGATATTGGCATAGATTCACTTTTATCTTTCAAAAACTATTGTTTTTAACGTGGAGTAAGATTTTGAAAAAATAGAATTGATAGTTTTTTTACAAAAAATTAAAAACCGAAAAAAAAAATAACAAAAGTTGGTAAAAATTGATATTCGACTCAAATATCTTTTCAAAACTTTGAAATATTGGCTTCAAACTAATTTTACCTTATAAGAAATATTGTTTTCAACATTCGGTAAAATTTTTAGAAAAATCGAATTGACAGTTTTTTTACAAAAAATAAAAAACCTAAAAAAATGTATAAAAGATGGTAAAAATTGATTTTCGATTCAAATATCTTTTCAAAAATTTTAGATATTGGCTTCAAACTTATTTATTTTACAGAAAATATTGTTTTCAATATTCATATTCATTTTTATATAAAAATCCAACAGTCTGTTTTTTTCATAAAAATAAAATCTATAAAAAATAGTACGCAAATTTGGTAAAATTGATACTAGTACAAATAGACAAACTTTTAAGCAAGACAAATCGACAGACGGGATGAGAAGTTATCAGTGTGGATCGCATCCCATCCTCTTTTTTGTTTTTAAATTAAAATTAGGCTACTATTGGGCTACTTTTTCAGCTTAGATTTTGGGCTATAAATCTTTTTATTGAGCTATCGATTAAATTGATGGTTATCACGGAAATACTTTGTTAGACCGAGATTCCTCCTCAAATCAAATCAAATGGGGTGGCGCAACAGTCCGTTGTGAACCAGGGCCTAGTGACTTACAACTCTCAACCATTCCTGTGTGCGAGTACTGTTGTCAGGAATGGAATGGAAGGGACCTACAATTTAAGGCCGAATCCGAACGGCTAATTTGAGAAAGCACTTTTTCATGACAAGAATTACTCTTGAAGGAATTGTCAATTCCTCGCAAGAGGCAGTACCCGCGAGATTCCTCCTACTTAAATTATTATGGTAGTATTTTATTTTGTAAACAAATGTTTTGACAGTAATTTGAAACTTTAGTTTATAAGAATAATAGTTTGACAGATATCTTCTAAAATGTAGTAATAAAATATTGGGCTGATTCAGACCAAATAAGAAACTTCAATTGAAGTCAACTGCGTTCTTTGAACTTAAATTTTGTCCCAATCAACGAGTAAGTTTTCCAAGTGTCATAAACTTCAAACTTGTAATTTTTAATTTCGTCTAACCCGTACTCGCAGTTGATATTGCAATATCTACCAAAAATATAATTTTCTAACAAACACTCTCCAGATAAGCTACATTTCCATCTAGATCGGAATTTTGACAAGCAGGCCTATTCTGCTGTAGTACCCGTGGCATGATGGTTAGTGCGTTGGACTGTCATGCGAGAGGTCTTGGGTTCGGTCCCTGCTTGTGCCACTTAAGGTTTTATTTACGGGTACTGCCTCATGCGAACAATTGACAAATTCTCCAAGAGTAAATCTTGTCATGAAAAAGTGCTTTCTCAAATTAGCCGTTCAGATTCGGCACATAAACTGTAGGTCCCCCCATTCCTGAGGACATTACTCACACACATGAATGGTTAAGAATTGTAAGTCACTAGGCCCTACGGACTGTTGCGCCATCTAATTTATTTATTTATTAGGTCTATTCTGCCATTCATGGGGGGAATTTTACTTGAATCTTCACTAATCATTATTCTGCTAATCATTCGAAGTGAATCTGTGTATGTCGGTAACGTCGGTAATATTCACGTGAAATCATTCATTCTATACAATTCAGATCCGCATATAAAATGCAGCGGATTTTTCATTTGATGTCTGGTTTGTTAATTTTTGTCAGCAAAATGTAAGTGAAAACTAATATATTGCTAAATTTAGAATATTTGTTTTATAAATAAAAGAATATTGACATTTTTAGGGGAAGGAAGACACTTTTTAACATTTCGCCGAAGTTTTCTGTTTGAGGATTATCTTATTCCTCTGCTTACATCTCGAATTGTTAAGGTGGATTTATTAAACTTAATTTTTGTATGAATCAAAACAATTTATCAAACATTCCCAAGATTTTTACATGAACAGCTGTTTGTTTGAATGTCAAATTAGTTTGGGATAATGTAGTTCGCCCGATGGATAGCAGAATGCAAAGGCAGTATGAAAGGGAATGGAATGGGTGAATCGAATATACGATCCACGCGAATAGCAGAATAGGGCTGACGGATAGCAGAATAGTGCAAAAAATAAATACATCACGGAGTAATAAAGTTCTGCTCTTTGAGTTGAATAATAAATTATGATTAATGTCGTTTTGACTTAAGTGAAATAATCTTGATAGTAAGAGATTTTTTTCTTGACGAAAGTTCCAGTCTACTTTCCAACAAAGTTGACAGATGTTAAAAACTATACTTTCAAATTCCTTTTGTCGTCTGAACCTGCCCATTGTATTCAGTATATTAAAACCATAAACAAATCAACTTGACAGTTGGTAATTGAAAGTTATGGAAATCTACATCTTAGAGAACAACGTAAAAAATTCTACAAAATTGTAGGAAAATTGATTCATTATAGAAAATCTTAAAAAAGTTAAGGGAAGTTAAATCTGCACCAAAGTATATCTCTAAATCTGAGTTCAACCGTGAAATGCAAAATACGAAAATAAACTAAATAAAGAAAAGCATTCCTCTATTTTTAAGCTTTTTAACAGGAAATCAAATCGACATTGAATTCTCGTCTTCCCTCAATTACTACAAAGCTACTGGTGTTTAATTGGACAAAATCTACAATTATCATCATCATGATTGTTTGTAATGATTGTTCACTATGGGATGATGCGATATTGCGCAGCGCAGCAGTCTCAAGTCTGCTCTCGATAATGATAAGGATTTTGAAGTCATCATAGAATAGTTAATTTTATTATATTTGTAGATACGAGTACATAGATACAGTGTTTAGTGGTAAACGAAACAATGACCGCCGTTATTAGGTTTAGAGAGATGAAGTTAATTAATTAACTTTTGTGGTTTCGGTGAATTGTTATTTTACTTTCAAACGTTTGTTTTTGATTTTGCATGTTAATTGTTTTTCATGTGTAGACATGAGACACACGAAAGATTTGAAAGTGATTTACATGGGGGAAATTCATCATCCTGTTTAGATTCAGATAAGGGAAATTGATCGGAGAAGGGAGGAAGTTTATTAAATTTTCAATTATTGAAAAAGTTAGATGGAGCAATTTTCTGACTTGATATTAATCAGTGCCACGAGTTCCGCCCAATGTCGCACAGCAAGTGCTACTATTGATTTAATAAGTTGAAAACTATTCATCATTTAAAATTTCTACAACAATCAAAACATTCTTATTTTATTGTGTATTTTTAAATTTCATATTTTAGGTTCCAATGCAAACCTAAGTTTCTTATTTTCGTCTGACGAGGATGTCGTTTGATACTTTTCCGAATTGATACTTTGCTTTGAATAGAATTCGAAAAGCTATAAGTCTATCACCATTCACTCTTAAAACCTTAGAAAGATTGATTACTATGCATTTAAGGGCAAATCGATGGAAACGGCGGCGTTCCACACATTAGTACGTACCATTCACTAAGGTTGCTTTCATAAACTGAGCAACTCTTCTGGTAAAAGATTCGTTAGTAGAGGAACCCGCAAGCTGGTGTTCTATCCCCTCTCCTCTGGAACCTAGTGGTAAATGAAATCCTAACTGGTCTGGATGCGCAGTGTTTCAAAGTTATTGCATATCCAGATGACGTTTCTACAGGGGTCTCAGGAAAACATCTTAACACCTTAACAGAATACTTACAAAATGCATTAGACAACCTAATACTTTGGGCTGATCGATCGGTGTGAACTGGGTGTAAACCCACACAAAACCTTCATTGCAGTGGGTTAGCAACAATATTGGCTACTGCACACATTATTCTTAAGCAATTGGAATCATTTCCAAAACACTCAGACTACACCATCCTCCAACTGCATTTCGACAGAAACTTCCAGATTTCTATTCATTCCAGATCTTTCTGGGCAGATAGGGCATTCCTGGAAGACGAGTTAATCCGCCTTTACACATATGGATCAAACACATATGAAGGGTTTGGTGCAGGTGTGTACTCTGAACGACTGAAATAAAGTCTCTCATTCCGCGTTCCCAATCATTGCGTGTTCCAGGCATATCTTTTCGCGCGATGAAAGAAGTCTAGTCCTGGCTTAAAGAAAATGTGATATCAACATCTGATATCCGTTTTTTCTCAGACAGTCAGGCCGCTACCAAATCTCTTGGCTTTGTCTCTAAAAACTCTTTAACAGTCGATAACTATCGACCATCTCTAATGGAGGTGGCACAAAAGTTTAATATTCCTTGAAGCGTTTCAGAAAATTGTAAGGTGGATGTTACACTACAAACCATTCTACCACGTTTAAACAATGCTGGCATACCTCGATAATATCGGTGCCACAACCGATTAATCTTCAATCACTTTTGCAGATGCTGTATGGATGAGGAAGCGGAGGAAACAGTTCTTCACCTCCTCTATACATGCCCTACTCTAGTTCAAGAACGCTCGAAGTAACTAAGAGAATTCTTCTATAACGATCTCAATCAAAATAACATAATCAGTCTTCCACGACTCGTAATGGACTCAAATTGGTTTCATTGAGCTTGGAGGAAAGCCAAAACATTTATGTGGTATCACAATGTGCCATTAAACTGGCCTAAGTGTGTCCTACTTTATCACGGACAGTCTCTTTAATCTAAGCTTACCTATTCCAGAAAGCACGGTGGACCGTAATGAAAGCGATACCTCAATTTCGACCCTCCTCATTTTGTGTGTTTTCCAAATGAAGAAAACGATCTTTCCAATTTAAATGCAAAATATTTCCAAGATATTTCAAAACTATGACAATTTTTCCAGCATAAAAGAAAATTTCACTGACCCAATTATTAACAATTTGTTGGTTCTGTTTCTACTTATAGTTCTAAATAATAACCTACGATGGACTTTTCAGGTGTTTTTTTAAGTGTAGAAAGAGATGAGATAGAGGAAAATTTGAATAAATTGCGTATTCAACGTAAATTACTAAGAAGTTGATCTTCCCCGCTTGATATTCATCATACTCATACCACATTTTAATTGTACTTAATAATTTTTGTTCAATACGGTTTTTAAAATTATTTCGGAGAAACACTTTTGAAAGTTTTCGAAGAGATAAAATATGATATCAAACATTGCTTTCAATACTAAAACTTGCCACTACTTTACGAATTTTAGCGGAAGGTTCCTACCAGATGAGTTCAATGAACTAGTTTAATAACCATTAAGATTCTTAATTATTTATTGTTAATTTTCTTTTGTTATTATTTACATTTTCAAACATTCCTTAAACAATCCGCCAACTTTACACCAAGCGCGTTGGAAAAAAAACATTTCCTTTCTGTCGAATGGAAATCGAATCGCTTTTAAGAAGAGGAAAACACAAATCCGCCGAGCTTTTTGAAGTCATAATTTCCTTATAGTAATTACTTAGAGTGCAACCAATTATGAGATGGGGAAAGGATTAGATATAGGATGGCGATGATGTTCAAGTGACGTAAAGGAACTTTGATATCATAACCAATCAAATCTAATGCTCTACGTTGAAAACTGCCCAATAGGCTTAAATAAGTTGCAGGAGCAATTAGCAGCCACATCAGAAGGGCAAACAAATTTCTTGCATCGCCTTAGGAAAACTAATCAGCTTGCTGCATTTTTGGGGAAAGCGCGTATGTGGGTCCCCAAGAGGCTGTGGAGGAGACATATTTCGAGAACAACGAGATGTTCAGTCAAAAGAGTGTTTGAGATAGAACAGAGCCCTGCGGCACACCAGAATTTGTTTTGAGGTTTTTAGACCTAAACCCATCCAATACTTCTTGGTATAAGCAATCCGAAAGGTAATTATTACTAATTCAATGAAGGAGGATTCATAAAAAACGGAAGCACGCATTTTCGAAAAGAGACCCTGCTGCCAAACCCTATTAATTGCTTTTGAAATATCACGTGCAATAATTTTATTATGTGAGATGAACCATGACCTGTTGCTGCGAAAGTTGTACTGTCGGTCATTGAGAAGCTTTTGATCTTTGAGATATTTTTTGAGCTGATAATCAATAAGCTTTTCCATGACCTTGAAGAGAAGGGACGTATAATCGGTCGGTAATTAGAGAGTGAAGAAGATTTGCTTATTTTTGGAGCTGGACTAGACAAATGCTGTTTTCCATTTGCTTGGAATTAGACCTGAGAAATAGGTCAGATGGAAAAGCTTACGTGGTGGTTTTGAAAGCGTTGAAGAACGCCTCTTCAGAACAACAGGGTGATACCATATTGAACAGCTAATGTATGTTTGTTGAGATCTTTTAGGACACTCGCAACACTAACTTACTTAGTACAGGCGGAATGTAGCAATTAGATTACCTTTTTCTGAAGATCTAAAAATAGAACTGTCATATACAATGAGCGTAGGACCCGAGGAAGGGGAAGAATTCCTCATTTTTTTGTACGAATAACTGCCTTTCTGACACTGCAGTATTTTTTGCCATATTTGTTGGTCGTGCAAATATTTTTACCTTCGAATATGGGCGTTACATGCCTTTTTGCCTTGCTTGAACTTTTACCGGTTTTCCTCAGATGGGTTGGCCCTAAAACAATATTAAAATATTGAAATTATTGCAGGGTAGAGCATTCCACATTCGTGTAGTGTGGCTAACAAACTAATCTGTGATGTCCATTTCAAAAAGTAAGGGTCTTAAGGTTTAATCAATTGAGGGGAAGATGCTTAGATTATATCTTGAATTACATATATCCAAGAGACTCAGGTAGTTAAGTGGGGGCACCTTCCGAAATATGCTAATTGTACTCGAATCTTAGACCAATATTTCAAAATTGTCTTTATTATATGTTAAACTTAAAACCTAAGTTATATCAAAACTTGGAGCAAACCTTCAAGAGCTTTCTTTTTAAAAATGTCATCAAAAAATGTATTAGCGAAATACTTATTAATCCGGCAGAAAGTATGTAACTTTCTAATGGGCATTAAAATAAAAAGGAAGTTCACATTATTCATCACCATAAAGTTTCGAAACAATTTGCTCCTTTTCATTTATATAAAAATAAATCATTTTGCATGATACTTCAAACCCTCCCTCATTTGTTTCACTCTTGTTCGTAAGGAATTTCATCTATATAATATAAATAGGGAAGACCTACATATATCTACATAGTTCAAAGAGGGGGTGTAAACGTATATATTTCCTGGTTTTATAGGCGAATGGTAGAAGCTAATTTTGTCGACAGTAAGGTATGGGAGGGTTTTGTATAAACCACATAATACAAAATGCGAAGATTGAGCAATTAAGAACTATGCCTTTTTAAATAGTGAATAAGATGTTTACAATGTATAGGAGACGTAAGCTTGACAATTACAATAACAGTTCTTAACACAAGTCTGAATTTATATAAGTTAATTCGAGCTAAAGTTAAAAACTAACACCATAAAAACTTCAAATTTTATGATTCAGTGTGTTTACTCAAGTTTAAAAGTCATAGCTTTGAAGAACAAAAAGAAAAGAATAATAAACACAACTTTGGAAGTATTTCCCAAAGCCTTTAAATCTGTTCGCAAAAGACAACAGACATTTTTATAAACTGTCAGGATAAAATTCTACACTACCAATGGGTGTTATGATTCAGCCTGTACTTGAGCGAGTTAGTGATTCTATGGGACCAATCTTTTTTCGCACTCGTACTGTGGCAAGAGGCCTAAGAGATCTAAACACAAATAAACCTGATGGTATCCCCGCTATTGTTTTGAAGAGGTGTTCTTCAACGCTGGCAAAACCACTGTGTAAGCTTTTTAATCAGTCCTACTCCTCAGGGCTCGTTCTGAGAGGATGGAAAACTGCATTTGTCCAGCCCATCCCCAAAAAAGGCGAATCTTATTCTACCTCTCATTACCGACCTATTGCACTAACGTCCTTTCCTTCCAAGGTCATGGAAATGCTAATTAATTGTCAGCTCAAGAAATATCTTCAAGATCGAAATCTTCTTAATAACCGTCAGTACGACTTTCGAAGCAATAGGTCCACTGGTTCATCTCACCGAACAGTGGAGGAAATCTTTGCATCGCTTTTGAAAAATTAAGATTATTGCAATAGATATTTCAAAAGCATTTAATAGGGTTTGTAATCAGGTATCTCTTATCAAAAATGCGGGCTTTCGGTTTGCATGAATCCCTGCTTCATTGGATTAATTACCTTTCGGATCGTTCAATAAAAGTGGTATAGGATGGATTCAAGTCTGAAAACCATAAAATAAATGTTGGTGTACCCCAAGGCTCTGTTCTATCTCCAACACTCTTTCTCATATTTATTAATGGTCTCCTGTCTGCAACAACTAATCCAATACAGAGATTCGTTCTTTAGCACTACGCGAATGTGGATTGCCTTCCACACTATGTTTTTCCAAGTCATTGCAATATTCAGGAATTCAAAACCAAGGTGCACCGACATCTCCTTTCAAATCCTCTCCCCTTTTCCTATTGCTCACACTGTAAAAATAAAAAAAATAAAACTTAGGAAATTTAGAGATCTACAAGTTCTTTTTCGAAATTCTTCCGATTTGAGCGAGAATCAAAATCTAATGTAACTCTTGAAAATTTTAACTTTTTAAAAAATAAATTTTTTTAATAAGAACTTCTGTTTTATTTATTTTTTCAGGTGAAATGTCAGTTCTATATCTGTTCGCCAGGTTCCGTTTCAACTGGAGCGAGGTTGAATTCAGCTTATTCTCCACATACGCCATGTTAACTGGTCTTGTAGGTAAGTACAACCTCCAATACTTCATAATATATAATTTATGCAGATTCTAAAATAACCTCTTTTACTTCTTTCTTCCTCATTATGCATAACCTTACCTTCCTGCCCTGCATCCATCTAGGAGTTCTATTCTGTGTTGGAGTCCTCTCGCATTTACTCAAAGTTGACGATGCTTTGGTCGGTGTTCTGTCCAGTATGTCAAAGATCCTCTCCAGCATTGTTTATGCATTTGCAGTCCAACCATGGCACATGTACGTCGCATCCGTTGTGGAAATATTTAATGGGACGTCTTTTATTGCGATGCGTTCCATTGCCACCAAATTGGTCAACAAGGATGAACTGGGCAAAGTGAATTCGTTGTTCGGTGTGGCGGAGGCACTTATGCCGCTTGTCTATGGGCCAATGTACACAACTTTGTATGCTGCCACATTGAAGACGATGCCCGGGGCATTTTTCCTGCTTGGAGGAGCATTAACAACGCCGGCTGTAATAATTTTCTTGTAAGTATATACACCACAGAGAAAAAGATTGAAACTCGAAGGAGGGTCAGCAGGTGGGCTATTCCTTTTTGTAGTGTAGACACATAAGATGGAAACGAAGGTTTTGAGATAGGTTGTGTGGTTTTATTTTACCTGGAAGTAGATTTTTGTTCTTTTATGAGAGATATCTTGATCCCTACAGGTAAAGGCAAACGTAGAACTATTCACCATACACCTGGGAAAGACCATATAAGCCACATCTTTACTATATAGTTAAAAGACCTATACGAAGCTAAAGACAGGCAACTTATATGTAAATATGTGCTGAAGAAGCTATAAAATGTATTGAAGAATTTTCCTGCCAGAGCTCGTGAATGTGTATTTTATTTGCTTAACGTGAACTTGTGGAACAGGAAGAAGATTGTGAGCCCTAAAGTGCCAGGCAGCCCAGCATCCCAGGCAGTAGACCATTCTTGCTTGCATCCTCCACGTCGATTAAGAATTATTGCTAACATATAAGATTTGTGGTCGATCCCGTCTATAGAGAAGGTACGGATAGGTATGTGCTGGGGGCTTGGTCGTTAAATGCCTGAACGGTGTGTCTTCCTTGTTGTCTTATGCCATCATAAACACTCCATCTTCATGGCCATGACAGAAATCGAGGTTATGTTTATGTTGGAAACTGTAAAGGGACATGGAGGTAGTTAGCACATTACTATTCATCTTTTTCTTGCTTATAATAGGAGAACTTTAGTTTTAATAATTTTTCTTATACGTTATCCATTCAACTATGGTTGGACTTTTGGGGCTTAGGAATTATTGTAGATAGATACAGATTTTTCAATATTTAAAGAGGGTTTTTAGTTTTGTATCAATATAAAGCTCATGAACAACACAAATTAATTTTAAAAGTATCGACTAGAAGCACAATTAGAAATCTTCATTCATTATAGCAGTTCTACTGGGTTATCCATTTTGCAGTTTCAAAAGTAAACGTAAATAAAACACATACAAAATATTTGTTTTCATGATATTTCTTTTTATTATAAAGTTTGAATGTTGACATTATGCCTGCCCCGAAAATTGTTGGAGTATCGATTCTTTTGAGGTAATTTTCGACCACTTTTTGACACATATTGGGCGGTATTTAACCATAACTTGACAAATGTTGGTTTTTAAGAGCTCAAGAGTTAAAGGTTTAACTGTCAATCTTTAATTTTTGAAGGATCGATATCTGCTACAAAAATTTTATCATTTAAATTTCTTTTTCGGATTTGATTCTCGTGTACAAAGCGTTCTACTTTATTTGATCTTATAAAATAAGTTAATTTACTAACAATCTTTGAAACTTTTGCTGGTATCGATTTAATTATAATCATATAGTGGTTTCTAAAAAGGACTTCTTAACAGACATTGTATTTTGATTTTTAAATTATTTTACAATTTTCTTTTTCTTCAACGCTTGCTCTAAAGTCTACTCTTGCCAAGAATTTCAATTTCATAATTATTTTTGATTTTGTTTTTTTTTTTGTCAAAGAACTTAACATAATTCTAGGCTTAAAATTAAACAACATTTGAAAAGGAGTTTTGCAAGTTAATGTTGATGGAGTGTTCAGTATATTTCGAGAAAGAATCCATAATGGTTACAAATGTTTTTCCACCAAAAAAGGAAAAATCTAAATGACCACGATCAAAAGGAAGCTCCGATGGTGTCCATTGCGGATAAGCACCCTTTTAAATCAATTATTGAAAAGTATGAACATCCCTATAACCCTTCAAAAATATCCTCAACATGAGGTCTTATCTATATATTCTTTTCGATGGACGTTGTTGCTCCAGTATCAATCTCCATAGAAAGCTACTCTTCAGATTTATTGCAAATAATCACGCTATTAACGCTCTTCGCAAACATTGCCATTATTTTGCTGGACACTGATCCTCTTTATGGGCACTTCTCCCAAAATGAAAACAATTCTGCTTGCTGTTAGTATGCAACGAAAGACTGCTGGAACATGTTTTGTTAGAAGAGTTGTGAGTAGGCGCCATTGCACGTGGTATTTTATTATGACGTATACTTGAATTTTTATGTCGTAGATTAGGCTTGAATGGTACGTGATACGTTGCGAAGCCTCTACATTCAATGCTTGCTGACACATTTTTTCGAAGGTTAATGAGTCATCTTACTTAAGGTGGTGCTAGACTTCAATTTCGCACGCCAAGTTTGTTCAGGTCTTCACCCACCTGGGTGCGCCACCTGAGTCGCGGTCTTCCTCTACTGCGCCGTCCCTTGGGATTGGATTCTAAGACCTTCCGGGTTGACGCGTTGATGTCCATTCGCTCTACATGACCTAGCCATCTAAGCCACTGGACTTTCATTCTATATTAAGTAGGTCAGTGTCGCTGTAGAGCCCGTACAGTTCGTTGTTATATCTTCTCCTCCATTCTTCATCTATGCGTACGGCACCAAAAATCGACCGTAGAATTGTTCTCTCAAAGCATCCTAAGTCGCTCTCGTCTTTCCTTGACAGGTCCAGGCCTCAGCACCATAAATGAAAACCGGGATGATGAGTGTCTTATAGATGGTGATTTTAGATGCTCGAGAGAGCACTTTACTTCTCAACTGCGTTCTAGATCCAAAGAAGCAGCGATTTGCAAGAGTTATTCTTCGTTTGATTTCAGCGATGGTGTCATTGTCTGTATTAAAAGCGGTTCCTAGTCCTTAACTACCTCAAAGTTATAGCTGTCCATGGTGACGTTTTGTCCAAGACGTCGTTGTTCAATACCCTTTCTTGATGACAGCATATACTTGGTCTTTTCCTCATTGACCACTAAACCCATCTCCTCTGACATCAGGCTTTGATCTTCCAACTATGTCAATATCATCTGCGTATCCGACTAAGTGTTGACGGTTGAGTTTTGCACAATTCTTTCCAGAACGATGTTGAAGAAGTCGGATGACAGTGCATCACCTTGTCTAAAACCTTTTTTGACATCAAATGCAACGGTGAGATCTTTTCCTTCCTTGATAGAGCAGCGTGCATTATCCATCGTCATTTTGAACAAACGATAAGTTTGACAGGGATGCCAAGACTAGACGTTGCTCTAAAGAGCTCTTCCCTATGGGTTCTGTCATACGCGGCTTTACAATCGATAAATCGATGGTGGGTATCGGTTTGAAGTTCCAAGGTTTTTTCCAAGATCTGCCGTAGTGTGAATATTTGGTCGATAGTGGACATTCCTGGTCGGAAGCCACACTGGTAAGGACATATTAGTTAGGTTGTTGAAAAACGGCTTCAGACGTTCATAATACTTCACATAATACTTCATATGCTTCACATAATACGGCAGAGAGGATCTTATATACAATGTTAAGGAGACTGATGCCCCTGTTGTTGGCGCAATTTAGAGGGTCTCCTTTCTTATGTATCGGGCACACTATGCTGAGATTCCACTCATCGGGCATGCTTTCTTCCGACCATATTTTGCAGATGAGTTGGTGCATGCTTCGTACCAAGTCATCGCCTGCTGCTTTACAAAGTTCAGCAGCGATGCCATCAGCTCCAGCAGCTTTAGCTAGCTATCTTCACTTCATCGAGGTCGGGTAGGAGGAATTTTTGATGTGCGTCGCCTAGGTTAAGTGGTTCTATCTCCCTTACAGCGGCATTCGGTTCGTTATATAATTTGGAGAAGTGGTCTTTCAATATTCTCAACATAGACTGCGGTTCTACTACTATACTATGTCCCTCTGACAGGCTTCGGTTCTTGGCTTGGTACCCTTGGAAGGTTTTTTTTACCTTTTGGTAAAATTTAAGCGCGGTTCTTGTGCTCGTAGAGCTCGCGAGCGGTTCTGGTCCTTTTGTGCAGCGCTGTTTTGTATGCCTGTTGTTTCGATGCGAGCGCTTGCCGGTATTCGTCGTTAATCCAGGGGTTTCACTGTGGTGGCTGTTTAAAACCTAGCACTTCAGAGGCGGCATTTCTGATGGCTACAAGGAAATGTTGCCACTGGTTTTCAATGCTTAATGCAGGCAGCATTGGAATATTTAAGAGGTTAATGACTCGATCAGAAAAGGACATGGCAGTCTGTTGCGATTGCAGCTGACTAACGTGGAAACTTCTCACAGTACTTCCTTGTTTTGGCTTGGACCGGGATATCCGTAGCCGTACGTTGGCTACAACGAGATAGTGCTCCGAGGCAATGTTGGCCCCTCGGAATGTTCGGATATCCTGTATACTGGATAAGGAGAGGTGCTTTAGTGGAAACACATCTCCCCCCTCTCTCGTTTGCTGCCACCAACAACTTTCCACTGGGGTTAGAACCTAATCTCCAGTTGAGGTACTAGGCACCCGATGTTCACCGCGGGAAGGTGAGAGTAGGAGTTGATATACAGAGGTGGGTTTTGAGAAAAACCTGTGGACGCTTGTGTCCTTTTGAATGAACTTGTCTACCATTTGAACATTCGGTGCTTAATATATGCAGTCAAATTCAATTACGATACAATTCAATGTTTGTATAACTTTTTTTCAAGTTCCACAACGAGATGGGATATTTATAAGAAAAAATTTCCAAGTCTTACTTTGAAACCCCTTTCTGAAACTAGATGGGAGAGAAGGTTAGAAGCATTATGAACTTTAAAAACAAATTTAGAAGAAACACATGAAGTTTTTATAGAAATACGAAATCTAGAGGCAAAAAAAAACATTTCAGAATCGTTGGAAAATAAAATTTGTGATTTTTAAACATTTATTTGCTGCCTGCTAATTTGGTTTAATATTTTCGAAAATATAAATAAATTTGCATAGTCCGTCCGTTAATCTGTTAACTGGCATAAAAGTATTAGAAAATATAAAAAACAGATTAATTTTAATGTGCAAAATGTAAGGTCAGAAACTAAGACTCCTCTCTGTTCATTTCATCGGTGCGTTTTAATTTATGGTTTATGGGCCTACTTGGGATACCTCAATAAAAAAACGCATTGTTAGTCTACCTCCTTGGTAATGTATAGGAAATGCTTATGCTTGTGTATCAGTTTAAGTGTGAAAATATCAGCACGTTTGGCTGGGCCGGCCCTGTTCATAACCCAACCCTATACAGCCTTTAGAATAGTGCACCTCGATCGATTGTATCAAAATCTGCATACAGCTTTTTCATTTGTTTCAAGAAATTTTCTGGCAAAGCTCCTGAATATAAAAATTGTATCCTGGTCTAAATCTAGCCTGGAACTCCCTCCATAAGTTTTCGGTCTCAATCAAACTAACAAGACGCTTATGTATCATCGTTGTAAGAAGCTTGTAGGGTGCATCTAAAAAGAAATACCATCTGTAGTTTAATGCAGTTGGGAATATAATAGCATCTCGAAATTCATCTGGAGACACTTCTCCCTCCAAAACAGTATTGGAAAGTTTTAAAAGAGAGACCCTTTGATCATGACCCATTTTTACCACCGTTCGAATCGGCTGCTTTTTATCTTTAAGCGTCTCACAGTCCAGAGAGTCGACTATAAATCCAGGTGATGCAAATTGCAACTTACTTGGCGTTGTTTCAAGATTTAAAAGATCTTTGAAATGGGAATGCATTACATTTGAAGACATGTTTAGTGTGGATAGTAAAACGTTTTCCATTCAGCAGCTCCCTAGCCATTTTCCAAAATTCAGCGGTGTTTTTATAAGATGCTAATCGGACTGCTTGCATTTTAGCTGATATTATATTTTTAGTCTTAAAACTTCTTGTTGGTTTCTAAAATAAATCTTAAACATGGAAAAGTTTTACAAAATATTTGCTAAAAATGTGCGCTTTGGGATAGCTCCCCTTTCACTCTATTACGACTTAATTATTGTGTAGCGTGGCAAACTTTAAGTTTAAAATTTTTTAATTTGAGATGTTTATGTATATTTTGAAGAGTTTGGTCACACTAATGATCTTTCTTTTAAATTTTTTCGTTATATCTGGAAATCGAAGCTACATTTCAGAAATCATCTTATGAAACTGTTAGTAGCAAGCATATTTTTCTACAAAAACTAATGATTAAAAAAATGTTTTTGAAAAAATGAAGCATATAAAAAGTGTGACCATTCTAAATTTATCATTACGATTTCAATATTTATCTCACTTGTGTTCTGTGTTCTTCTCCCTTTTTTCCAGCTGGATGTACAATGTCAATCGACGAGACCGGCTACGGAACTCGATTAAAGAAGAGAAAAATGAAAAATCTATTCAAGACCTTACAGCCAAACATACAAATGGAAGTCTTGTGGGGGCAAATGCTGCCATTACCCTTGGTGTGAAAGATGAATCTGCAAAAATGAATGGCCTTTCTCTTATGGGAGCTGGAAAATTCACAAAATTGCCTCAGGATGGAAATGATACCAAGAAGACTGACCCTCTGCGCGATAATGATCAAAAACCATCTTCTCAAAATGGAGGTATTGATAATAAGGCATTCGAATCTGATACTACCACAACTCCAACCAGTGACGGAACACGCTCCGGCGGCGCCGACGACGAAAAGGCAACACCGAAGAAGGACAATTCTGAAGATGACAACTCAGGCTCAGAGTGTAAGATTCTTCAGGAGACTATAGCTATTGTTAAGGAATTGCCAACATTGAACGTTGAACATTGCAAGCTGTGATACAATTTTAATTAATTAAAGAAAATAATTATTAGCACTGTTTTAATCAAATTATTTTAATTTTACTTTTTTGCGATTATTTGTAATTATTTTTGTTTTTTATTTTATTGTCATTCCTAGGTTTTTATTTTTATTTTGTTGTATACAATTTATAATTTTTTTTCTTTAATGTTTTGCCTTATTTTGTAAAATATTTGAATGCATTGTATTTTTTTAGGTTTAAGATATTGAGTATTAAATATAAATACAAAAAATTAGATGTGTTGTAATTATTTTTTAGGAAACTGTAGAAAACTACGAAATTAAAATACTATTGTTTGTTTTTGAGTTAATTTTCAACCATTTTCTCGCGAATTTCTGGTGGATTATTGGCCAAAATTTGACCAATGTTAATTTTTAAATGCATCTAGTGCTTAGGGATTATTCGTTTAGATGTACGGTTAAAAATGTCAAGTCAAATGATTTTGGTTTTCCATATAAATCGTCAAAACAGCAGCAATATATTTTGAACTGGGCATGCCTTACTATTTTGTACGGGTCCTAAGACACCAGCGACGGTTTTGCTTTCTTCAAATTTATTTCACAATTAAACCCTTTGTTTGTGTTAAATGCAAAATGCTTAAAAAGTGGATACGTTTGAAACATTATATAAATTGCGTACATTGAGTTTGACAGGTGTCAAATGCCAGCGCTACCAACTTGAAACCAAGAAATTAATTAATCTTTTAAAACACAAATATAAACACAAATATAAACACAAATTATATTACCGCGAAGTATGTGTTGAACAAATTTTATAATATTCTTTTGGATCTCTTAAAATTGAAAATAGAATTGAAAAGAACTTTAAGATCTTTAAAAATATGAACACAATGTATAGAGTGCTGCGATGTTTTATAAGAAAGAAATGAGCAAGGCATTGCCTCGCATTTAATTGGGTTAGGGATTTGCCCATTTGTTTGCCCAAAATAACAAAATTGGTAACACCCTCTTGGAGTTGTAATCGATTGTTTATAGATCTAATGCTTTTGAAGATTTTTATATCATCCGCATAGAATAAAATGTTACTGTATTGAACACAAAGGGGTGCATCATTGATAGCTAAGATAAAAAGTAGAGGTCCTAAATGAGTACCAGTGGGAACGCATGATTTGGCAACGAAATTAACTTGAAAATTCTCTGTCAATGAAAGATTGCTAAAAGTTGTTAGCAAACGCGTTATAACAGGATTCCAATACACAGGATTCCTTAAATTTTTCCAAGTTCCTCAGCTGAAATGATAGAATTAAAAAAAATGAACGTGCAGTATTGCCGTCGTTGGATGTGCCACTTCCTCCACTTCGTGGTTTGTCAAAAATTATTCCTAATCGTTCCTTAAGCTGCTTTTGAATAAATGCTTTTCTTTAAAAAAATTGAGCTTTATCCTCGGCCGAACAACATTGCCAGTTATTAAATAGAGTTGTGTACGAAATCTTAGTAAAATATTCGAAAAATCGAATGGAGGGGTGATAACCCAAACTCAAACTTACTCGGGGCTACCAATTTCGTTAAACATTGTTTTACATCATTCAACAAGACAAGTCACTTAAGGCAGAACAAACTTTACCATCAACCATAGTTAATTGCAGGGAATTTCTCGGTTATCAACACTAACTAAGGACGGATTCAGTTTGCTAATTTTTTTTTTTGAAATAAGCTTCTTGAACAGAAAGCTCTTTTGTTTATTTTGCAAACTGAAAACGAATTGGTCTGCAAAACCTAGTGAAGGAAAAAGGGCGGGGGTTTTTCCAGATAACCATTTCTGTGTCAGGAGAGCTTGACTTACAAATAAGTTGAAGAGGAACATAGGATGTGACAAATAAACTTCCATCGGAAGTTGTTGGATCTGAAAATGTTTGCTTATATTTACTATGCCCTGTACTCCCATCGAATCCCCATTCCCCTATTAAAACTAGCGCACTACCAGACTTTGTAACATTATCTAAAAAGATTGTTAATTAATTTCCGCCGAAGATTCCGTTACAGAAATTTCTGGTGGATAACATCGCTTCTTGGATTTCAAAACATTCTGATAGGAACGCAAATCATTGGGAAGTTTTGAGTGAATAATATCTTTCAGTAATAAATATTGATGTTTTGTTAGTTTTGCCTCGTTTATCAAAGATATCAACTCATCCGTAATAAAATCCAAAGAAGAATTGGATTGATCAGCTTTCTCAAGTGAAGAACTCACAGCGGAATCATCCAATAATATTGATAACCTGCGACATTTTGACCTCTTGTCGCGAAGGTACTTCCAATTATTAAAAATAAAAAGGATCCTTCCAGCTATACGCCAATAAGTTTCCTGCCTAATATCGTGAGATTTTTAAAAAGGTGATATGTAAGTACATCCTGTTCGAGTGCGAAGAAAAGGAGTTAATACCGCGAAACCAATTTGGGTTCAAACTAAATCACTCAGCAGAGCACGCAGTTACAAAACTCATGTCAGATGTAAACTGGAGTCTAAACGCAAAGAGATGTACAGCTGCTTGCTTAATATGTAGATATCAAAAAATCATTCGAAACGGTTTGAATCAACGGGCTTGTATTAAACTCAAACTGAGCAGGCTTGGCATAAGCAAGCCATTGCTGTATATACTTTAGGATATGCTTAACGGTAGAAAGTTTGTTGTCAAAAGTGGCTATGTAACTTCTACCACAACATTCTCAATTAAAAATGGTCTTCAACAGGGAGCGGTGAATTCGACGATTCTCTTCAGCATTTACACCAGCGATCTGATAGGTAGTCTTACAAAAGCAATTGCGTACGCCGACGATCTAACTGCGTACAGAACGGCTCGAAAGGTTGAGGTTATTAGAATTCTCTTTGATTTCGAGAAGATTCAGCGATATTGCAACGACTGGAAACTGAAAATAAATATCCAGAAATCGGAGACAATTTTGTTCCGGACTCCGTTGGCTTGGTTCATGAGGGATAGTGCAAGAAATGGCTAAAGATGGGTATCGTTGATCTTCACGGGCAGCCATTAGCGAGCAAAAGTGTAGTGAAGTACCTCGGTATCTGGTTAGGTAATTTGCTACATGGCCCTCATACGGCCAATGATCGTTTATGGTTGTCCTGTGTGGTTCAACGTTGCCCCTTCCTAGATGGAGAAGTTTCGGGTGTTCGAGCGGCAGTGTTTACGACGCTGTACCGGTTTATATCGAACAGCCGAATCTTCCTTCATGCATTACTATTCCAACGAGGTCCTATACAATGGGGCTTGAATCAACAGAATTGACAATTTCTTGATACAACTCGTTCGAGGTCACATTGCAATGTCTTCGACCAACTATTTAATTATCGGCCGTTCTATCCGAACGACGAGTATTTATAGAGTGAACGCTTGAGAGGCTTGGATAGGCGACTCCTGTACAATCAGGACGTCACGTCATGGCACAAGGCGGAGGAGAGCTCTTTCGGTTCAGTAGGGTTGTGTCCGAACGGGAACGATAGGGGGAAGCAGGAGAAGCAGTTTTGGTGGCTTCAATCGGCACTTGATAGTGGGTAGTCGGGTTGGGGTTTTAAGCCTTGGCCGGCTTACATACTTGTTTTATAGTTTTAGGGTTTAGTTTTAAGTAGAAATGGTGGCACAAAAAGAAATATACTTAGAGTGTCCGTCGTATATGACCATTAAGTTACTTGTAAGTTATGGATAATAGTTTTATGAATTTT
The DNA here is from genome assembly GCF_945859685.1 of Eupeodes corollae. Taxonomy (NCBI): domain Eukaryota; kingdom Metazoa; phylum Arthropoda; class Insecta; order Diptera; family Syrphidae; genus Eupeodes; species Eupeodes corollae. The sequence goes on from NC_079147.1 coordinate 104,391,322, forward strand.
TGTCTAGCTTTAAGATAGGATAAAGAATGAATTAATAAAAACGAATTTCAAAGAAAAAAAAAAAAAAACGTCGCGAACGTACGGACGCACCAACGTACGTACACACGCACGCACATACATCTTTCTAAAAATCTCTTATTTCGACTCTAGTCACCTTGAAACGTCGAGAAATGTCAACATTATTAGTTTGACAAACTAGAACCATTACAATAACTTCCTTTGGGAAGTTAAAGAAATGATTTTACCTCCAAAATAGTTAAAAATAAATAAATTTAAGAAACTTTTTTTTTTTAAATTTAAAAATTTAATATATATAAAATATACTTTTTTTTACTTAGCTTCTCTTCTTTGAGTCCAATATGACTAATTGAAAATTGAACATTTCTCGACGTTTCAAGGTCGGTAGAGTCAAAATAAAAGAAACATTAGAAATATAGACTTCAACAAAATTTTTTTATACCGACAACAATGCAGAAAGAACTCTTAAAAAATTGAGTGGGTGATTTTTTACTATAGCAATTTTAAAAAAGGTAACCTTTTTTTTAACCCTAATTATCTCACGAACAAATAACGCTCGAGACTTTTATTTGATATTTTGTACCGTGGGCGTGATACCAAACGGTTTTTTTTACGAATGAAAAAACCTACAAAAAAATATTTTTCACCTCGAAAATCTTAAGAACAAACAATGATTTTATCTCCAAAATAATTTTGTACAACGAAAAATGTAGTTTTTAACATCTGGCGAAATTTTGAGAAAAATTTAACTGACGGTTATTTTTATAAAAAATATTTCTAAAAGTTAGTAAAAATTGATTTTCGACTCAATTATCTTTTCAAAACATTGAGATATTGGCTTTAAACTAATTTTATCTTTTGAAAATGTTGTAGTTTACATTCAGTAACATTTTGTGAAAAATCGAATTGATAGTTTTTTTTTTACAAAAAATAGAAATCTAGACAAAACATAATAAAAGTTGGTAAAAATTGAATTTCGACTCAAATTTATTTTCAAAAATTTGATTCAAATTAATTTTATCTTATAAAAAATATATTGTTTTCAAAATTCAGTTAAGTTTTGAGAAAAATTAAATTGACTTATTTTTTACAAAAAATAAGAACCTCAACAACATTACTAAAAGTTGGGAAAAAGTGAGTCTTAAGTAATTTTCTATTTTTATCTCACAGAAAATATTATGTTCGACGTTCAGTAAACTTTTTATGAAAATCCAATTGTCAGTTTTTTCATAAAAAAATAAAATCTACAAAAAATAATATGGTGAATATTAGTTTTGGACAAAATCTCGTGAACTAAAATAGACTTTGAAATCAAAGTAATTCGTCATATGCAAAATGTTTTGGTAATGAAAAATGTTTGTAAATAATTCAACTGACACCTTATTTAACAAAAACACAAAAACCTATAAACCTTTTAAGCAAGACAAATCGATAGAAGGAATGGGAAGTTATCAGTGTGGGTCGCATACCAGCCTCTTTTTTTGTATTGTTTTAGAATGGTACCCCCCATAGTTTCTCGTGTCTTCTCGAGAACTAATGAACTGATTTCAAAAATGTTATTTCTTCACAAGCTCTTATACTGTCTTAATAGTATTTGATGATTACGAATTAAATTGCTTTGTTTTTGGATTCAAACAAAATATTTGATCATTTTTCTTAAACCACTTTTATCTTTTAAAAAATACTGTCAACATTCGCTTAAATTTTGAGAAAAATCTAATTGACAGTTTTCTTACAAAAATAAAAAACTAAAAAACAATACTAAACCCTTTTAAAAATTTACTTTCGTCTCAAATAGTTTTTTAAATATTAAACTTCAAACTTTTTTTATTTTACTGAAAATATTGTTTTCGAAATATAAAAATATAAATATAATAATTTGGTAAAAATTGATGTTCGGTTCTTGATATCTTTCAAATTAATTTTATTCATCCAATTTCTAAAAATTTAAGAAATGCTTCTAAAATTGGTAAACATTTGATTCCGACTAAAAATCTATATTTTTAAACAAAACTATTTCCTTATATGAAACATATTGTTGGTAATTTTGAAATTTGTAAGAATAATTAAACTAACCGCTTTTTTAACTTAACAAGAAAACCTACAAACTTTTTTAGCAAGAGAAATCCACAGACGGGGTGGAAAGTTATTAGCGTGGGTCGCATGCCAGCCTCTTCTTTTGTAAAATATGTATTCAAGGTGACCAATATTTTTTTTTTAATTTTCTGACAAATGTTCCTATCTTAATTTCTACATCTTTAAAAAACACACCCATTCTAATTAAATGTCACATTAAATTCTTCACTTTTTACATTGTCTTCGGGAAATGTCAAAGCAGTTTAAAAATTCGATTTCTTGCATTTATTTTATTTTTCCTACTTATGTATGTTTGAACTCCAAGTTTCTTCAATTTGAATTATATCTCTTTTCCTATCTCCATAAACCACGAATGTATTCAAGACTTTCAGTATTTAAATTAAATTTAATCATAACTTTGAATCAATCAATTTATATTCATGGAAAACCTTTTGAAGAAATTCTTTTATCACAACACAAGGTAATTAATTAAATTTCACCCTTTACAATCACTTTCTTCCTTAATTATCTACGAGTACCTTTATAATATAAACAGTAACCATTTTCCTCTTAAAGCAATCGCAGTAAATTCAGCATTTAAAAAATATAAAAAGTGTAATATTATTGGATGATAAAACGTGTTGTTGTCGAAGATTAAAATGTACTCATCGTCTCTTAAAGTTTTTCATACTTTCAGGCTGTTTTCGCTATACAACAATCGACAAAAATGAGTGTACATCATGGCCTTAAGGTATGCAACAAGTTGATTAAAGTCGATAATGTAGTTCATTAACGTAAATACAAAGTAGCTATTCATTCAAAAAAGGTTGATAGCCGGAAGTAAATGGTAAATGCGCAAACAAAAAGTAAACTATGTATGGATTGGTCTATGTACATATCAGGGTTAAAATCTGAATACAGTCATTTCAATAACGAGTTTTGATTTTTAGATGTGAGGTTTTCAACTTGGAAATACATACTTTATTCGTAGTTGGTCCTTTTGACAGCTGTCACTTGATTTATGACGAGTTTACTTTGACATTTCATTATAAACAGACTTACTTCTAAACAACGATTGGAAATCGTGCAAATATATTACCAAAACAATATAAAACGGTGGGGCCATTATCAAGCGTCGTGGTGTTCATGTGGTCATATCGTAACCCTCAAGTATACGCGATTTAAAACTCCTAGGTTATACTTTTTGTGGGATTATGTGAAGTCGATTGTCTACGCAGATAAGTCCAAGACGATTGATGCTTTGAAAAAGAATATTTAGCGAGTATTATTGCTGACACATGGCCCAAATTGCTGAAAAAAGTGGTCAAACATTTTACATCTCGTCTAGAATTTTTTAATTTTTTCGAACCATTTGGGAAACCCTTATCTTTTTAATAAAAGTTTTATTTCTTCTTAAAAAATGCAAGTCTCAAAGAACACCCTTCAAAAATTCAAACTTTTAGCTTTTGCAATTGAAATATTGTATTTTTAATGTTTAATATATTTACCTTTATTGCTAATGATTGTGTAAATTTATGTTTATGAATCTTTTATTTCACAGATTTATGTTTCATTGAATTTAAATATACAACAAGTTGGTATCCCCTCTTTATGTTTCTAGAAAAAAGAGAGCATCATAGCGACTCACTTCACTGTCGCTATGCTCTTATTCTTTGAAACTCAATAGAATCTAAAGAGCAATATATCGTTGGGTGGCATGGGGGCTTCAAATGTTTTCAGTTTCACATGAAGCTTGAGGGTGGCAAAAGCAATGACAACAATTTGGAGTTAAAGGCGGAAGTTCTTGGCCGAATCGTTTCTATCATCGCTCGACCAGCGTGAAGTTAACTTCTCGTCTCGTTTATTATTCGTTCTTTTTTTTAGACCAAACATTTCTCGCTGTAGATACGAAATTCCCACAGGATATAAGACTCGTGCTTTATCCAAAAATTAAACAGTTGCGTTCGGTATCTCGAATGTTACAGACGTTATCATTCAGTTCCTTCCGGTTTTTCTTTACTAAGAAGTTAATGTTTCTTACGTGAATACAATATCAATTATTTTCCCTCCTTAAATCTTAGGAGTGTTTTATTAAAGGCATTGTGTTGCTTAAAGCCATCAAGTGTTGTGAAGCCTCCAAAAAGAGTTCTGATAATAATACCTAGCTGTAAGTGCAGTATTTTGAAACAACAGCAATTAGTGTCTTGTGTTTTAAATCAAAAGTGCTGTTTTGTCCTAAAGAGTCAGTGATTGTGACTTGTGAGGAATATTGTGCACATAAAAAGGATTAATTTCTTTTCAGGTAGCATTTCCACACGAGGTGATAATCATCAAGGTTGGATTACATTTAATTTCAGTGAGTATTTAGTTGAGAATTTGTGTTATTTTGAAATTGACACCTGAATTCCAGCTACAATTTACTAAAAAAACGTTTCATTAAAAACACAATAAACAAAAGGGTTAAGAATTATGGGATACCTATTTGTCTTTAAGTCCTTTTGGTAAAATATAGCAAACATGATGACATGAGTAAACTGTTTTTGAGGTTTAATTTTTTGTCTGTTAATTCTTCTGTGGTAAATTTAATTTAATTTTGTTTTAAATTCTGGAAATATTTTGCGGTTAATTGGGTGATTTTATGGTTCTTATCATTTCATCATGGTTATTCGAATATACTGAATTAATTTTGAACCTGTGTGAGGAGCAGATGTTTTAATTAAAATATAAATATGTAAATGCCTAATATATTATACATGTAATATATCTGCTACATAAAAGGGATGAAAAAGTTGAAATAAGTTTTTTCCCGCCTGATTGATTTACTTTTTGTGGCTTGTGGAGAGACCTATTTTATTTAACAATACATATTCTTATGTTAAACTATAGATTTGAATGAAGAGGTTGCAAGAGATATTTACAATAGTTGTTATCAATTTTATTGGATTTGTTAGTTTCTTATTTAATTGTGTTGCCGCAAAAATTTTAAAGAATTTAGTAAAACTTCAAATACATTTAAAGAAATTTACTAAAAGCGTAATTGAGAATTTAGCTAATTTTTAGCGATTTTAACATCTTATTTATCCCTTTACATTTTGCTATAGTTAAACATTTCTTGTTAATTTTAATTGAAGGAGTTATTTTGTTTGTTCTTATAATTCGTTAGCTACAATTGTTTTGTTACCTTCCCATTAGGAGGTTATTGTAATCGGTCCGATTTGTTGAACTGAAAATGTTGTCATTTCTCAACGTTTCAAGGTCCTTAGAGTCGAAATAAAAGATTTTTATTACGTTCAAGAAGCAGTAGAGATATCGACATCATATACATTTTTTTACACAGACAATAATGCAGAAAGATGCAGAGTTTTTTACCATAGCAATTTAAAAAAGAGGTGCAAATTTTGGTTAACCTTAAATATCTCACGAACCAATAGCGTTAGAGACTTGCATTCAATTTTATATTGTATATTGTAACGCGATACCAAAAAACTTTATTTTTGGAAAAAAAAATCCAATTGACGTTTTTTTTAATAAATCAAAAAAAATTAAAAAAACAAATATTAGTCACCTAGAAAAAAAAGTTTTGTGCCAAAAAAAAAAAAAGTTTTCAACATGTGGTACATTTTTTTAGAAAAATCAAATTGACAGTTTTTTTTTTACAAAAAATTAAAAACCTGATGATTTTCGACTCAAATACTTTTAAGAACTTTGAGATTATGGCTTCCAACTAATTTAAATTTATAAGAAATATTGTTGTAAACATTCAATAAAATGTTGAGAAAAATCTAATTTAAAAAAAATAAAAACTTTCGACTAAAATTTCTTCTCAAAAACTAAAAATATTGGCTTCAAATTTATTTTATCTCTCAGAAAATATTCTTTTCAACATTTATTAATTTTTTTATAAGAATCCGTTTAATCCGTATAAGAGTCCGTTTTTTCAATAAAAAAAAAATTAAATTTACAAAGAAATAGTACGGAAATTCGGTTCGGTCCTCGATATCTTGTGAAAAATAGAAGATATTGACTTCAAAAATCAAATGAAAACATTCATACAATTTGTATTTGTTTATATAAGAAATAAAAACTTTTAAGAAATATTACTAAAGTTGGTAAAAATTGTTTTTCGACTAAAATTCTTGTTGACAATAATAGATTTTGAAATCAAACTATTTTATCGAATGCAAAATATTGTTGGTAAATTTTTAATTTTTAAGAATAATTCATCTGAAAACTTTTTTTAACAGAACACAAAAACCAATGAACCTTTTAAGCAAGACAAATCGACAGACGGGATGGGTAGTTATAAGTGTAGGTTGCATTACAGCCTCATTTTTTAATTAGAATTGCGTTATCAACTTTTGGCACTTTTTCTTACTTTCACTATTTCACTATCACTTATTTGGTTGAGATACTGTAAATCAAAACAAACTTTTGAATGGGTTCAATAGTTCTTGAGAAAATTTAAAACTAAAAAAACGGCTCTATGGGCGGTACTCTTCTGGAGCACTACACAAATATTTTTAACTTCCCATGGGAAGTTATTCTAATCGGTCCGATTTGTTGAATCGAAAATTTTAACATTTCTACGTTTTAGAATCTAGATGAAAGGTTTTTAGAGAGATGTCTGTACTTGTGTGTTCCACATCACAAGAACCAGTGGAGATATCGACTTCAAATAAATTTTGTTATACAAATAATATTGCAAAAAGATGTAGAAAGGACTCTTTTGAGAAATTTGAGTGGCCGGATTTCTTACTATAGCAATTAAAAAAAAAGGCTAGGATGCGACCCACACTTATAATGATAACTTCCAACCCCATCTGTCGATTTGTCTTGCTACAGAGGTCGATAGGTTTTCCTATTTTGTCAAAAAAGGTGTTAGTTGAAAATTACCAGCAATATGTTGCATATGATGAAATAGTTTGATTTTAAAAATATATTTTCATCAAGGAAAATTTTAGTCGAAAACTAATTTCTACCAATTTACATACCATTTCTAAAAAGTTTTTTTCTTTTATATAAACAAATGCAAATCAGTTTTTTTAAGAACAATATCGTACGTTAACAATAAAATTGAAGCACAGAATGAAATCTTTTGAAGTCAATGTCTTTATTTATTCACTAGATTTCGACAACCGAACATCAATCGTTCATCGTTTTTACCAATTTTGTGTAGGTTTTAATTTTTATGAAAAAAAAACTGAATGTTGGATTTATATTAAAAATTTACTGTATGTCGAAATTGTAAACAATATTGTCCATAAGATGAAATTAGTTTAAAGCCAATATTTAAAAGATGTTGACTACAAATTATTTATCTCACAAAAAATATTGTTCTGAATATTTTGTTAAAGTTTTGATCAAGACGAACCGCCACACGGAGTAAGAAGTCATCAGTGTGTGTCGCATCCTATCCTATAACACTAAAAATAACACTAGTCCTCATACAAATTAGTTGTTGAAAATTTGAAATTCAATTTTTTTCATCAACATATTAACATTTTTTTTTGACGAAATTTGAATCTAAGCACTTTAAAACTAGATGCCAACAATATTTTTAAGAACAAATGAAACCAAAAAAAAATATATGAATATCAAATTAATTACAAAAACAGCTCCAACGATTATCTAACTACTATTGTACTATATTTTGTCGATTAGAAAATTAAAAAAAAAAAACTAATATCAATATCCTTTTTATTTTTGCTTAAAAACTACTTAAATAAGGTCCCTAATATAAAACTTAAAACTAACTTAAACTACCTATTCTACCTATAAACTACTTAAAACTAGAACAACCACAGCAGCAAATCTAACTTTTTTTGTTTTCATATTTTACTGTCTTTTTTTTTATTTTTTTTTTGTTTTTTTTTATATTCCATGTATTTTTTTTTTGTTTCTTTTTTTATTTTTTTTTTTTTTTAATTTTTTATTTTTTATATTTTTTAATTGTTTTTTGTATTTTTTTTTGTGCAACCATGCCTATTCTACTTAAAACTAAACCCTAAAACTATAAAACAAGTATGTAAGCCGGCCAAGGCTTAAAGCCACCAAAACTGGTTCTCCTGCTTCACCCTATCAGTTCGGTCCCGCTCGGACACAGACCTACTGAACCGAAGGAGCTCTGCTCCACCTTGTGCCATGACGTCCCGATTGTACAGGAGTCGCCTATCCACGGTTCTTCGTCTGACGTGGTAGATTAACGGAACTGCCAATCTATCCTGTATCAGACCGCATTTGTCTAAAAAGAGGAATGCCTCTGGTGGAATGAAGCCGCTCAAGCTTGCACTTTCAAAATACTAGTCGTACGTATAGAACGCCGCGAAAATTAAATTGTTGGTCGAAGACATAGCTCTTGCAATGTGACCTCGAACGAGTTTTATCACGAAATTGTCAATTCTGTTGATTCGAGCCCTGTTGTATAGGACCTCGTTGGAAAAGTAATACACATAAGAAGATTCGGCTGTTCGATATAAGCCGGTACAGCGTCGTAAACACTGCCGCTCGAACACCCGAAACTTCTCCATCTGGGAAGGGGCAACGCTGAACCAAACAGGACAACCATAAACGATCATTGGCCGTATGAGGGCCATGTAGCAAATTACCTTCACTCTGGGGTCAAGCCGACTGCCGTTTCGTCAGAGCGAAGGCTCCTCTGGCCCTGGTCAGAGCAGCATTTATATGTCTGTCGAAATATAAATACTGATCTAACCAGATACCGAGGTACTTCACAACACTTTTGCTCGTTAATGGCTGCCCATGAAGATCAACGATGACCATCTTGCGCCAATTCTTTCACGTATCCCTCGTGGCCCCAGCCAACGGAGTCCGGAACAGAATTGTCTCCGACTTCTGGACATTTATTTTCAGTTTCCAGTCGTCGCAATATCGCTGCATCTTGTCGAAATCACGCTGCAAGAGAATTCTAATAACCTCAACCTTTCGGGCCGTTCTGTACGCAATTAGATCGTCGGCGTACGCAATTGCCTTTGTAAGACTACCTATCAGATCGCTGGTGTAAATGCTGAAGAGAATCGTCGAATTCACCACTCCCTGTTGAAGACCATTTTTAATTGTGAATGTTGTGGTAGAAGTTACATTGCCACTGTTGACAACAAACTTTCTACCGTTAAGCATATCATAAAGTATATACAACAATGGCTTGCTTATGCCAAGCCTGCTCAGTTTTAGGTAAAGACCCTCTAACCATACGGTGTCAAAGGCCTTTTCCAAATCAACCAGAACAGCACCTGTGCATTGTTGTTTTGATTTATTCCATTGGATATCAGAAACGAGTTTAGACGCAGCATGAATTGTGTCATGACCCGCCTTGAACCCGAACTGTTTATCCGGAATTATTTTGTTGTCCGCAGCCCACTTAGTCAGAGCCCCATTAATGATCTTTTCGAAAACTTTGCTGATGCTCGGAAGAAGACTTATCGGCCGAAGATTTGACGGGTTGGAGTTGTCCTCTCCCTTTTTCGGGAAAGGATGAACCACAGCAGTCTTCCAATGCACTGGATAATATGCATTATTCAGTGCATTGTTGAAGAGTGTGGTGTAAATGTCAATTGCTTCCGTCGGTAAATGTTTTAGTACAACGTTGGATATACCATCGACACCTGCTGACTTTTTATTTTTTATTGAATTGAAGATGAGTTGAAGCTCAACCTTCGTCACTAACAAGGGACTTGGTCCCGTTTGCACGGTGATTATGGCATTTGCCAAGGAATCGTAATTGAACCGCATGAAATCGCGGTTCTCAGATCGCCAATGTGTGATATTATTACGGAGGTAAAAGTGATTAAGTACGGCTCTGTTTTCCAGGTCGTGGTTGGGGCGAATGCTTACATTCACCTTGTACACTTGCTGGAAAGCAGCTCCCACCACCTCCACTCTTTCCTTCGGATCTTCAATTATGTAAAAGTCATCGTCAAAGATGGCTTCCTCTGGATCTATTTGCGCTGTCCTGAGTACGTCTCTGTTTTCTTCGGTACTTTGGAGTTTCAGACTCGGAAGGTCATTGTCGTTCTTTTTTCTGAATATCTTGTTGATTTTAGGGAACATACTAGGGTCACTCGAATTAACTAACCGGATCTTGCGGTACCAGTATGTACTTGTTAATTGATAGCCTGTAGTTCTCCTTAATCAACAGATTGACATTTTTTATTGACGACTTCAGTTTCCTAACCTCCAAGTCGTGTGGGTCTGTAAGTCGTCTGTACAAGTTTTTGAGTCTTGTCAGTAAGCCACTCTTGTGCTTTCGTAGTGCGTCAATTTTCGCGTTTCTGTAAGCGTCCATTTGGTCCCGTTCTCTGTACTTTGGGATTGTCCGTTCTATCGTTCGTTTTATTGTTTCGTCCATCTGTTGTAAGTGTTGGTCAATTTCTGTATTTGTCAGGTTTCTTTTGTTTGGTGGGGCTATGTCACTCGAACGAAGTTCTCTCGCTAAGGCGTTGGTGAAACGAGGCCAACGCATCTTACTGTAATTGTAAGAGTGCGTTGCAACGTATTCCTCCAACTCCACGCGTTCGTTCGGAATCTGCATTACAGCAGCCAGTCCGCAGTGATCACTGTCGTACTCGACTGTCTGTAAGCAGTTTCGCGGGTGATTACCCACTTTGTCTGTAACTGTCAGTCTGGTGTCGTACAGCAAAAGATCCAGAAAGGAGCCGCTTCTTGGATACGATGGCCTTTCAGTAGCCAGCAGGTCGACGCCATATTCAACGCTGTAAAGATTCATCAAATTAAAAAGATGATTACCTCTGGGATTACTAGGTTGATTTCCCCAATCTTCATGTTTTGCGTTCAAATCACCGGCCAAGATGAAATAGTTTTCTTCCAAGCTCAGTTTAAGTTCCCTAAAAACAATCTCGAGTTCTGAAGCAAAGTAAGTGACCTGCGGAGCTCCAGCCGCATAAGCCGCAATCATATATATCCGCTTCCCATGAGAGAGAGAGAGATGCATACAACGCAAACTTCTAGCGTCTTGAGCTTTCGCAATTCATTGTTGTATATGACTTTATAATGAATGCCTTTTCGTATAAAGAGAGCGACACCGCCCCCTTGAGTGGAGTCGGGCCGGTCTCTTCTTACGATATTGTAATTTTTATGAGTCAATTTGTGTTTGTGGTTTAGCTTAGTTTCGCTAGCCATAAACACATCGGGACTGTAGTCTTTCAACAATTGGAACATATTGGCTCTTCGTTCAATCCTAATCAGTGAATTTACATTCACAGCTAGGACTTTTAGGCGCGTCTCCGGCAGCGCGCCCATTATGGTCTAAATTGCGCCAGGCCAGGCAACAAAGAGTAGAGATGATCTACCCTTTTGCCTTGCTCCTTTATCTGACTTTGCAGTCCTGTTAGTTGACCTTGAATGCTCAACAACAAGGCTACAATGTCAGGCTGCACCTCTGGTGCCTTAGGCACAGGGGCCTTTGGGGCAACCGTTGGTGGAGCCTGTCTCGTGTTTCCACTCCCTGACACCATTTGGGCGTAAGAGAATTTGGGATCCACGAATTTTTGTATTGGAGCCTGTCGAACTGTTCGACTTATTTCGGCTTTTTGACTGGCCTGTTTTTGTTTAATTTCTTGGACCTTAGGGCAACCCCTATAACTAGCCGGGTGCCCTTGGTTGCCACAAAGGACACACTTGAGCAGTCCATCGCACTAACCATCATGCCACGGGTACTACTTGAGCTATGGACGACAAAAAAAACTTCCCGGACGTTCAGACGTATGTACGAACGTATGTACACACGCATGCACAGTTTTCTCTTTAAAAAACCGTCTAGAAATGTCAAAGATTTCAATTCGACAAATCGGACCGATAACAATAACATATTATGGGAAGTTAATAAAGGTTGTATTAATTAATTAAATGGTATTTAAATTCTTGAAGACAGATTTTAAAATATAGGTACTCTTAATTAACAAAGTCCTTGGACACATAATCCGACCGATTCGCAAGTAACCCCTCCTAAAGTTCTCGGCCGCCAAAACAATGTATCGAGAACCAGTGGCAACATTGCAAGGATTTAATCAAAAAAAACTGTATAACTAAATAAAGAAATCCTCAACCAGCTGAAGGAAGAGAAAGGAATACCGACTTCTTAGAAAGAAAAAGTTATAATGGGAAGTGTGTGGACAAATATGTTAAGAAGTCCAGAATCAGACATATGTACATATGGTTCGAAAATTCTATAACCAGGTGAAATCAAATTCACAAGTGCATAAACCTCGAACTGAAGTCTGAGACGAAAGTGAAAACAGTTAACTGTATAACGGCAACAAAAACCGAATTTCAATGCCAAGCAGGATAATCAATTCAATATAGACGACAAAAGCTAACAATCCCGTCTGCCCGACTTAGAAGAAGTAAAGATTGTCATATCTAATATGAAGTCTAAGAAGACGGATGGAGTAAAAGGTTTATATGCCGAAATCTTTTAAAGAGCTAGAAAAATTTGGTTAGGAACATGCACCAACTTACGAGTATCTGTAAAATTTGGTCGGAAAAAAATATGCCTAATTGCTGGAACCTCAGTATTGTTTGCCCGATTTAAAAAAAAAGAAGAACCTCTAAACAGCACCAACTATAAAGAAATCAGTCTTCTTAAAATCTTCTCTGCTGTAATGTTGGAACGTCTTAAACCCATCATCAACGAAAGGGAAGGTCCTTCTCAGTGTAACTTTAGACCGGGAAAGTCCACACTCGATCAAATATTCACATTACGGCAGATTGTTGAAAAACCCCTAGATCATCAAATCGACACCCACTATTTCTTCATCGATTTCAAGGCGAAATATATCAGCATCTACAGGGATAAGCTGTATAGAGCCATGTCTAGTTTTGGCACCCCTGCTAAACTCGTCCGTTTGTGCAGGATGACAATACGAAACTCGCACTGTTCCATAAAAGTCGGAAAGTCGATGTCAAAAAAAGACTCAAGACAAGGTGATGCGCTGTTTTCGCCTTAACATCGTTCCTGAGAGAATAGTGCAGAGCTCATACTTCAACACTAGAGACACTATCTTTCCAAAGTCTTTCCAATCACTGGTATATGCTGATGATATTGACATAATCCGAAAACCCCAGCGTGATGTCAATGGGGCTTTTATTAGTATTGAAGCAGATGTGGCAAAAATGTGTTTGACGGTTAATGAGGGCAAATCAAAGTACATGCTATTAACAGAAAGAACCTACAACACCGACGTCTCGGTCAAAACTTCACCATCGATAAACGTAACTTTATTAACAGAAAGGACCTACAACACCGACGTCTCGGTCAAAACTTCACCATCGATAAACGTAACTTTGAGGCAGTTAAGGACTTTTCCTTACTGGGCTCCACTCTGAATGCGAAAAACAACACTAGCGCTGAGATCAAACGAAAAATTATTTTCGCTAACCACTGTTTCTTTGGGCCAAGAAATCGATTGAATAGTTAAGCCTTGTCTTGAGCTACTAAAGTGTCGCTTTATAAGACCCTCATCATCCCCGTCCTGCTATACGGTGGAGAAGCTTGACTATGACAAAAGCGCATGAAAAGACGCTGAGCCATTTATAAAGTGTCGCTTTATAAGACCCTCATCATCCCCGTCCTGCTATACGGTGGAGAAGCTTGACTATGACAAAAGCGCATGAAAAGACGCTGAGCCATTTATAAAGAAAAGTTTTTAACGTGATTTACGGTCCCGTATGCATAGAAGGTGAGTGGAGGAAAAGATGGAACGATAAGCTGTACGGGCTGTACAGCGACGTAGACTTCGACAGAAGGAAAAAAGTCCAACGACTAAGATGGCTGGGTCACGTGGATAACATGGAATCCAAGGCCTGGAAAGTTTTCAAAACCACACCCACAGCACATCGCATTAGAGTAAGACTGCGGATCAGTTGGTACGCACAAGTGGAAAGTGAGGTCACCCAACTTGAAACGTGAAACTGAAGACATCTAGCTAGGGACCGAACTAGATGGAATAGTTTGCTGGGTGAGTCCCAAGTTCACACAGACTGTCGCGCACCACCTTAAGTAAGTTAGCGACATACAAATGAAGTTAATGTCTAAATTTCCTGGACTTTTATTCATGTGTAACGATAAGAGTAGAACAACATGAATTTCCTTCTTTTATTCAAAACTAACACCTCCTAAAATATAAATAAGTTACATAGATATGAATGAATTATATTATAAAGGTGTAATCTCTTCGATGTTCTGAAGTAATTGAATGAGTTAGAAACTTGTTATTTTCATTGAAGCATCCTTGAAATAACTTCCACAATTTATATCAATTTCACATATTACTATGTACGTTTTATTTTTAAAATAACAATTTCTCAAAGCTCAAAGTTATAAGGAGGGAAATGCAAAAATGCTTACGTATCCTTCACCTGGACAGGACACCTTTTCAATTTTTCATCCTCTAGAAATACTACACAAAAGAGTTGACAGAAGATTTCCACTCCTCTGGTGGGAATTGTTTTCTTTGTTTCTTGTGATACTGTCACAAATCTCCTTCCAATTCTATTCCCATCAGACCAAGAAGAAAGAAGATCCCAGAGAAAAGAAATTGAAATTGTTGTCCATGCAATTTACCTGAACTTAAAGATTAGAATATCTACTATGAGTTTTGCAACAAAAAAACATCAACAGTGTTCTTGTTTTTCAAAACCTCTTGTTTACATGAATTTACTGTAGGTAGTAGGTTCAGTTATCCTCTGAAACACTAGGAACTATGTAGTTACTTATTCAATCAATATTCAGAATTTTCTCATGTGTTGTTATATTTTTGTCATTATAAAATGCAGACAATATAAATATTTTCCTACACTCACAATTATAGTTATGCAAACAGGACAGAGCTAATAATCCCTTTTTTGAAAAAGGAAGAAATAACCTGAGGAAATTGGATTTTGCAAACAGTTCACGTAACCAAGCAAATCATGCAAGCAGGGTTCTTGTAGGGGCTTACAGATCTATCAATCAATATTTCCCTAGCACGTATCTATCCGTATCCCACACTGGATGTTTAAAGGGAATCATAATAGAGATATGCAATATCGATTTTGATGTAGTTTCGGAATTTGTGGATTGTCATTTTGATTATTCTTCGTACTCTTCGAATTTGCGTAAAAGTCTGGGCTGAAAGTTTTAGCCCACTTTAACTTTATAGACATTCTTCAAAAGCGTTTGGGGAAACATGAGAATAATGCAGTGAGATTTTCGATATCCGAACTCTACAGATATCCGGATTTTTAAGTTATTCGGATAATTTCGGATCACAGTATTCTGTTTTATAATACATTTATATTTTCTTTCCCAATATTTTTTCGAGCTTTGGTTTTACAAAAGTACAAAAGTGAACAAAATGAAACCTTCATCATATGAAAAGAAATCAAAATAACGATGTTTACATTTACTCCAATAAAAATTCTTACAGAAAAAATTGCTTTTGGCTCTGGCAACAATCCACAAATTTGGGTCAGATTAACAAAACTTATATCGCTTTCGACAACTTGAAACATTGATTTTGATGAACTCATGCTTGTTGTACCAATGACTTCAACTTCATCTTCTTTGGAAAACTTTGGAAACCAAACAAACGTACTTATACAAAGAAGCAAGCCTTGTTTTAAGCTGTTGATTCTATAAATTCCAACAATTCTATTTCCTCTGCTTCTTCGTTTTTTGAAAGTTTTTCAGCTTTGAGGTTATCTTCCTTCCTTTAAACGGCTTAACACTTCGTTTGTCGTTAGCTCTTCTCCGTATTTCATCTGCTTCAAGCGTGACACTGGCTTCTTTTTATCTTCAAGTTTAGTAGAAGTTGACGGAGATGCATTTTGAAGACTGAAGATATTTTCTAAAAGTTCTTTAGGAGAAATGAAACGAAAAAGAAATAAGAATAAAAAACCAAACTTAAGCCAAGAGATAAATCTTACTTACTTGCTTAAGGTGGCGCTACAGTCCTGTGTGAACTAGGGCATCACCCAACAAACTTCTCCATCTAGCTCGGTCCCTAGCTAGATGTCTCGTGCTCCAAGTTGGGTGAGGTCACTTTCCACTTGTGCGTGCCACCTGATCCGCGGTCTTCCTCTACTGTGTTTTTCTGTGGGGAGGGGATTCGAAGACTTTCCGGGCCGGAGCATTGGTTTCCATGCGCTCTAAGTGACCCAGCCATCTTAGATGTTGGACTTTTACCCTTCTGGCTAAGTCTACGTCACTGCACAGCCCGTTCGGCTCGTCGTTCCATCTTCTCCTCCACTCCCTTTCGATGCATACGGGACCATAAATCACACGAAGAACTTTTCCCTCGAACCGACCCAAAGTTTTTTCATGCGCTTTTGTCATAGTCCATGCTTCTGCACCGTATAGCAGGACGGGGATGATAAGGGTCTTATATAGCGACACTTTGGTAACTCGAGAGGGGACTTTACCACTCATTTGCTTTCTTAGTCCAAAGAAACAGCGGTTAGCAAGAGTTATTCTGCGTTTGATCTCAGCGCTAGTATTGTTTTCAGCGGAGCCTAGGTAGACGAAGTCCTTGACTACGTCAAAGTTACGTCTGTCGATCCTGACGTGTAGAATAAGACGTTGGTGTTGTATGTCCTTTCTTGACGACAGCATTATTTGCCCTCATTAACCGTTAAACCCATTTTTGCCACCTCTGCCCTCAAGCCCCATTGACATCACCCTGAGTTCTTCCGATTATGTCAATGTCATCATCATATGCTAGTAATTGGACAGACTTTGAAAGATAGTGCCTCTAGTGCTGACGTGTTAGCTCTGCAACATTCTTTCAAAAAAAAAAAAATGTTAAAAAAAAATTACATGATAGCGCACCTTGTCTAAAACCTTTTTTGACATCGAAAGGTTCTCTTATGTTGTTTCCCACCTTTATGGAGAAGCGTGAATTCTCCATGGTCATCCTGCACAAACGGTCGAGTTTGGTAGGGATGCCAAAACTAGACATGGCTCTATACAGCTCGTCCCTGTAGATGCTGTCATATGCGGCCTTGAAATCGATGAAAAGATGGTGGGTGTCGATTTGGTGTTCTTGGGTTTTTCCCAGGATCTGCCGTAATGTGAATATTTGATCAACTGTGGACTTTCCTGGTCTAAAAACACACTGATAAGGACCTATCAGGTTGTCGACGATGGGCTTTAGACGTTCACATATTACGGCAGAGAAGATCTTATAGGCGATGTTAAGTTGACTGAATCGTCTATAGTTGGTGCAGTTTAGAGGGTCTCCTTTTTCAGGATCGGGCAAACAATACTGAGGTTCCATTCATCGGGCATGCTTTCTCTGACCATGTCTTACAAATAAATTGATGCATGCTCCTAACCAACTTATCTCTAGCTGCTTTAAAGAGCTCGGCATTCAAGCCATCAGCTTCAGTGCATATGGCCTGTGAATTTTGTTTCACCTGTTCGTAAAACTTTCGAACTTCATTCCTGCTTTTAAACCTCTCCACATCTTCGACCGCACGCTTGCCATGCCCTCTCTTTTTCCTTCTGAGAAGTCGGCGTTCTTCTCGCCTCATAGAGCTCATGAACAGCTCTCGTCCTTTTATGCAGCGCCGCTTTGCGTGCCTGTTGTTTGGACGCATTTGCCTGTCGACATTCCACATTAACCCAGGGGTTCCTTGTTGGTGGCTGCTTGAAACCTCTGCTTCTCTGATTGCATCTTGGCAATGTTGCCACTGATTTTCGATACATTGTGTTGGCGGCAGAGAGCTTCGAGAGAGGTTACTTGTAACTCGGTCGGAAAAGGATTTGGCGATCTCTTGCGATTGTAGCCGTTCGATGTTGTACCTTCTCCCTGCACCTCCCTGTTTTGCTTTGGGTCTGGAAACCCGAAGTGCTTCCTTGGCTACAAAGAGGTAGTGGTTCGAGACGATGTTAGCTCCTCGGAAAGTTCGGACATCCATGATGCTGGAAGCGTGTCTGGTGTCGATCGCAATATGGTCAATCTGGTTGACGGTAAATTGATCTGGAGAACTCCAAGTTCCTTTGTGGATGTTGAGGTGTGGAAAGCGCGAACTAGCTACGCCGCAGCAAAATCTATTAGCATGAATCCGTTGTCGGAAATGTTGTCTTGCAGGCTGTTTTTCCCGATTAATTCACCAAAGAGATAAATCTAACGATATTAATTTACCTCAAGAACGAGCAAACATAGTTTGTGGAGATGAAGGTGATTCATTTGGAGCTAGCTCTCGGTTTTTCTCGATAGTTGGACAAGTACCTAGATGTAAAAGCAAAAGTAGGCACTTTCGAAAAGAATAAGAAAATATATTTTAAGTTTATTACCCTTTGATGTGGATTGCAACTCTGTTCTGCATCTTCTTGCCTCATAGCTTTAATAAAATCCAGTGCAAAGGAAGGAATCGGTTCTGGCTGAAGCACTGCGATCGATGGAGCTGAACCATGTATTGATGAAGCAGTTGACGAGATTTTACATAGTTCATTGTAAATACATAGCTATTTCATTTGCGTTGAAGGCATTAAATTTAGTCGGATCAATTGGGGATATCCTGGTGGATACGAACTATGAAATAATATTTGAAGACGTTAAGTTGATTTCCGAGATTGGATTCAGAAGTGCTAAAAAGTCGCTCTTTGGAAGCCGGCAGCTTCCTGGGCCTATCATATTTGTCAAATTTGTCAAGCGTTGCACTTAATCTGTCAAATAACTTGGAAAACGAACCAATTGTATATCATTTTGTAAAGCCTCTTCAACGATGCTAACACTGAAATGGCTACAGTGGCCTTCGTAGAGTAGAATGGCAGTTTGGTCTAATAAACCTCTTTCCTTTTTAGACCATTTGAGATCCAATGGGAAAACTGAGGCTCTTCCATCCCTTCCTCCGTTAACGCAGCATAAAATGTTCCTTCACCACCTTTAAAAATAATAAGCAGTGGTAGCTTATCTCCACTTGCAGATATGCATGCCAAGACTGTCGTTGACTCTCTTCCAGAAACCCGGTTTAAGGGTACACCTTTTTCCATTGTGGAAAGGGGTAGCCAAGTTCTCTGTCCTAATTACCTACTAGATCAAGGAGGTCATCCTTATCGCAAGGGTTACCAGCACGAATACCCGTTGCATGATGGTTAGTGCGTTGGGCTGTCATGCAAGGGGTCTTGGGTTCAATCCCTGCCTGTGCCACCTTAATTAAAAAAAAAAAAATAATTTTCGCGGGTACTGCCTCTTGCGAGGAATTGACTATTCTTTCAAGAGTAATTCTTGCCATGAAAAAGTGCTTTCTCAAATTAGCAGGATTTTTCCTTCCACCGATGCGATTATAAATAACCGAAATAGGGATACCGTACTCTTTTGCTGCTCAATCACATCTTCAACATCATGGAGGATATCTTCTGACGTGTTTGATAGAGCTGTGGTTTGTGACTCTATTTATTTCAAATTAAGCATTTTGGACAGTAAGTTGTTGTCCCTTTCAGGTTTTTCCTTGCAGTTGTTCTGTCGGTTGATTTTTTTGATTGTGCATAGCATAAAGCACATTCTCGGCTAATGGTTTTTCAGTTACCATCCTTCCTCTTTTCTATGCTATGCTTCCTGGAAGTAACTGGCTGTGGGGACAAGAGGTCGAGTAAACCTTGAGCAACCTCTTCCCTGAGCTTTCAAATATGGATTCCACTTTCTGTTGCCTTTTTATAGAGAAGAAATGCGTTCAAAACCACCATACCTAAAAGAAACTCAATTTGTAACTTTCCTCTACCACTTTAGACCTCTTCGAAGTGTAGTTGTATAGGAAGCCATTTGATCAGAGAGATCAATCCCTGACTTTCCTTTAATATAATCCATGATATCAAGGGGTTCTTCTCGGTTTCATTGAAGTCGTCGGCTTGGTTCTGGTCCATAATTGTAGATGGTAGGTTTGGGTCAGGCATGAGTTGGTTGGACATGGCGGCCATAAGAGGCGCAAGCTTGGTTGAAAGAATTCTGACATCCCTAGTGTTCCTCCACTTGAGCACAACAATACCATTCTCTTCTTCGCTGTCAATCATTTCTCCTTTCCCCAGCTTAGCATCCATAACTTCCAAAGGGCATTGTTTTTTGTTAGCTGGAAGAGTTCCTACCAGATGTGTTTTTCATCTGGAGCGTGCCAGTTCATAGCTGGCATAAAAATTGTCTACGTAATAAGTGCGACAAAGTTTGATAAACTTTACCCCATAGGGATGAGCCTTATTCGGGATGTATTGTCGACCTAGGCGACCTTTCCAAGGAATGAAAGTTTCGTCAACAAACATGTCTTCTTCAACACTCTCTGAAATTTTCCTGCAGGATGTCCAAAAGAGTTGTCCAACCCTATCTCCTGCTGCTATGGTGGTGTTATCAGCAAAATGGAAGCTGTTGGAAGAAGAAGCTGAAAACGGTTCCGTGGAATGGTTTTTGCCGGAGTATCGAAAATGTAAATGTTTTTCTTCGACCAATAATCCTCCAACAATCCAATCTTCATACCCATCCATAGTAAATGCCCAAGACATTTTTAACCTCTGGGCCGTTTGTGGGATCCCAATTCTTATATAAAAAGTGTTTTTGGAAAAATAAAACGCATATAATTTAATGTTCTGGCGAAGAAGTTAGCTTTATTTTGTTAAAAATTCAAACTTTGTTTTTTAATACTGCAAACATTTTTAGGTTAACAATTTATATTTTAAGTTTATGTAAACTAAGACTTTTTAACAAGACTGTAGCGGAAAAATTATGTTTACCTTAAAGGGAAACAGAATTCAACTCAATACTCACTGACCCAGAACATTTTGCAAAGGGCATTGTTGTGCTTTTGGATTTTGTGGAAGTTTCTTTGCGTTCATTGTAGTTTATTATTTCTGTAACTTGTTTCAAAGCAAATCCTAAGTACACAAAAATCAAATGGAGATCAGTATTTTTGTTTTTTTGGTTGCATTTCCAATTTCAAACCAGCAAGTGGCTTATTTTCCTGAGAAAAATGTTAATTTAGACAAGAAACCTATGGGGTATTTTAAAAAAAATAAATGCTTAGAAGCAGGAACTTTATATTCGTTTCGTGAGGAACAGAAAATAAGAAATCATAAATACAAATAATGAAGTTTGAAGCAATATTCAAATTTAACCATATGATTGCCATAGAAATAAAATTTAAATTTTCAGGACCAAATTTGTCTGCTGATGGCAAAAAGGAATTCAAAGTTTTCTTCAATGGCGAACCTACCTGTTTCTGGAGACGTTTCTCATTTTCAATTTATATTTCTATCGAACTATTCGTACAAATTGGCACATTAACTTGGTGGTGAAGATTTTCGGAAGAGTTCCAAATATTCGTCCTTGTACAATTCTTCCAAAAGCCGAATTCAGCGTGAAAGACTAAGAAAAATCGACCCAAATTTTAGACTACCAAAAAATGTACAAAAAAGTTTTTTCCGAGCTTGTTCTTCTTCGCATATGCGAGCTATGTTTCTGGAGTCAACCAATCTTAATTTTTCTCATGATATCTGCTTTCAGCTAGATTGCATATAACGTTCATGATTGTAGCGTCTCTAGAATCGGTCTTAATCACATAGGGGTTACCCGTAAGATTTTCTCTCGAACGCGCCTAAAAGGTTGGAGTGCCTTTTACTAGCACTCATGTTCTGTAACTATCGCCAGATAAAATTTGTCAAGAAATGTTGAAATTCGGAACAAGAGTAATTTGATGAAATCATTAGAGTTCTGTCACTTTGACAGTTGATAAGTTTATAGAATTTGGAATGAAAATCACTGGAAAGTGCTATAAAATGGTGCTCTCTAAGGTCGAAAGTGATAACTTTTCCACATCCAAAGTAAAAACTTATTAAAAACAGGTGAAAACGAAAACAATACTCGGAAGTCTCGAAGCTTCCTGCTCAAATCCCAGGAACCAAACAACAAATCTGTGGAGTATTGGAAAAAGTTATGAATGGATAGTACGTAAACAACAATCTTTTATCTATGGAAACTATGTATTTCTACTTTAGTGTTAGACTGACTTAAAATCTGGACTGAAATCAGCAGGGCAATCAAGTAGATAGTTTAGCTACAATCCGGGGCACCATAGCTCGACTCATTGCTCCTAAGAAGTCCCCACGTGCTGAACGAAGAATCCAGATGCAAAAAATAATGTTGTCGCATAGATACGAATAATGATAAAGGTCGTCCTTTGTCTCTGCCAAATATGTGAATGCATTTCTTCAACGAAAACGCGAGCTATATCTCGAATAAATAACTCCCGAAATCGCTTTTCCGGGTTTTCAAATGGATCAGCGTTATTCTGAAGTCTTTTAAAATGTCGTCCGTCGTTGGTCCATTTCCAAAAACAAAACCATTGCTTACATATTTTGTCTCCAAAATATTTCGATAACATGGTGAAGACTGCGTCATGTTACGGACGGGTTGGTAGAACCTCCGTTATTACTGCACATTTACATTCGTTTTTTTTTTTTTGAGTTTATAGAAAAAGGTTTTCTCCCAAGCTTTTTTGGATGTCTTACCTTGAGTCGCTTGGTTGCATTCAAACAACACGTTGGCAATTTAGTTACGAATGGCTCCATCAGATGGCACCCAAGTGGCTTTGTAGATATCATTACGCAGTGAACAAATTTGTCCATGCCACCAGTTTCAAGACACGAAGTCCGTTGTCATTCGTGTTCTCATATTCGTACGTCACACTCGTTCTGTAGAACACCACTCTACATCATATCTCTATTAATGCTGTTATGTCAGCCTTATGTTTTTATAGGGTATTGGCTAGCTGCTCTGCAGCTCGAGCATTGTAGAGCGATCTTACGATCTATGAGAAAATTCTTGAAGGGTTGTCGTCGAAAAATCCATAAATTTCCCAGGCTTGTTGTCTGCCTTGTGATGAGGCTGTTTTTACAAGAATGGTTGTTGAAGACAAATCTGAATGCTGTTTAAAATAATTTATACCTATTATTAAGCTCAAATAATCACTAGATGGAGACTTAGCCACTCCTAAATTCACGCTAATTCGTCCAATTTGTTTTTATTCTTAAGTTGTAAGGTTGGTACTTAACATTTCCTGTAATAAGGAATCGCTTTCATTTATAATAACCTATAATCTGGTAAGAGATGTAAGATGTTCATATGGTAGACATGTGCATTCAAGAGGACACAAGCGTCCACAGGTTTTTCTCAAAACCCACCTCTGTCTATCAACTCCTACTCTCACCTCCCCGCGGTGAACATCGGGTGCCTAGTACCTCAACTGGAGATTGGGTTCCAACCCCAGAAAGTTGTTGTGGGCAACAAACGAGAGAGGTGGGGAAAGGTGTTTCCACTAAGGCACCTCTCCTTATCCAGGCGGCAGCGGACGAATTCTCGAGATAGAATCAACGGTGGCGTCTACAGTTCCAGTAAGGTCGAACTACTTAGTGAATACCTTATAGGGCTTCTTCGAAATATTCGGAGCCCAGGCCTATAAGGAGCGGTTCATCCGGCTCCCCTTCCTTGGAGTTATACTAAGGATCTGGCCCTCCAGGTTGGGGGTTGTGCCGTCGGGGTGACTTCCTGGCCACGTAAAAACATAATAGTTTAGAAGCAACAACAAGCCTCGGATACGGACGGATTCACTGTTGACAACCCACGCAAACGAAATAAGGTCAACGAGCTTCAGATATGTATGTGGTATGTTAAGTCCCTTAACAGACCACGTGCGGCCGGAGAATTAGCGGAAGCCCTAAACTGCTGCAAGGCAGATATTACAGCCATCCAAGAAGTGCGATGGGATGGACCGGGCAAACGCAAACTAAAAGACTGTGATATCTGCTACGGCGACTGCTACCGAGAACAAAGACAGTGTCTATTTGGGTGTGGATTTGTTGTTGGAACTAGGCTCAGGCAAAAAGTCTTGAGTTTCAACAATGTGAGCGAGCGCATCACGACAATCCGCATCAAGGCTAAATTCGCCAACATAAGCCTTATATACGCGCATGCCCCAACAGAGGAGAAAGATGAAGGCAGCAAAGACATATTCTTTGCGCTCTTGGACAAGACATATGAGCAGGGTCTTGGCTATGACATTTGCCTTAGGAGATTTTAACACCAATCTTGGTAGAGAAGAGATCTTTGGTGGCACGATCGGGAGATACAGCCTGCACGACACATGGAAATCTCCTGATCAATCAACTGCCAACCAGATTCACCACATTGCGATTGACGCACGACACTTCTCCAGTAGACAAGATATCCGAACTTTCCGAGAGGCCAACATTGACTCGGACCACTACCTCGTTGTAGCCAAGGTACGATTCCGGATATACCGATCCAAGAAAACAAGGAAGTACTGTGAGAAGATTCAAAGTTAGACGGCTACAATCGCAAGAGACTGCCATGTCCTTTTCCGATAGTGTCTCTAATAACCTCGCGATCTCTACGAGCAGAAGAGGAGAGAGGAACACCGGCTTCTTAGATGGAAAAAAAGAGAGCATGAGAAGCGCGCGATCGAGGAGATAGAGGGATGTCACAACAGGAATGAGGTTCGTAAATTTTACCAAAAGGTAAAAAAAACTTCCCAAGGGTACCAGCCACGAACCGAAGCCTGTAAAGACGATCAAGGGAACATCGTAGTAGAATCGCAGTCGATGCTCAGAATATGGAAAGATCACTTCTCCAAATTATATAACGGCGATGACGAACCTAATTCCGCTGTAAGGGAGATAGAACCACTCAACCTCGGCGACGCAGATCAACAATTCCGCCTAGCCAACCTTGACGAGGTGAAGATAGCTATATCTAAACTTAAGTCAAACAAAGCTGCTGGAGCTGACGGCCTCGCTGCCGAACTATTCAAAGCAGCAGGCGATGACTTGGAACGGAGCATGCACCAACTCATCTGCAAAATATGGTCGGAAGAAAGCATGCCCGATGAGTGGAATCTCAACAAAGTATGCCCGATACATAAGAAAGGAGATCCTCTGAATTGCGCCAACTACAGAAGCATCAGTCTCCTTAACATTGCGTATAAGATCCTCTCTGTCGTATTATGTGAACGTCTGAAGCCATTCGGCAACAACCTGATTGGTCCTTATCAGTGAGGCTTTAGACCAGGAAATTCCACTATCGACCAAATATTCACACTACGGCAGATCTTGGAAAAAACCCAGGAGCTTCAAATCGATACCCACCATCTCTTTATCGATTTTAAAGCCGCATATGACAGCATCTATAGGGAAGAGCTCTACCGAGCAATGTCTAGTTTTGGCATCCCTGTCAAACTTATCCGTTTGTGCAGAATGACGATGGAGAATGCACGCTGCTCTATCAAAGTCGGAAAAGATCTTACCAATGCGTTTGATGTCAAAAAAGGTTTTAGACAAGGCGATGTACTGTCACGCGACTTCTTCAACATCGTTCTGGAAAGAATTGTACAAAACTCAACCGTAAACACTAGAGGCACAATCTTCCAAAGGTCTATCCAATTACTCGGATACGCAGATGATATTGACATAATTGGAAGATCAAAGCGTGATGTCAGTGGAGCGTTTGTGAGCATTGCGACGGAAGCGAGGAAGATGGGTTTAGTGGTCAATGAGGGCAAGATCAAGTATATGCTGTCATCAAAAAAGGACACTGAACGACGACGTCTTGGACAAAACGTCACCATGGACAGCTATAACTTCGATGTAGTTAAGGACTTTGTCTACCTAGGCACCGCTATTAATGCAGAGAACGACCCCAGCGCTGAAATCAAACGAAGAATAACTCTTGCAAATCGCTGCTTCTTTGGACTTAGAAGGCAATTGAGAAGTAAAGTCCTCTCTCGAGCATGTAAAATCACCATCTATAAGACACTCATCATCCCGGTTCTCATTTATGGCGCTGAGGCCTGGACGCTGTCAAAGAAAGATGAGAGCGTCATAGGATGCTTCGAGAAAAAATTATTCCGGTGATTTGTTGGTCCCGTACGCATAGATGGAAAATGGAGGAGAAGATATAACGACGAACTGTACGGGCTGTACAGCGACACTAACCTAGTTAGCAGAATTAAAGTCCAACGGCTTAGATGACTAGGTCATGTAAAGCGGATGGACATCAACGCTCCAGCCCGGAAGGTCTTCGAATCCAATCCCGAGGGACGGCGCAGTAGAGGAAGACCGTGACTCAGGTGGCGCACCCAGGTGGGAGAGGACCTCAACCAACTTGGCGTGCGAAACTAGAGACAGCTAGCTAGGGACCGAGCTGGCTGGAGACGCTCGTTGGTTGAGGCCCAGGACCGCCCCGGACTGTAGCGCCACCTTAAGTAAGTAAGTAAGTAATCTGGTAAGAGGTACTGCTGCTCAAATAAAACATTATACATACTTTCAATACCGAATTGACTTGGTGTTTTAATTGTTTTCGGAACCACATCTTTTAACTATTCAATCTTATTGGAATTTACCCCAAACAATGGTTTTCTCCCTGTCGCCAACCTGGGAACCAGGCAAACGCTCGTGTAGTTTTTTTTTCTAGCGGGCTCCACGAAGTGCCTATTGTTACACTTTCACTAGTCGTAAATAGTTAAGGCACTGGCATGTTTTCGTATGCTATATGTTACTCCCCCTATCCAGCTGATGGCTGACCGACATTCTAAACATCAAACTCGTTATATTGCTGATAAAAATCTTTCAATCGCTGACAATCTTTGAAGCTTTCGAAATTTCATCAAAATGTTACTGATTTAACCCAGATGTCTCCGACCCTAAAAAAACTCGACAGCTTGTCATTCTGTCACTCTAAAGTGAAAATTTAATTAAGCCTAGTACGCTGCTGATGCGAAACGAAATTTTTCGGTGGTCTCCAAGTGTAGAGCGAAATTAAAACGAAAACCACAACGGAAAAATATTTGTGTAGAGTTCTGTCAGCTGTGGAAAACAAAAAACAAAAACACCGAAAGTCACGAGTAAACAATTTTCAATTTTGATTTGTAAACAATTTTTTCCAATAAATAAATTAAACGTCAAAATTTCGCAAGCAATTAATATACCGGACAATTAAATTGAGAACGAAAAGAGTGGAGAATTGTACTAAAAAATCTAGTACAGCTATCCATTAAAATGACACATTTCGTTGTTTAGCAGCGTACTGAAAAACGAAAAGCACAGCGAAATTTTTCGTTTATGATTTCGTCATGTCATTTTTGTATGGGAAATTTCGTTTCGCATCAGCAGCGTACTAGGCTTTAAAATCAACTACTTCCGGAATTGAGACATTTTTATAATGACAGAAAATCTATTAGAAAGCTCATAATGAACTTAATTTTCCCTGAGAGGTTGATGGTATTTTGGATGCGAAAAAAAGGCCTTAACAATAATGGCTGAAGGTCTTTTTAAGCTGTTTTAAAGTGACATTATGTAAGTAAAAGTATAGGAAAATATAACATCTAGCGCACAATACCTGTACAATATTCAAACATAAAATATTGTGCCTTTTTCCGAACGAAATCCTCTTTTGGGTAGCCTTATTTTATACATTTTTTTTCAGTTTAGATTGAAAAAAGGGTTGTAAGTCTTCTAACAAAAAAGAAAAAAAGTAACGTCAAATACAGAGGTACATGTGTATGTTCTTCAATTAAATAAATAAACAAGGAAAGGAAATTAAAGTCTAAGAGATTAGGTTTTTTAAAAGCTGTCACTTGTTTATGGTCAGTTTCGTTTGCTATTGGTGTATGCATTATCTTGCGTCTTGGGAATGAGGATGTCATAGCCTTCAAAGATAGTACGGTTTAGCACCAGTGGACTGGTTTTTGTAGTGATATGACAAGTGGCTTATCTAAATAGATAAACCCTAGATGATTGACGCGCCACTTTTCCCCAAAAGTGAAATTTGACTGCAATTTATTCGAAGCTGGCGCAGCTTCCACTTGCCTAAAACCATAACATTGAATTTTATGCGTTTAATTTCTTCTTGAAAACCATACGTCTAAGAAAACACCCTTTATAATTAATTATGTATTTATTTGGAAACATTTCTTCACGGTTGGAAAATGTTTTGTCACTCCCGATGTCACTATATACGACTGGCACTTGCATCCAGGAAACTTTTCAACTTTCACTACTCGGTATGTGTACCAAAGATCAGCTCTTTTGGAATTATCACATATTTGAATTCCGCAAGATGCTTAGGATTCTTGCAACGATACAAGACCCTTCCGGCTGTAATTTGCAAAGCCTTCATTCGTCTATAACTTGAATATAACTCGCATATATGGACAGGTGCCTAAAAAGCTGGTTTTAATATCTTTTATAGAATCTAAAAAAGGCTTTGAAATTAAAAGGCGATGAAACTTTAACCGAAACATTTACATCGCCTCAATGCTTCATGCCTTTCGTTGTTTTACCGATATTTTTACAAACATTGTTCAATTCAATTAGTCAGTTGCACTCCACCCCTTAAACAAATCACCAATAATATTCACACTTGCAGGAACGCTTATCAGTTTACCCTTGAGCTCAATTCCGGACGTTCTCTCATGTATATTTTCAAACCACACATCGAGAATGTGCAATGCTTTCGCCAACTCATTTTTTCCCTCCCATTTTGATATTCATAACATTAACACCAATGTGAACGAGTATCTTCTCTTAAATCGTTCCAAATAAAATATTAACAAAAAAAATATGCAATTGGGTTCAAACTATTTTTAGGTTATTTTTGGAAAATAGTTTCAAGAAAAAAAAAATGTTTTAAGGTAGTGTTGAAAGGGAAAGAGGTCATTCATGGTAAAGGGCCTAACTATCTAAGAGGTTTTAAATAGAACTACAAAGATGGGTATGATTAAGATATGAGTATTATTGAAAAAAGAGGCTGGGATGCGACCCACACTGATAACTTCCCATCTATTCCAGTTAATTAAGGTTTTCACCTACAAAAAAATTCAACAGTTTTGAAACTTAGCACACTTACTAAGGGATGTCTGGTGATGACCCAAAAAAAATCCCCAAGAATCCGACGTGAGCTCGTGAGAAACATGCAGAATGTTTCAGTTTTCCACTTTTATCTCGAAAACTATTTGTCGTAGCAAAAAATTTAGTTCTACAAAATTAAAGCTCATTAAATTTTTGAAAAAAAGCTCTTATATTTGTTTGCATATATGGTATAGTTTATAAAATAACTCTAGCGGCAGTGACGAGAAATATATGGTTTTTTCGGTTTTCGGGATTATTATGAAAACTTTTTGTCGTATCAAAAAATAATCTTCTACAAATTTAAAGCTAATTAAATTTTCTAAAGAAATATGATATTAATTTGTTTGTACTTGTATTAGTTTATAAAATAACTCTATATATTAAGAGGCTGGTCAAATGTTACCACCAGGCATTTTTGGTCAAATTTGCAACACAAACTGCCAGCGTAGTGCAATGCAGTGTAAAGTGTATTATAGTCGGACGGTGGAGAGTTTATGAAAAGAGGAATGATTTTAGTTTCTGCACTAAACAAGTCTGTTGTTATTAAGGGCATGTACCCTTTCCATCCTGGAACATCGTAAATGCCAATAAACTTTTATGCTTACCAAATTGTGTCATATGGTTTTGGCTATTACATTTCTTCCGAACACGTATTCACATTTCCAAAAACTAAATTCTTAATCTGCCATCTGTTTTCTGAAATGTTTCCAAAGGAAGTACT
The DNA here is from genome assembly GCF_945859685.1 of Eupeodes corollae. NCBI lineage: Eukaryota > Metazoa > Arthropoda > Insecta > Diptera > Syrphidae > Eupeodes > Eupeodes corollae. The sequence goes on from NC_079147.1 coordinate 104,421,057, forward strand.
CCAAGTTATCCAGTTAATTTAGCATAAGGTGGTTTTTCTAGCTTTTGCCTGCGTGTGTCGGTTTCTTTTCTTATGGAAGTAGATGCGGCGATGCATCTTATTCCGCCCAAAGAACGTAATGTATTTAGTCCATCTAACGTTCTGACCTTATTGTCCGAATTATCAAACACAAATTGGTTAAATGAACCGCTTTAATCGAGTCGCGTGTGGCAAATAGCTGATATCTCCAACAACTGAGCTTCATAGTATGAAGAACAAGACTCTTAGCTTGATATAAGGTTTACCAACTTCTTATAACCAAGCTTTCTGTATATAAATAAGGCAAGGCTGCTTAGTATTGGAGACATGAATGATCTGTACGCATAACTTATATAATGCTAACACCTATTGCGATGCACTTCCTTTTTTTATTTTCAATGTTCGTTTCCTTTATTATAAGAGTTTTCAGAAACTATTGTAGGGTTTCAGGTTAACATTGTCATCAACGTGTTTGAAAAAATTATCACATGTTTTTTTTTAAATGCCTATAGAGTTATTTTACAAAATAAAACAAGTACAAACAAATTAATATCATATTTCCTTAGAAAATTTTATAAGCTTTAAATTTGTAGAAGATTATTTTTTGATACGACAAAAAGTTTTCATAATAATCCCGAAAACCGAAAAACCATATATTTCTTTTCACTGCCGCTAGAGTTATTTTATAAACTATACCAGATATGATTTTTATAAAATTTACTTACTTACTTACTTAAGGTGGCGCTACAGTCCGGGCGGACCTGGGCCTCAACCAACAAACGTCTCCAGCCAGCTCGGTCCCTAGCTAGCTGTCTCCAGTTTCGCACGCCAAGTTAGTTGAGGTCCTCTCCCACCTGCGTGCGCCACCTGAGTCGCGGTCTTCCTCTACTGCGCCGTCCCTCGGGATTGGATTCAAAGACCTTCCGGGCTGGAGCGTTGATGTCCATCCGCTCTACATGACCTAGCCATCTAAGCCGTTGGACTTTAATTCTGCTAACTAGGTCAGTATCGCTGTACAGCCCGTACAGTTCGTCGTTATATCTTCTCCATCTCCATCTATGCGTACGGGACCAAAAATCAACCGAAGAATTTTTCTCTCGAAGCATCCTAAGACGCTCTCATCTTTCTTTGACAGGGTCCAGGGCTCAGCGCCATAAATGAGAACCGGGTGATGAGTGTCTTATAGATGGTGATTTTACATGCTCGAGAGAGGACTTTACTTCTTAATTGCCTTCTAAGTCCAAAGAAGCAGCGATTTGCAAGAGTTATTCTTCGTTTGATTTCAGCGCTGGTGCCCTTGTCTGCATTAATAGCGGTGCCTAGGTAGACAAAGTCCTTAACTACCTCAAAGTTATAGCTGTCCATGGTGACGTTTTGTCCAAGACGTCGTCGTTCAGTGTCCTTTTTTGATGACAGCATATACTTGGTCTTGCCCTCATTGACCACTAAACCCATCTTCTTCGCTTCCGTCGCAATGCTCACAAACGCTCTACTGACATCACGCTTTGATCTTCCAATTATGTCAATATCATTTGCGTATCCGAGTAATTGGATGGATCTTTGGAAGATTGTGCCTCTAGTGTTGACGGTTGAGTTTTGCACAATTCTTTCCAGAACGATGTTGAAGAAGTCGCATGACAGTGCATCGCCTTGTCTAAAACCTTTTTTGACATCAAATGCATCGGTAAGATCTTTTCCGACCTTGATAGAGCAGCGTGCATTCTCCATCGTCATTCTACACAAACGGATAAGTTTGACAGGGATGCCAAAACTAGACATTGCTCGGTAGAGCTCTTCCCTATAGATGATAAAGAGATGGTGGGTATCGATTTTAAGCTCCTGGGTTTTTTCCAAGATCTGCCGTAGTGTGAATATTTGGTCGATAGTGGACTTTCCTGGTTTAAAGCCACACTGATAAGGACCCATCGGGTTGTTGACGAATAGTTTCAGACGTTCACATAATACGGCAGAGAGGATCTTATAAGCAATGTTAAGGAGACTGATGCCTCTGTAGTTTGCGCAGTTTAGAGGGTCTCCTTTCTTATGTATCGGGCACACTATGCTGAGATTCCACTCATCGGGCATGCTTTCTTCCGACCATATTTTGCATATAAGTTGGTGCATGCTCCGTACCAAGTCATCGCCTGCTGCTTTGAATAGTTCGGCAGCGATGCCGTCAGCTCCAGCAGCTTTGTTTGACTTAAGTTCAAATATAGCTATCTTCACTTCGTCAAGGTCGGGTAGGCGGAATTGTTGATCTGCGTCGCCGAGGTTGAGTGGTTCTATCTCCCTTACAGCGGAATTAGGTTCGTCATCGCCGTTATATAATTTGGAGAAGTGATCTTTCCATATTCTGAGCATCGACTGCGATTCTACTACGATGTTCCCTTGATCGTCTTTACAGGCTTCGGTTCGTGGCTGGTACCCTTGGGAAGTTTTTTTTACCTTTTGGTAAAATTTACGAACCTCATTCCTGTTGTGACATCCCTCTATCTCCTCGATCGCGCGTTTCTCATGGCCTCTTTTTTTCCATCTAAGAAGCCGGTGTTCCTCTCTCTTCTTCTGCTCGTAGAGCTCGCGAGCAGCTCTAGTCGTTTTGTGCAGCGCCGTTTTGTATGCCTCTTGTTTCACTGCGTGAGCTTGCCGGCATTCGTCGTCAAACCAGGGGTTTCGCTGTGGTGGCCGTGTGAAACCTAGCACTTCAGAGGCGGCATCTCTGATGGCTGCAAGGCAATGTTGCCACTGGTTTTCAATGCTTAATGCAGGAAGCATAGGACTCCTTAAGAGGTTATAAGAGACTCGATCGGAAAAGGACATGGCAGTCTCTTGCGATTGTACACGTTTAACGTCGAATCTTCTCACAGTACTTTCTTGTTTAGGCTTGGATCGGGATATTCGTAGCTGTACCTTGGCTACAACGAGGTAGTGGTCCGAGTCCATGTTGGCCTCTCGGAATGTTCGGATATCCTGGATACTGGAGAAGTGTCGTGCGCCGATCGCAATGTGGTCAATCTGGTTGACGGTTGATTGATCAGGAGATTTCCATGTCCCCTTGTTAATATTGAGATGCGTACTAGCTACCAGAACGTCTCGCCCCGCAGCGAAATCGACCAGCCTGTATCCCTTGTCGGGATTAATGAGCTTTAATTTTGTGGAACTAAATTTTTGATACGACAAATAGATTTTGAGATAAAATTGAAAAACTGACACAATCTCCATGTTTTTCTTAACTGCCGCCAGAGCTCACGTCGGATTCTTTGGGACATTTTTTTGGGTCACCACCAGAAGTTTCAAAACTGATGGATTTTTTGAGGTGAAGGCAATTTTTTTCGTTCATTCACTGGTCTAATCCCGTCTGCCGTTTTGTCTTGCTTAAAAGTTTTTAGGTTTTAGTGTTTTGTTAAAAAAGTTGTCAGTTGAATTATTCTTAAAAATTTTAAAATTACAAACTATATTTTGCATATAATGAAATAGCTTAATTTCTAATTCTATTTCTGTTAACGAGATTTTTAGTCGAAAAAAAATTTCTTAAAACACTTATTTCTTATATAAAAAAATACCAATTGGATGAATGAAAATAATTTGAAATCAATATCTTCTATTGTTCACGAGATATCAAGAAACGAACATCAATTTTTACCAAATTTTGCGTTTTTTTTGTAGATTTTATTTTTTTACGAAAAAACAGACTGTTGAATTTTTGTAAAAAAACAATATTTTCTGTGTCGAAAGTAAATTTTAACCAAGTTTCAGTACATATTGTTTTTTTTTAGGATTCAAATTTTTTCAAAATGTAACCGAATGTTGAAAACAATATTTTTTATCAGACAGCAAATTAGTTTGAAGCCATAATCTTAAATTTTTAAAGAGATATTTGAGTCGAAAATTAATTTTTACCAACTTTTAGTGATTTTGTTTACGTTTTTATTTTTTATAAAAAAACTGTTAATTCGTTTTTTTTTTTTCAAAATTTTACCAGATGTCAAAAAGGTTATTTTTTATTGCGAACAATTATTTTGGTGATAAAATCATTTTTTGTTCGTAAAATATTCAAGGTGACAAAAATTTTATTTTTAGTTTTTTTAACTTATAAAAAAAAAGTTGATTGGATTTTTTCAAAAACATATTTGTTTGGTATAATGTCACAATATATAATATAAAATTTAATTCAAGTCGCTAGCGTTATTGGTTGGTGAGATATTTAGGGTTAACCAAAATTTGCATTTGTTAAATTTCTAGAAACATTCACGCATTTTTTTAGAGACTCCTTTCTGCATCTTTCTGAATTATTATCTGTATAACAACATTTATTTCAAGTCGATATCTCTAATAGTTCTTGAGCTATGGATGACGAAAAAAACTTCCCTAACGTACGAACATACATCTTTTATTTAGACTCTAGGGACTTTGAAACGACGAGAAATGCCAAAGTTTCAATTCCAAAACCAATCGAGTACAATAACTTCCTATGGGAAGTTAACAAGTTTAATTTAGGAAGACTTTAACTTTAGGATTGATGTTCCAACATCGCTTTCGCTTCTTTTTTCACTTCACATTTAAGGGTATTTAACATTTTTAGTCTTCTTTCTATAACTGACGTCAATTTTGCCAAATTCTTGATTTTTGTTTCATTTAGAAAATAACCTCATAAGTTGTATGACTTAAAGTATGAGGACGCGGTGATTTTCTTTTGTGGAGATAATTGTATGACTCCCTGTGAGCTTTTCATCGAGATGTTTAAATGAAGCGTTTTGCATATGCTAAATATTTTTCTTTATCATAGGCTGAAAAATTACAAGATCTTGATTGATAATTATAGTGAACTTAAAACCTTTTATCTTTTAAAAAGAAATGAAAAAGTAAGTAAGTTATTTTATATGACTGAAAAGAATTAATGTAGCCCCTTCAAGACCAAAGAATGACATTTTATCTGTATTAACCTTCTTTTCTATAATTCGATTATTTCCACGAAAATAGCTTTCATTTTTCTTGGCAACGAATTATAACCGTCACGTTTAGAATAAAAAGCTTGAAGACAAAAGATAAAATAAATGAAAAAACTTGGTTTTTGTGTGTTTACAAAGTTCCTTGGGCAATTAAATTAATTCCATATGTTTTGAAGACATATAGCACAACAAAGTTATATTCTTTTAAGACAATTTGGTGCTATTCAGTCGTGCGTGTGTAATTTTTCATTCCATTAAAATTAATAATTTTAAATTCTTTCCATAAAATCTATGCAGACCCAATAATTCAGTTTCCAAAAATGGGATCTGATGAAAATAATTACATTTCTGTTTCGACTAAGCTTATAGCACATTTATACGATACGTGATATAAAATTAATTATATGCAATGTCATTTCTCGTTTTCATGCCTTAGTCTAAAATACATACTTATTTATGTTTAGGAAGAAGTCATTGTCTAAATAAGTACGTGATTTAATATATGACGTTATTTTAAGAAGACAATGAATTAACATAAATTAACTTAGCAAACGTCCTTGATATGGAAGTAACATATTTGCTAAAGCTATAAACTCTATACCTTTTTTTCAAGGAACACCAACTATAAGAAAATAAGTTGTTTTATTAGAGCAATTAAGATTTGCAGATAACGAAGCTGTATTAAAACTAGATAATATATAATCTATTGATTAAGTAGGTTCTTATCATGAAGCTGATTTATAGAGAAACGGTTCATAAACTACTAATGATTATTATAAAATAAATTAAATAAACAACACTTAATGTAAGGATCGAAGGAACTTAATCCTGTATTTAAAGAATCTGTCTTAAAAAAGTATCTTTAATTTATGTAGTTTAGGCACATCTAACCTTTGTTTTATATCTGCAAATTTCTCGCGTTAAAACTCTCCAGTTTAAGAAAGATCTACAAAAAGAACCGTTTGGAAATACGCGAATGCCAACTGGGAGGGTCTTAATAATTATTCCAGGATCTTTAACTGGTCACTATACTTCCTAGATAGTGACGTTGACCGCTGATGTTATCACAAGTTTAACTCTCCTGGGAATGGGAAGTTTTATCCAAAACAGGGTTAAAACCATTAGACCTAAAGAAAGCTTATGGTTCGATGCGAGCTTTAAAGAGGTTTTTAAGGCCAAAGAAGTAAATTTCCGTTGCTATGAAACCAACCCTACTGAGAAAAGCAGGCAAACGTTCAAGCAAGCGGGTTAGGTCTGCAAAGCCCATATTTGACGGACCAAGAATTAAGGCAACAACTACTGCAATGTCCCAAAGGCAGTGCAAATTATTGATCATTAGTAAAAGTATGACGACTTCTTCCCCTTCCTCAATAATACTCCATTTCTTAGCTCTCCCGTGAAAGATAATCCCTTTGCTATATGCAGTTCGCCGCCAATTCAACGCTTCCAGTGAGTATTATTACAAAACCTGTCCTCGGGACCAATTTTAATTCGCAATCATACCGTTGCGAGAGTCCTAAAAGATCTCAACATACATCCGATTGGTATGCCCGCTATTGTTCTGAAAAGGTGTTCTTTAACCCTTCACCATTATACAGTGTTACGCACCGACGGAGCTCGCATCTGATGAAGAGAAAGAATGCTTTTATAGTCAACTAGGATCCGCTTACAACAACACTCCCCGCGGAGATATAATTTTAGTTATGGAAGACCTCAACGCTAAGGTTGGCACTTGGCAGTAACAACAACGGGCTAAGGCATGTGTTGGGTGCTCCAGGAGTCTGCAATTGAAATGATAATGGTGAGAGGTGCATTGACTTCTGCAATGCCAATAGCCTTATGATTGGTGGCACTATGTTTGAACACAAACTCTGTCATAAAATTAGCTGGGTGTTGACGGACAGAAAAGCGTCTGCCAACCAAATTAACCACTTCGCGATTGGTTGTCGCTTGAGAAGCAGTCTCTTGGATGTACGAAACAAAAGAGGAGCCGATATAGGGCTTGCCCGTGACCACCACTCAACGATAGCTACCCTAAGATTGCGTACAGCTACAGTTCGAAGATCAAACGAAACAACACGAGCCCACAAATACAACATCGCCAGGCTAAAGGATCCCACGATCCGTCAACAATTTAGGGACCACCTGTACAGTACATGACGACATCGAACACTATTGGAATGAAAAATGTTTTCATGCTGATAGAATAGCTGATCGGAAAAAAGGAAGCAACAACACTTGGCTTTCAGAAGAATTTTGGGAAAGGATCAACGAACGGAAACAGTTAAGGGCTCCAATAACTGCTGCACAAGTGCCGCAGTGTGTGCCGCGACAAGCGTAACTACATCTACGCATTGGTGCAAGAAGCAGAAGATGCTGAAAACAGGTGTGACAGCAGGACCTTTTACAGAATAACCAAAGAGCTGACCGGTAAAGAGCAACACCTGGTGACAGAAGTAGAAGGTACTGTGATAATTTTGGTGGATGGGCAAGTCAGAAGGTGGAAAGAACGCTTTTCCTCCGTTTTAAACCGAGTGCAGCAGATACCTTCTGAAGCGCCCGAAGAAACTAATCAACGAATCCGCACCACACCTCCCAGTAAAGATGAGATCGTTGCCGCAGTTAAAGCACTTAAGAACGACAAAGTGGTTGGACTTGATGGAATTCCCGTAGAGCTTTAACAAGCAGCGCCAACGACATCAAGCGAACTGGTTCATCCACTCATAAACGAAGCCTGGACCACCAAATGCTTCCCCAATGGAAGAAGGTAATTATCGTCAAGCTTCCAAAAAAAGGAGATGTTACAAAGTGCGAAAACTAGAGAGGAATTTGCGTTCTACCAGCTGTTGCTTTTGGCAAGTAGCAAAAGTTGTACTGGAACGCATCAGAGAACACCTTGAGGACACACTCGATGCCGAACAAGCAGGATTGCGCGCTGGATCATCCTCTATAGATTATATCAACACCCTGCGGATCATTATTGAACAGTGCGTTGAATATCGATCACCACTACACCTGCTGTTCATCGACTTCAAGAAGGCCTTTGATAGCGTTAACACGGAGCTATTATTAAAGCAGCATATGATGGATCCAAGTATCACGTTCTGCACGATGGTAAGTTGTCAGATGATTTTGATATCTGTCGCCAATATTGTTTTTGTTGGTGATAAGCGATGTACTGCGCTCAGCTCTGTCAGGTACGGGAGGGATCCAATGGACTTTGACATCCTATTTAAAGCACTTGGATTACTTGGACGATGTATGCTAACTCTCTCATAGGATTATGGATCTCCATCAAATGACAAAAAGTGTGGAGAGAGAAGCGGAAGTTGTGGGGCTGAAAATTAATACCGACAAAATAAAAATGATCAGCCACGGAAATAAATATAAATATATATATATAAATAAATATTTTCTCGCAACCAGTGGAAAAAGTGGAGAGCTTTCAATTACTTGGAAGCATCGTTTCCATCGAAGGCGGAACCGAACGAGACGTCATCTGCTGCATCGGCAAAGCAAAAGTGGAGTTCGGTATGCTTAAAAAAAATTGGAGGAATAACTTTATCAGCTTAAGAACAAAGCTACGACTGTTTCGCACAAATGTCGAATCTGTGCTTCTTTATTGGTGCAGCACTTAGAAGGTTACTTCAGCCGTAACAAAAAAGCTGCAAACCTTCCTAAATAGATGTCCTCGTAACATCCTAAGGATTTTCTGGCAAACCGTATTTCAAATGAGGTCCTTCATAGAAGGACAGGTCAGTAACCTATAGAATCTTTAATACGAAGACGTAAGTGGGGTAGTACCCGTGGCATGATGTTTAGTGCGATGGACTGTCATGCCAGAGGTCTTGGGTTCGTCTCCTGCCTATACCATCTGAAGTCTTTTCACGGGTACTGTCTCTTGCAAGGAATTGATAAATTTTCCAAAAGTAACACTTGTTTTGAAAAAGTGCTTTCACAAATTATCCGTTTGAATTCGGTTTTAAGCTGTAGGTCCCCTCCGTTCCTGACAAAATTACTCGCACACAGGAATGGTTAAGAGTTGTAAGTCACTAGGCCCTAGTTCTCAACGGACTGTTGCACCATCCAATTTATTTTTATAAGTGGCAAAGGATTGGACATACGCTTCGAAAATGTAACGACTGCATTGCTTTCCAAGCAATGTGGAATCCGCTCACACAAGAAGGAAGAAGAGCTGGGCGACCGAGAAGCACATGGCGCAGGAAAGTCTAGGCGGAATCAACGTCAATAGGCAAGAGTTGGAGGGAGCTGAAACACATCTCCGGAAAACGTACACGATGACACGTAGGCGTAGTAGAAGCACTATGCCGCTTAAATGGTTCCCAGTAGAATTAACAGGTCTGATAACTTAAATAAGTACCCAAGTATTCTTTAACTCTGCAAAACCCTAGCATAAGTTTTTTCCTGCTCCGAGGACTAGTTCCGAGCGGATGGAAAAAATAATTTGTTCAGCCAATCCCCAAAAAAGGCGAATCTATCTTATGGCGCGCCATTGCACTTATTTCTCTCCTTTCCAAGGTCATGAAAAAAAAAATTATCAGCTCAAGAAATATCTCGAAGATTGGTTCGGCTTTCACAGCAATAGGTTAACTGCTGATCTAATGGTTCATTTCAGCGAACGGTGAAAAAAATGTTTACATTGTTTTCGAGTTAGTTAGATTATTACACTTGATATTTCCAACGCATTTACAAGGGTTATGCATTACGCTTTCCAATATGGGTACTTTCGGTTTCGATGAATTCCCCTTTCATTGCATTAGTAATTACCTTTGTGATCGTTTAATACAAGTTGTATTAGATGGATTCAAGTCTGAAAACCACAAAATAAATGCTGGTGTGCCAAAGTGCTCTGTTCTATCCCTCAACACTCTTCCTCATTTCTGTTTTTGATCTCCTGCCTGGAACTTCTTATAGGCAATACGTTATTTCGCTAACGATAGTACTCTTAGCATCCGCTTCTTCGGATGTGGAACTGCAACGACAAAATATGATAAGCTCATTAAATGCTGTCTTGTATCGTTAAAGCGAGGAAAGATGCCTCTTGCATCAATAATATTGAACATTTTGATATTATAGGTATATGTCCCAATAACCATCTCTTGTAGAACGATGTCGTCAAAAATTTCGCAAGATGTTTGGGTTTCCCATCTCGGGGCCTGCAACTTACTTAAGCCTCTTGGACAGTATTGAACGTGGAGCATTTACATTGATTGGTGATAATATAATAATAAGTTCAATAGCTTCGCTTCAACATCGTCGTAAGGTTTCTTCTTAAACCATTTCTTAACTTTATTTTATCGGTTTATGCTCTAGAGCTCAGCTGCATTCTTCCTTTATAACAGCTCAACCGTAATACTCGTGTTTTTAGGAATACTCATCAGTATACCATACTGTCAAACTCAACTTCGGTGGTACTGTCAAATACAGAGACTCTTTGTTTAGCCGTACTGAGTGAATGTGGAATGTTTTCTTAAAACATGTTTTTGCATGGGTTCTACTGTTATTTTTGATCTTAAACAAAATATGAAAAACGACAAAAAATCTTTTTTTCCAAGATTGAACTTAATCTTCTTATTAGATTCTGAAATTTTTACTTTTGTAACAAGACTATGTATTAACCCTGATATATTTTGTTTTTGTAACAAGACATTGTATTTAACTTAATATATTTTGCTTTATCATGTAATTTTAAGTTTTACTATAACATAGTTCACACTCTGTGTTCACCTCAAAATTATTAAATAAACATAGAAATTGTATTAGAATTGATTCGGAAGTTAATAATATAATATCATTTTTTAAAAAGGTATTAAGATTTTCTGTTATTGTTTTGGGAAACGTTTTTTTTTAAATTGTTATATATAGTTAGTCCGGAGTTCCTCCCGACGACCAGTATACAATAAAATATAAAGGGCAGTGTTAGCTAGGAGTTCCTCCAGGCAGCACTACATATTTAAGGTAGTAACCAGCATCGCTGTTACAAATTGGCGCACCAACTACAGGGCAGAAACCACGTTACTTATACCAATTTTTTTCTCGACCAAAACACTGCAAGTCGATAAAATAGGCACACCGTCACTATTCTAAAATGCCACGAAGAACTGAACCACCGGCTGCCTCTGCCTCGGATGCAGGGCAAGAACCAGGAGATGTTCTACAAATACCGATGCAGCAACTTCAAAATTTAATGCGGCGGAATGTTTCACTTTCAGAGTGCTCCGAAAGATTTCATGGGGAAGCAGACTCTGAAAAATTGGACAATTTTCTACAAGCGGTAGAAATATTTAAAAAAGTAAAACAAATATCGGACGCGGATGCATTATTGGAACTGCCTCTACTCTTCAGAGACTTCGCTATAAGATGGTGGAAGGGAGTGAAAGATGAGGCTACTACATGGAAGCTTGCAATTGACCTGCTAAAAAAACAATTCGCTCCAAATAGAAAACCTCACGTCATCTTTCAAATTCTCTTTGACACAAAACAAAAAAGAGGTGAAAAATCTGATACATTTATATGCGAAAAACGAGCTCTTATATCAGAGTTGCCATATCCTCAATTTACTGAAGAAATAGCCATCGACATAGTCTACTCTCTTCTACAAGAGGCAATTCGAAAAGATGTAAGAAGAGAGCAGTTCAAAAGCTTCGAAGAATTGATTACGTTATGCAGAGACTGGGAGCAACTATCAGTTAATACGAGGTCAAATTCTAATTTTTCAGAACCATCCCAAGCTAAACAAAAAATACGATGCAACCACTGTAACTTTCGCGGTCATCGAACTGAAGATTGTCGAAAGCTTCATCAGACAAAAACAAAAGAAGCAAACGTGACAAGAACAGTGGAAGAAAAGCCAAATATAGTTTGTTTTGGATGTGGAGCTAATGGGTTCTACAGAGGAAATTGTCCTAATTGCAAAAACAAAGTACTCCCTAGTCAATCATACAATAAAACCCAGTCACTAAAAATATCATCAACAGGAAGCATTCCAACAATTCCATTTACGACAAAAGGAAAAGAAATGCTCGCCTATATTGATACAGGAGCGTTGACAAGCATCGCAGGCAACGATTTATACCAACACCTTAAAGAAACTGGACACAAATTTCATAAGGTCAGTGCAAACGTCACGCTAGCTGATGGAATTGATTCACGAAAAGATATGTGGTGTACAGCTTGTCGCATAATCATTGGCAATAGGTCCAAGTTAATCAACATTAGCGTCTTGCCAGAAAGACGAAATTCCATTACGCTCATCGGAATTGATTTTCTTGAGAGCTCTGGTATCATTTTGAATCTGGGCCAAAGAACATGGCAATATGTCGACCAACCAAATGTAATTTTTGAATATTATGACCACCTGGAACCAGAAATCCAAACACCAAAAAGCGACATTTCAACACCAGTATCCTTATTAAATTGGGAAAATAATAGAGTCGAGCCAGTTTCTCCTCTAGGTAGTACACCAAATCAAATTTTAAATATGTCCATCACCGAGAACGAATATGTTTCACAGTCAGAAAAAGCCTCAGAAGATGAAATATATGAAATTTTTCGAGATGCACTTCCTCTCTATGTCCACAGTCCTAAAAATGACTCAAACTGCGAAAATGTATTTTTAAATACAAAAAGGCAAGAACGAACCTATAGTACCGAAAACCTGTTCCAGCCACCGCACAGAGTAAATATTAACGCTATAGAACTTCGAATGGAAGAAGGATGTCACTTGTCACAAGAACAAACAAAAGTGCTTGAGTCTATATTAAATTGGCACGAGCAGGTATTTAACTGGGAAAATGAAGTGACTGTAAAAGGAGTTGAACATATTATTGCAACTAAAAACCATTTGCCTATCGCTTCGCCTCCATACAGACTTTCGCCAGCTAGAAAAGAGCAGTTGAAAGCTGAAATACAAAAAATGCTCGAAAAGGGTATAATCGAACCTTCTGATTCTCCATGGGCAGCACCAGTAGTAATGATTCCAAAAAAATCAGGCGAAATACGAGTTTGCATCGATTACCGCAAACTCAACGCGGTCACTACACCAGATCGTTATCCTTTGCCAAGAATTGACGACTTACTACATGATGCTAAAGCAACATCATTTATGAGCACCCTGGACTTACAGTCGGGATACTGGCAAATAAAAGTCGCCGAAAAAGATAAACCGAAAACAGCATTCGTAACACCTTTCGGAACATTTCAATTTAACCGAATGAGCTTTGGACTTCGAAACGCACCAGCTACATTCCAACGCCTCATCGACCGATTAAAAGCTGGACTAAGCGAAATTACCATCTTTGCTTATTTAGATGACATAGTTGTCTGTTCAAGTAGTTTTAATGATCACATGAGCGATCTTCAAAAGTTATTTCAAAGACTTACCGAATATGGCATCAAAGTTAATAGGGGGAAAAGTCGCTTCTGCTGCGAAGAAATTAAATATCTGGGACATTTACTAACAAGGGAAGGCATCAAGACAGATCCAGATAAAACGTCAGCAATCGAAAGAATGAGACCACCAAGAAATTCAAAAGAAGTACTCACGTTCTTACAGACTTGCTCCTGGTATCGAAGATTCATACCAAATTTCTCGGATATTGGTAAACCCTTGAGCAAATTATTAAAGAAAAATGTTACGTTCAAATGGTCTTCCGAGGAACAACAAGCTTTTGATAAATTAAAGCAACTTCTAGTTACAGCACCCATACTACAACAAGCTGACGAAAAGAAACCCTTTCTCCTGAAGACCGACGCAAGTAATTATGCTCTTGGAGCTGTTCTGGTCCAGGGGGAGGGAGCCGAAGAACACCCCATTGAATATGCTAGTCGATTGTTAACACCTACCGAAAGAAATTATGCCACCACAGAACGTGAAGCATTAGCAATAGTATGGGCGGTGAATAAATTCCGGGGCTATTTCGAAGGAGCAGAAATTACTCTTTTAACAGATCATCAGCCTCTAAAATGGCTAATGTCGCTAAAATCACCAACCGGCAGGCTTGCCAGATGGGCTATGCAACTCCAATCATATGACCTAAAAATAAATTATATCAAAGGAAAAACTAATGTCGTTGCCGATACCTTATCTCGGCCTCCATCGCAAACATGTGAAATTTGTTATACACAAGTAGACATTCCAACACGTCGTCCTTATGAAATACGAAAAAGCCAGCTTAGTGACCAAAAGTTACAAACAATTATTAATGCATTTGAAGAAAGCAGTGGTACGGAAGCGGAACAGTATGCCTCTGAAGGCTATATAATAAACAATGGTATATTATACAAATATATAGAAGATTTTGAAGAAGCTGCACTGGTTATTCCGGATTGCGAACAAGAAACTATATTGAAAGCCTTGCACAAAGCACCCACCGCTGGACACTATGGTGTTGAAAAAACCAAAGCAAGGATTTTACCTTATTTTTATTGGGATGGGATCAACTCCCACATAATTGATTTTATCAAGAAATGCGACGAATGCCAAAAATACAAACCCTCTAATCAAAAACCTGTTGGTCTATTCCAGTCAACACCACAGAACCAACGTTTCGAAACCATCTCAGTAGATTTATTTGGCCCTCTTCCACCCAGCAACGGATATCGTTGGATTTTCGTGATTGAAGACACAGCAAGTAGATGGGTAGAACTGTTCCCACTCAAAGAAGCCACCGCTGAGAAATGTGCAACCATCTTACTCAACGAAATCTTTTTACGCTTTGGCATCGCCAGACGAATCATCAGTGATAATGGACCTCAATTCGTCTCCACCATTATGAAACATCTCACTTCTTGTCTTGGTATTGAACAAAGATTGACACCAGTCTATCATCCACAACCAAATATAGTCGAACGAAAAAATCGCGATTTAAAAACACAACTCGCCATTCTGGTCGGTACAGAACATACAACATGGGTCACACGACTGCCATCAATACGTTTTTCAATGAACACATCTGTATGCCAAACAACAGGGCAAACCGCAGCATACCTTACGTTTGGACGAGAACTAAGGACACCAATACACATCACACACGATCTAAGCATGATAATTGACAATGAAAACTTCGTGCCGGAGATAACCCCACATTTGAAACAATTGGCCAATGTTTTGGAAGATTCCCGCCAACTTGAAAAGGTAAACAAGGAGCGACATCTAGCAAACGCAAACGCTAAACGAAAGCCAAAACCTGAATATCAATTAGGTGATGCCGTACTAATAACAACTCACGTTTTAAGCAATATTGATAAAAATGTTACAAGCAAATTTATACCAAAAAGAGATGGGCCATATATCATAATTCAAAAAGTAGGCGAAACATCATTTCAAATAGCACATCCTGATCAGACCGATGTCCCACTAGGGACATACCATGTATCCGCACTAACTCCCTACAACTCTGTGGGTGACATAACAACAACAAATATTAAATATCCAATCAGAAGAAGAGGACGTCCAAGAATTACTTCACCTGCTCTGCAATCAACTGTCAACTCGCCGAGACGTAATCGTAGCCTGAGGGAGAGACTGTAACAAGACTATGTATTAACCCTGATATATTTTGTTTTTGTAACAAGACATTGTATTTAACTTAATATATTTTGCTTTATCATGTAATTTTAAGTTTTACTATAATATAGTTCACACTCTGTGTTCACCTCAAAATTATTAAATAAACATAGAAATTGTATTAGAATTGATTCGGAAGTTAATAATATAATATCATTTTTTAAAAAGGTATTAAGATTTTCTGTTATTGTTTTGGGAAACGTTTTTTTTTAAATTGTTATATATAGTTAGTCCGGAGTTCCTCCCGACGACCAGTATACAATAAAATATAAAGGGCAGTGTTAGCTAGGAGTTCCTCCAGGCAGCACTACATATTTAAGGTAGTAACCAGCATCGCTGTTACACTTTAGTTTAACTATGAAGGATAAAGTGCAAAGATCTTTAGTTGAAAGCAAAATATTCGTCTATATAGCCTCTATCCCCCCCAACTTACTTGTGTACCTATATTTTTCTCATATTTCTCTAGCTACATTATTAAGTTGGGTAGCTCTATAACTTCTAAAAAGGTATTTGCAGAAGAGTGATTTGCTTTCACTTACATTTATATTTCAGAAGACTTTATTCTCGAGAAAGCAAAAACTCATCACCATTAGCTGTTTGACAATTCATTTTTATATTCTAGGTAAAGATTTTTTCTTATGTAAGTTGTTTTGAGACTGCTCAAGGAAAAAGAATGTAAGATGATAATAATAATTTACAAAGATATACCTACCAACAGTGCTTCAAGTAATAAATTCAAAGATTTCCTCTTTTATGTGACATAATAGCTTTTACACAGTTATCTTACATAAAAGAATTTCATACTCCATATATTACCTTTATGTTCATATGATTTTATCTTTGGGAAAAGGAAAGCTCCTTATGATGTGATTTAATAAGCGTATGTCTCTCGTGTTGAAAATGTCATTGGAATTGGGTCATTTTGTGTGAAGGAAATTCGAAACGAAAGTTAACACAATTTCCTTGAGTATGAATTTTTTAAGATTCAGTAAAATATTAAAGCCATTTTACTAAGCCTAAAAGATGATTTACCTAAATTTAACCAATTTTAACATCTTACTATATCTTAAACATTTGCTAAAGTTCAAACCACGGAATGACCTCTTTAACTCTTATGACACCTTTGACTTTGACTTTTTATAACACCTGTAAAATTATTCTTATAAGAGCAGTGGATGGTCTTGTAAGAAGTCAACAGTTTTGAATTCCAATTAATAGGTTCGTTTAAGCGTATTTGCTTTGTTTATTTTCAAGAACTGTCACTTTTTAAACTTGTTTGGATGCTCGTTATTTAATAAAGGCGATTAGCAATCAGCTTGTTAGCAAAACACATGGCTTTCAGAAGGTCTTGGGTAAGGATCAACGAACGCAAACTGTTAAGGGCTCGAATAACTGCTGCACAAGGGAAAGAAAGGAAAATAAGCAGGAAGCAGAAGATGGTGCAAAGAGGTGCAACAGCAGGACCGTTTACAGAATAATGAAAGAGTTGACTGGTGCACATAGCTCAAAGAAACACCTGGTCAAAGAGGTAACGATACTTTGCTAAGTTCGGTGGATAAACAAGTCAGAAGGTGGAAAGAACAGTTTTCCTCGGTTTCAAACCGAATTTTTGGAAACAACGTGCGGCCGATGCCTTCTCAAGCGCTCGAACAGACCAATCACCGAATTGTAGCCGCAATTATAGCACTTTAGAACAACAAGTCGGTAGGTGTAGAACACGAGCTTCTAAAAGCAGCACCAACGTCATCAAGCTAACTGCTTCATCCGCTCTTGAGAAGAGAAAGAAGGAAATTATTGTCAAGCTTCCAGAAAAAGGTGATCTTTTTCTCGGAACCCGGCCATCATCTCAAATCAATATTTCCTTACAACCGGTGGAGGAAGTGGAGACTTTCATACCTTGGGAGTATCGTTTCCATGGATGGCGGAACCGAACAAGACGTCATCTGCCGCATCGGCTAAGCAAAAGCGGCGTTCGAAATTCTGTATACAAATTTGGAGGAATAACTCTATCAGCTTTTCAATGAAGGAAGAAAAGTTGGACGACACAGAAGCACATGGCACAGGACAGTCGAAGAGAAATCAGCGTCAGTAAATTCTTAAACCCTTAACAATAGATTATTTTAAATTTTTCACCATTGATTTGGTCTGTAGCGCCACTTTAAGTAAGTCTAGCGATTCTATTTCAATCTAAGTAACTTCCTATCATGTTATAAAATGTCTTTTGACTTATAATAAAAGACCTGCAAAATTTTCAATGTTTTTATTTATCGTCATTTTTGTGTAAAGTTGAAAATCTCTTCTATTGAGATCCAATGGCCAGTTGCTGCACATTTACATTTTTTCGATTTTTTAAAGTGTTTAATGGGGAATTTTTGAAAGTTGGCCTTACCTCAAATAAAACCATTTATTTGCTCTTTTTCTTGATGTATCAATTTTTTTTTCAAAACATAAATGGCCCCCAAATAACAACAATTTTTAGAATAGCACACGAATAATCGCCAAACTGGAATGAAATGTATTGCTCCAATATTAGATTTGTTCCTTAGATTTTTGAGCATAAATTGTTAGTTCGAAAAATTTTTACGGTTTCTTGTCAAAAATGTTCTACTACTCAGTCAATATCCAGCAAACCGAGTGGAGGACACTCATACTAGTAAATTTACGTACCAAACTTCTGCACAAAACTATAAAATTTTTGTAGTGTGGAAAAGCATTTCGACAATGATTGTTGACAATTGGCAGTTTTCTGACTATCGATTTTGCGGTACCAGAAATCCTAGTAATCGGATCCTATTTATCAGGAGCCCATTTAGTATGTACTTATGTGAATCAATTTTTAATATAAGTAAACAAAATCGAATTGCAAATCGGGTACAAGTCGGAGGCTATAGATGAGTTGAAATGAAAAATTCGAGTCTTCTTTTTTCTTAAAAATCACAATTACATGCATTCTATAATATTAAATTTATAGGCATGGCATGCCCCACCGTTTTGTTAAAACCACATGTCATGCAAATAATGGCTGAAACACAAACACGCTTCAGCTTCGGCTTCGCCTGA
Source organism: Eupeodes corollae (assembly GCF_945859685.1). Taxonomy (NCBI): domain Eukaryota; kingdom Metazoa; phylum Arthropoda; class Insecta; order Diptera; family Syrphidae; genus Eupeodes; species Eupeodes corollae. Next base: position 104,439,669 of record NC_079147.1, read on the forward strand.
CGTTTACGAGTTCAGCCTTAGGAATTCAATGCATGCTATCAAAATGGAGCTTCGACCTCACGTTTCCTTTAACAATCGTAAGGAAAAGAACGTAATGTAACGTAATGTGACTCCAAACGGAAGCTCTAGTTCAATTATTTGAACATTTGCTTTGTCTGACAGCTCATCAGCTGTAAAAAAATGTCAACAAACAAAATATTTGCTCTTTGGAGGGATGAAATAATAGAAATGTCATTCAAAGCAACCTCGAAGCAGGCCTAACGTAACGCAGACGAAGCCGAAGCTGAAGCGTGTATGTGTTTCAGCCATAAAGGTCTTGCATTTTGGGCAAAAAAAAGTTGGATATCATCTTACGGTAGCACTCTCCATTCAGAGTAACGTTACGATTCCCATCATCTTTAAAGAAGAACGGTCCAATGATACCACCAGCCCATAATCAACACCAAACTGTGACTTTTTCTGGATGCATTGGTAGCTCTTGCAATGCTTCTGGCTGATATTCACTACAAAATTGAGCTTCGTTGCTCGCTGGAAGAAGCACGCAATGAATTTTCTTAACAGAGCACGCATTTTGATAGTAAAATTGAATAACTTGCAAGCTTTGTTCGTTTGTAAGATGATTCATGGTTAAATTATGGACCACATTGAAGATGTTTGACAGTGAAACAGAACATGAAACGTGGGTCAGCTGTTTAAACCAGTGTTGCCAAAAAGATAATAATAATAATCACCCTTTATAAGAAGAGCTATTTTTTTTTTTTTTCCCCCTTTAGTGTAAAATTCAATTTCAGAAAACCATCAATAAATACCATATTGTAAATAGTATTAAAAAATATCGATACTTAAATAAAATACTTACAAAAATAAGGTAATTTACTTACATTTATGTACAATTTCACATAAATAAAAAAACACAAGCATTCTTCATGTGAAACAGTTAATAGGCTCAGGTACATTAAGAACGAAAAATAATATCAATTAAATAGGTATACGTACTTTAAATATTGTGTATGTAATAAATTACAAGAATTCGGTAGGTCCTTCATCGTTCCTTTCTTAATATTTTTTTACTCGCTGTCATTCAAATATTGGAAAAAAGTTGAAATCCTTTTTTAACAAAAGTAAAACCGTATTTGTAAATTAATGGAGTTTTTTATGATTTAAATTTAATTAAAGGGAACAATTTAATTAAATTTTTCGAATGAAACATTTCATATCAAAAAATATTTTTATTTTTACACATTTGAAAGTTGCTACATAATGTTGTGAGGGTAAAAGCAAATAAGACCTTGGCTCTTGGCACTAGATTAAAATTTAATCGACATATTGACGAGTTTTAAAATTCATTGATTGATAAGAAATAAGGATTAAAAATATGTCTAAAATCAAATAACTGCGTTTAAGAACAGTTTTTGTATTAACTGATGAGTTACATAAATTGTTGACATTAATATCACTTTAAATGAAGAAAACGATACTTGAGGTCAAAAAATACTATTTACCTGATGTTATTACGATTGTTTTGATTTTCGGGTAACTTAATTTCAAGTTAGTTTAAGTCCTTAAAAAAGGACTCTTCGTTTTACTCTATACTTCAAACTAGTTCGTACTTATGGCCTTTTCCTTAGGTTTCTAACCTTAAATCGTGAATATTATGTCTGATTTGGATCAACCCATTTCAATCCTATTCTAGCTACTCCGGGCCCCCTCCTTTTATTCTTACATTTAATGGCACTGACATGATCATAAATCCTTCTACGCTGATGATACGAAATTTTTCAAAATCTCGACAATTTTTCAACCTGTCGAACCAAAAATTGCTGAGAGCTTTTTCTTCTAACACTAACATCCGCAACCTGAGAAACTCTCGAGCGTTTTATTTACCAACTCACCAAACCTCTTATGACCTTAACGAACCTCTGATTCGAATCCAAATTATTAACTTCCCATATTAAGTTATTGTAATGGGTCCGATTTGTCGAATTGAAAATTTTGAAATTTCTCGACGTTTCAAGGTCCCTAGAGTCGAAATAAAAGATTTTTAGAAAGATGTCTATGCGTGCGTGTAAACGTACTTTCGCGACGTTTTTTCGCTGTCCATAGCTCAAGAACCAGAAAAGAATCGACTTCAAATAAATTCTGTTATACAGATAATAAGGCAGAAAGATACAGAAAGGGCTCTCAAGAAAATTGAGTGGGCGGTTTTTTTTACCATAGGAGTTCAAAAAAAAGGTGAAAATGTTGGTTAACCCCAAATATCTAATGAACAAAAAGACAGTACAGACTTGAATTAAATTTTATATAATATATTGTAACATTACACCAAACAAGTATATTTTTTGAAAAAAATCCAATTGACGGTTTTTTATATATCAAAAACCTGAAAAAAATGTGTCACCTCGAAAATTTTACGAATACAAAATGATTTTAAGTCGAAAATAACTTTTTTATCACGAAAAAATTTATAAAATTTATAGAAAAATCGAATTCATAGTTTTCTTACAAAAAATAAAAACTAAAAAACAAAAAAAAATCGCGGGTACTGCCTCTTGCGAGAAATTGACAAATTCTCCAAGAGTAATTCTTGTCATACAAAAATGCTTTCCCAAATTAGCCGTTCGGATTCGACCTAAAATTGTAGGTCCCTTCCATTCCTGGCAACATTACTCGCACACAGGAATGGTTGCGAATTGTAAGTCACTAGGCCCTGGTTCACAACGGACTGTTGCTCCACCCTATTTATTTATTTATTTAAACAAAGAAATTAATAAATGTTGCTAAAAATTGATTTTCGACTCAAATATCTGTTCAACCATTTGAGATAATGGCTTCCATTTAATTTTAAATTACAAGACTGTCTTCAACATTCGGACAAATTTTGAAAAAAAAAAAAAAAAACAAATTCACAGTTTTTTATACAAAAAATAAAATCCTAAACAGAAAAATTAATAAAAGTTGGTAAAAATTGATTTTCGACTCGAATATCTTTCCAAAACTTTGAGATATTGGCTTTAAATTAATTAATCTTTTAAAAATATTGTTTTCAACATTCAGTAAAACTTTGAAGAAAATCGAATTGACAGTTTTTATACAAAAAAAAATAATAAAAAAACAATATTAAGACTTGGGAAAAATTAACTTTCGACTAAAAGAGCCTTCTATGCAAATGGGAACGTAGATCACGTGAAGAATTTTTCTCTCGAAAAAACCGCATATGATCAGGGCTTTAACGGTCAACCGCTAAACCCAGTTTTGCCGCCTCTGATTCAATACTCACATCCCGCTGAGTTCTTCAGAATATTTCAATGTCATCAATATGCCAATAATTGGACAGACTATTGAAAGATAGTGCTGTAAGTGTTGATGTGGGAGCTCTGCACTATTATTTTAAGAACGATGATAAGGAAATTACATGACAGCGCATCACCTTGTCTACAGCCTTCTTTGATATCAAAAGGTTCCGTTCAGATGTTTCCAATCTTTTTAGAGCAGCGTGAATTCTCCATGGTCATCTATGGCGGGGATGTCAAAACTAGGCATGGCTCTATATAGTTCGTCCTTGTAGATGGTGGAAGTCGATTTGATATTCTTGTTTCTTATCCAGAATCTTCCGTAATTCGAATGTTTGATCGGCTGTTGACTGGTGTAGCGCCACACTGATAAGAACCTATCAGGTTGTTGGCAAACGGCTTAAGACGTTCACTCATTACTGCAGAGAAGATCTTGTATGCGATGTTGAAGAGACTAATTCCCATAAAGTTTTAGTATCGAGCAAAAAATACTAACATTCCATGTAATCTTCTAACCATATTTTACAAATAAGTTGGTGCATGCTTCTAACCGTTGTTTTCGTATGAGTGTTAATGGTGTTCTTCTTAAATCAAACGCATTTTAAAATTTTTTAACAAGTTATCAAGATTCTAAGACTTTCTCCGGTAGAATTCTATATTTTGTTTTAAACATATTTTATTAGTTCTGTTTTGTTGGTTAAAAAAGCAAAACTTCTTAATTTAATTAGCAACATAACACTCAAACTTAATTTTGCTCTCTCACTTTCCTGATATTTAAACTAAATTTCCATCAAGCTGTTCCGTGTTGGTTCTTCATTATAAATTCCCAAGATTCTATCTCATTAATGAGTTTGGAACGTGAAAGATGTAATCAAACATGAAAATTCCTTTAAAAATAAGTTCTGGGAGGAAGGATTAACTCCCGGGCAAAATAAATATTTTTTTGAAAAATGTACGATGTATGTATGTATCTACTTCTCAAAGCAGAAAAATGAATGATGAAAAACTGAACAACCTTCTGGGAACTGGGATGATGTTCTGAGTGTGTTTATTTTTTGTGACAAATTTAATCATGAAATGCGGTGCTAGATAATATCTTTTTCAACAATAAACAATACGTGACGCATATTAAGGAGAAAAGCTTTTTTGTGTTTTCAGGAATTTGATGAATCAATTATTTTCCTTGGATGTGCTCCGTCATTTGTGGAGGTTTTAAAATATGTCTTACATAACAAGAATACGATGATAAGTATTAAAAATTAAAATTAGGCTTTGTATCATAAAGATTGGGTGTCATCATTTGTGCACCTGTGCGTACAATGAACTAGAACCAAAATTGGTTAATAAACTTTTTTGTTATATGAGCAAATTAAAACAGTATAAGTTTGAGAAATTCTTGAAAAATTAAAATAAAGAATAGGAAATACCATTAAAATATTGGGTCATAAGAAATGAAGCGTGTTTTATCAAAAAGATATCAATAATAATTTAATATGCAAATTATTGTTGTATTAAAAAAAATTAAATTGAAAACTTTTTTTGTACAAAACACGAACACCTACAAAAAGTAATAGGTTCCTACAAAGAGCACAGGGATTTGAAAATTCCTCGAGTTGTTTTTATGAATGGGCCTTGTAACAGTCGGATTATTGGTCCAAGAAAAATTTTAACAATTTTGGCATTACTGCTAATACGATGTCACGAAATCGGTTCCAAATTCTTCTCAACTTTGTTTATTTTGCTGACAACGCCTCAATAATAGGCTTGAGATAGAATCGGGAAACATAAACCCCTGTTGGACTTGCTGCAGAGGAATTTTCAAGGAGTCTGGAGAAAATATTCCTTGGAGAGAAAATTTACTATTGAAAAGTTCAACAAGTGGCAAAAAATCTTTGTGAAGAACTTAGTTCTTTATTGAAAGAAGAAGGTTGGACTTTATATTCTTCTAACTTCTATACAAGCTACGAACTAGCACGTTCCATGCTTGACAAAAAAACGAACGTAGTTTGGGGCCACTTCAAAAAAAAAAAAATTGTACGTCTAAAAGAGTTGATGACTGTTCAGCTAAAAAAAGGAGAAATGGTAGCACCTGAGGAAGAAAACGGCATTGTTGTTCTCAAGACAAAGGTCAGGATGCTATCGGCAAAACATGCTCCCATTATGGCTGGCGTTTTTTACCAATCCATTCCCGACCCAAATATTCCATTAACCAGCAGAGGCAGGAAAACCAAGCGACGCCAAGGAAGCATTGATCTGTTGGATCAAATGACTTACTATGATACGACTCTGGGAAGAGGTCTCAAATTGGTATAGAAAAGTTGGAATTGAACTTTTACTGGGCATGGCAGTTCTGAATGCATATGTCCAACAAATTCAAAAAATTGATGAAAGTTGAAAATTCAGGGAAAATTTTCTGAAGACTTATTGGACGATATGTTTCCACAACAAGTAATTTCTAAGAAACAGTTTACAGAAAAAAGAAAGGATGGAAATTGTAAAACACTAAGACGGAGTTTTGTATTATGCAGAAACACGGCGTGAAGGTTAATGCGTTGGACTGTTGCCTCTTGCGAGGAATTGACAAATCTTCCCATAAGTCGTTAGGAATCAGCCTAAATGCCAAAAATAACATACAAAGAAAAACAACATTTTGCCCAGAGTGTCTTGTTTTTCGAAATATTCTCATTCAAAGAGATAAATCCATTTCAACAGATTTATTGTTATGCATTACATTTTACCTTTTTTGGACTGTTACATGAAAGAAATTTAAGAATAAGTTATGTATGAAATGACTAACATATTTTTAACTTCCCATATGAAGTTATTATGATGTTCAAATGGTAGACATGTGCATTCAAGAGGACACAAGCGTCCACAGGTTTTTCTCAAAATCTACCTCTGTCTATCAACTCCTACTCTCACCTCCCCGTGGTGAACATCGGGTGCCTAGTACCTCAACTGGAGATTGGGTTCCAACCACAGTAAAAAGTTGTTGGGGGCAGCAAACGAGAGAGGGGGAGAGGTGGACGAATTCTCGAGATGGAATCAACGGTGCCGTCTACAGTTAAAGTAAGGTTGAACTACTTAGTGAACACCTTATAGGGCTTCTTCGACATTATCGGAGCCCAGGCCTGTAAGGAGTGGTTTATCCAGCTCCCCTTCCTTGGAGTTAAACTAAGGATCTGGCCCTCCAGGTTGCGGGTTGTGCCATCGGTGTGACTTCCTGGCCAGGTAAAAAATACCTTTAATTGCGAAGCACCAACAAGCCTAGGATACGGACGGATTCACTGTTGACAACCCACGCAAACGAAATAAGGACAACGAACTTCGGATCTTTGCATGGAATGTTAGGTCCCTTAATAGACTACGTGCAGCCGAACAATCAGCGGAAGCCCCAAACTGCTGCAAGGCAGATATTACAGCCATCCCAAAGTGCGATGGGATGGACCTGGCAAACGCAAACTAAAAGACTGCGATATCTACTACGGCGACTGCTACCGAGAACAAAGACAGCGTCTATTTGGGTGTGGATTTGTTGTTGGAACTAGGCTCAGGCAAAAAGTCTTGAGTTTCAACAGTGTGAGCGAGCGCATCACGATTATCCGCATCAAGGCTAAATTCGCCAACATGAGCCTAATATGCGCGCAAGCTCCAACAGAGGAGAAAGATGAAGACACCAAAGACATATTCTTCGAGCTCTTGGACAAGACATATGAGCAGTGCCCTGGCTATGACATTAAAACTGTCTTGGGAGATTTTAATGCCAAGCTAGGAAGAGAAGACATCTTTGGTGGCATAATCGGGAGATACAGCCTGCACGACACCATCTCCCACAACGGATTCAGGCTACTCGTATGCAGAATGAGACGTTATGGTAGCTACTCCGCAGTTTACACATCTCAATATCCACAAGGAGACATTTAAATCTCCTGATCAATCAACCGTCAACCAGGTTGACCACATTGCGATCGACGCACGACACTTCTCCAGTATCCAGGATATCCGAACATTCCGAGAGGACAACATTGACTCGGACCACTACCTCGTTGTAGCCAAGGTACGGCTACGGATATCCCGATCCAAGCCAAAACAAGGAAGTACTGTGAGAAGATTCGACGTTAGACGGCTACAATCGCAAGAGACTGCCATGTCCTTTTCCGATCGAGTCTCTTATAACCTCCTAAGGAGTCCTATGCTTCCTGCATTAAGCATTGAAAACCAGTGGCAACATTGCCTTGCAGTCATCAGAGATGCCGCCTCTGAAGTGCTAGGTTTCACACGGCCACCACAGCGAAACCCCTGGTTTGACGACGAATGTCAGCAAGCGAACGCAGCGAAACAAGAGGCATACAAAACGGCGCTGCACAAAACGACTAGAGCTGTTCGCGAGCTCTACGAGCAGAAGAGGAGAGAGGAACGCTGGCTTCTTAGATGGAAAAAAAGAGAACATGAGAAGCGCGCGATCGAGGAGATAGAGTGATGTCACAACAGGTTTGAGGTTCGTACATTTTACCAAAAGGTAAAAAAAACCTCCCAAGGTTAGCAGCCACGAAAGACGAGCAGAGTAACATCGTAGTAGAGCCGCAGTCGATGCTGAGAATATGGAAAGACCACTTCTCCAAATTGTATAACGGCGATGACGAACCGAATCCCGCTGTAAGGGAGAAAGAACCACTCAACCTCGGCGACGCAGATCAACAATTCCACCTACCCAACCTTGACGTGGTGAAGATAGCTATATCTAAACTCAAGTCAAAAAAAGCTGCTGGAGCTAACGGCATAGCTGCCGAACTATTCAAAGCAGCAGGCGATGACTTGGTACGGAGCATGCACGAACTCATCTGCAAAATACATATGGTCGGAAGAAAGCATGCCCGATGAGTGGAATCTCAGCATAGTGTGCCCGATACATAAGAAAGGAGACCCTCTAAACTGCGCCAACTACAAAGGCATCAGTCTCCTTAACATTGCGTATAAGATCCTCTCTGCCATATTATGTGAACGTCTGAAGCCGTTCGTCAACAACCTGATAGGTCCTTATCAGTTTGGCTTTAGACCAGTCCACTATCAACCAAATATTCACACTACGGCAGATCTTGGAAAAAACTCAGGAACTTCAAATCGATACCCACCATCTCTTTATTGATTTCAAAGCCGCGTATGGCAGCATCTATAGGGAAGAGCTCTACCGAGCAATGTCTACTTTTGGCATCCCTGCCAAAAACGGTTTTAGACAAGGCGATGCACTGTCATGCGACTTCTTCAACATCGTTCTGGAAAGAATTGTGCAAAACTCAACCGTCAACACTAGAGGCACAATCTTCCAAAGGTCCATCCAATTACTAGGATACGCAGATGATATTGACATAATTGGAAGGTCAAAGCGTGATGTCAGTGGAGCGTTTGTGAGCATTGCGACGGAAGCGAAGAAGATGGGTTTAGTGGTCAATGAGGGCAAGACCAAGTATATGCTGTCATCAAAAAAGGACACTGAACAACGACGTCTTGGACAAAATGTCACTATGGACAACTATAACTTCGAGATAGTTAAGGACTTTGTCTAAATAGGCACCGCTATAAATACAGACTACGACACCAGCGCTGAAATCAAACGGAGAATAACTCTTGCAAATCGCTGCTTCTTTGGACTTAGAAGGCAATTGAGACGTAAAGTCCTCTCTCGAGCATGTAAAATCAACATCTATAAGACACTCATCATCCCGGTTCTCATCTATGGCGCTGAGGCCTGGACCCTGTCAAGGAAAGATGAAAGCGTCTTAGGATGCTTCGAGAGAAAAATTCTTCGGATGATTTTTTGTCCCGTACGCATAGATGGAGAATGGAGGACAAGATATAACGACGAACTGTACGGGCTGTACAGCGACTCTGACCTAGTTTGCAGAATTAAAGTCCAACGGCTTAGATGGCTAGGTCATGTAGAGTGGTCCGTTCCAGCCTGGAAGGTCTTCGAATCCAATCCCGAGGGACGGCGCAGTAGAGGAAGACCGCGACTCAGGTGGCGCACGCAGGTGGGAAACTGGAGACAGCAAGCAAGGGACCAGGCTGGCTGCAGACGCAAGTTGGTTGAGGCCCAGGTCCGCACCAACTTGGCGGATAATAAAAAAAATCTGTCAATTAAATTTTTCTCAAAATGTTACTGAGTCTTGAGAACAATATTTTTTAAAGATAAAAGTAGTTTAAAGCCATAATCTTAAGTTTTTGGAAAGATATTTATGTCGCAATTCAATTTTTTCCAACTTTGAGTAATGTTTTCTTAGGTTTTTATTTTTTATTAAAAAAAAACTGTAAATTTGATTTTTCTCAAAATTTTACCAGATGTTAAAAACGTTTTTTTTCGTTGCATAAAATTGATTTGAAGATGAAATCAATTTGTATTCGTTGGAAATAAAATTGCACGATTTTCAGTTGTTGTTCAAAAATAAGTCTGCCTATTACAAAATGGAAAACCAAACGGAACATAAATCAAGTGACAGCTGTCAAAAAGACCAACGTCTTAAAAAAACAATACAATACATTTTTTTTAAAGAATGTTTTCATTTTCCTACAGTATTTTTAATGCTGCAAGAACTTGTATTCCTACAATTAAAAAAAAAAAAAAAGGATTCAAAATTAACAAGCTGAGCTATAGACAATTTTATGGTAGAAATCTTGAGTAGGGATTTTCTGTACGAATATAAAAACTTCTCCTAAATTAAGTACCTATTCAAAAAAATACATCCTCAATATCTTTAAAAAACAAACAACAACAACATCGGAGTTAGAGCTTTGTTCGTTTTTAATTAGCACAGTGGGTGGCACAACACCAAAAAATCGATTGACATTTTATCCCTGTTTTTCTTTTGTACACAAAAAATAAATACGTACTTCATTCGTCTTTGTATAAGACAATAATTGATAAACCCTCTAAAGCCAGACACAATTATCTCGTTCTCTAGAAAATGTTTTTCAAGTCCTTAAAGGTTCCTGTAGGCATAATCGAGATAAGAGTTCTTGAAGTTATTAGAAGATAATAGCGTTTTTGTGTCCATTTCTATTTTAGTCACCATTTTTGGTAGATTCAAAATAATTTAAAACATGAACTAGGACATTAAAATATCCCAAGAAACTTAAAATCAGGAACTTGCAAAATTTCGTATTAAATGACTCAAATATAAATTTGATTATAAAGCTCCTGTTTTCAACATAAAAATCCATTGGAAACTTGTTGTGAAATCGGTTGTAATTGCGTTTAAGTGAATATTGAGTCTCCTTATCCTTTTCGAGGAAGTAACAAATAATGTCTCCTTCTACACTTCGACACAGATGTTCTACGAAAGGCGAGGGTTCGATTTGAACGAAAAGCGTTTTGGCCTTTTCAAATTGAAAATTTAAGGATTCAATTTTGATTTCCATAATTGGATGGATATTAAGAGGAAGGGAAAGGAGATGGGTTGTTTACTGTTGCTTGATTTTATTAAAAAAAATTGTTCAAGGATACAAGAAAAACAGAAAGTCAATTTTTCTTTTCGTATTTTTAACTTTTTTTTGTCGAGTGCAAAAGGACAATAGGTTCATAGAATGGATGAAGTCTGCGTAAGAGGAAAGCTTTGGCTTAAATGGGTTGTATTTTTTTCTTTTTATAAAATATAATAACCGTTGTAGCAACAGGGATGTTTTACATGAAGCAAGTGGGGTTGATAAGGAAGTCCTTTGGAATAAGTATTAAGGACATAAAGGGAAAGTCCTCCTAACTGTGCTTGAGTGAGTGTGTTTTGGTGTAAAAAAGATTCTTCTATAGATTTCAAGAAAAAGGTTTAAATAATATTTAAATATTTATGCAATTTGGTTGGATTAGGTTGATGTATGAAAGACAAGTGTTAGATTATTCAAAACTCGTGTAAAATGAATTTTAATTCAAATGATTTATAGAGAAGATTTACGAAGCAAGTAATAGTGCTGAAGGTAAAAGTTCCCAAACCGATGAGGAAATTTTTTTTACTCATTTTCCATTTATAAAGTTGGTTTAGTTTTGAAAACCCAAACTATTGTCATCCCTTGTACACGAAGTTTTATTTATCTAAAGAAAGTTTCTTTCATTTGACTAATTCAAGAAATCAATAATACAATTAAATTATTTGAATTGTTATTTTGACATTGATATCTATAGTTTTAAGTTATGTACGTAGGTATACTTCCCGAAGTGAATGAAATAAGTTAAATAAAACTGAGCACAAACAAAAACAACAAAATTTGAAGTGATATCTTGAATTTATAATGTTTGATTAACTTTCGCACAAATGAGATTTCTTTAATCCAATACAATAAAATATAATTGCTTTGTATGACCACAAATGGATCAAATAAGAGATAATATAAATGTAAATAAACATAATTTAATAATAACGTTACATATTTGAATCGCCAAATCTCTTATGAATTACTAAACAAAAGGAATCTTGTTTGGAATAATAAACTACGTTCCTTAGAGAAAAATGCAAAACCCTTCCGGAATATTGTAAAAATAGTAAAAAACAAACATCGACAGGTTCCTTTTCTGAAAAACGATTCAAGAATCCATTATACGGATTTGGAAAAAGCTAATGCTCTTGCTCTTAGTTTCTCCCAAAACCATTCTGTAGCACAACACCTAGGCAATGTTTCGACAGATCTTATGGTAGATACAACTATTCAAAACTTAAACCAGATGATTTTTGACACACCACAAAACATGTTCGCAACTCAAGAAGAAGTAGCTGCAATATTGTTCACACACTTAAAACAAGGAAGTCTAGTGGGCTCGATCAAGTTAAAAATCTATATTTAAAAATGTTGCCTAAAATCGGAATATTCTTCCTTACATTCGTCATAAATGCTTGCTTGAAAATACAATACTATCCTACTACTTGGAAAATAGGTAAGGTAATACCAATTCTCAAAGCCTGCAAAAACTCTGTTAGGACTGAAAGTTATAGACCAATCAGTTTACTCAGCAATATCAGCAAAATAAAGGGTGATTTTTTTGAGGTTAGGATTTTCATGCATTAGTATTTGACAGATCACGCGGGATTTCAGACATGGTGTCGAAGAGAAAGATGCTCAGTATGCTTTGACATTTCATCATGAATAGACTTACTAACGAGCAACGCTTACAAATCATTGAATTTTATTACCAAAATCAGTGTTCGGTTCGAAATTTGTTTCGCGCTTTACGTCCGATTTATGGTCTACATAATCGACCAAGTGAGCAAACAATTAATGCGATTGTGACCAAGTTTCGCACTCAGTTTACTTTATTGGACATTAAACCAACCACACGAATGCGTACAGTGCGTACAGAAGAGAATATTGCGTCTGTTTCTGAGAGTGTTGCTGAAGACCGTGGGTTTGTGTTATTCGACCACATGGAAGATTTTACGCAAAGATCTTGGTGTAAAACCGTATAAAATACAGCTTGTGCAAGAACTGAAGCCGAACGATCTGCCACAACGTCGAATTTTCAGTGAATGGGCCCTAGAAAAGTAGGCAGAAAATCCGCTTTTTTATCGACAAATTTTGTTCAGCGATGAGGCTCATTTCTGGTTGAATGGCTACGTAAATAAGCAAAATTGCCGCATTTGGAGTGAAGAGCAACCAGAAGCCGTTCAAGAACTGCCCATGCATCCCGAAAAATGCACTGTTTGGTGTGGTTTGTACGCTGGTGGAATCATTGGACCGTATTTTTTCAAAGATGCTGTTGGACGCAACGTTACGGTGAATGGCGATCGCTATCGTTCAATGCTAACAAACTTTTTGTTGCCAAAAATGGAAGAATTGAACTTGGTTGACATGTGGTTTCAACAAGATGGCGCTACATGCCACACAGCTCGCGATTCTATGGCCATTTTGAGGGAAAACTTCGGAGAACAATTCATCTGAAGGAATGGACCGGTAAGTTGGCCACCAAGATCATGCGATTTGACGCCTTTAGACTATTTTTTGTGGGGCTACGTCAAGTCTAAAGTCTACACAAATAAGCCAGCAACTATTCCAGCTTTGGAAGACAACATTTCCAAAGAAATTCGGGCTATTCCGGCCGAAATGCTCTTCAAAAAGTAAATGTCATGGACCAATCTAACGTTTCAAATAAAGAATCGATGAGATTTTATGCGTTTTTTTTTAAAGTTCTCAAGCTCTTAAAAAATCACCGTTTATATGAGAAAATAATTAAAAACAAAATTGATAAAACAATAACTGTTAACAACTTATATCCAAATGAACAATTTGGTTTCAGGAGATACCACAGTACATCTCATCAAGTGCTTCGTATAAGTAACTTAATTAAAAGCAATCGCTCCCAAGGTATGTCTACTGGAATGATATTGTTAGACATCGAAATAGCGTTCGACTCAGTTTGGCACAATGGTATTATTTATAAAATGATTTCCCTCAATTTTCCACCTTATCTGTGTAAAATTGTTCAAAGTTTCCTTTCAAATAGATGTTTTATGGTACATGTAAACAGTAGTGTCTCGGAAAGAATACATTTTGATTTTGTTGTCCCTCAAGGATCTGTCCTTGGACCGACCTTGTATAACCTGTATACCTCTGACTTTCCCAAATTCCCACCCTGTGAAGCAGCAATTTTTGCTGACGACACTGCAATACTTTCCTCGCATACGTTTGGTCTCAACATTGAGACGAACTTTAATAATGCGATGAGAATATTATACCAATATTACAATCGATGGAAAATTAAACTTAATGCTGACAAGTTACAAGCCATCTTTTTCACAAGAAAAAGAAAAGCTTGTTATCTCCCAAGCAATAATTTGCAAATTTTAGGTAGAGCTGTTTGTTGGAACAATCATGTGAAATATATCGGTATCTTCCTTGATTCTAAATTAACATTCAATTACCATATTTCACAATCACTAAAAAAGTCAAGATAGCAACCAAACTGCTGTTCCCTTTTATTAATAGGAAGTCTTTACTTTCAGTCGAGAATAAAACGATAATTTGTAAGGTTATATTTCAGGCAATTCTTTTGTACGGTTGTCCAGTATGGAAAAGCGCAGCTAAAACCCATATAAAAAAACTACAAATTGCTCAAAATAAAGTTTTAAAAATGATGCTCAATCTACCCTGGCATCATTCCACCTTAGATCTCCACGTAAAGGCGTAGTGTAGTGTCCATACTTTTTAAAAGTACAATTTCGTTGCTTTCTTCAGTGGACTCTATAACACAGATATCTGAAGCAGGAAAAACTGACCTTTGTTTAGTGTTTTGTAACCAACAGGTTGTAACTGCTCATGGCCATCGTCGTCATCTAACTCCTCATTCCATGGGCTCTCCTTATCATATTCGATGTTTTTTTTTTTTTCATTTTATGACTCCTCAGAACTCGACCTGACGTGTCTTTTTTCATTGTACTCTGCTTTTTAACAGAAACTTCCCTCTTAAGCTTAGGTTTAGGTGTTTTTTTGGCTTTCTTAAGATCTTCAGTTTCTTTAAACCGATTAAGAACACTTTGCGAAGTAAGTACCTCACCATAAGTCATTTGCTTCAGTCGTGGAATAGGTTTTTTCTCTTTGACGGGTGGTTCATTTGGAGAACTTGGAGGTAAAGTCGTTTTCTTTTTTTTGCATTCTTTCATCTTCTCGGATTGTTTCGTTGCCAACAATAATATACGCACCTAATTACAAAATACAAAATTAGCATGCTTCAGTATCAGAACATACCTAAATGATTAGTTCCTAATGTCTTACCTTCAATTTTTTCATTCATTTTCTGTGAAATTACTCCAGGTTTCTACGATAAGTTTGAAAAACATCTGTTTACTGAGGCGCATACAACCTTTGCCCATTTGCGATTTTCCAAAAGCTACAAGTTTTTTTTCCCAAGCTGTTTTTATTGGACCAAATACGCATTTGTCCAATGGTTGCAACTTGTCTGTTAGATGACTAGGAAGCCAAATCAACATCACATTGTTTTCAAAGCTTTCTCAACTATTAGGACGCTTATGTGACTGCAATGACCATCGTATACCAACAATACTGCTTGATCTGGTAATCCCTCTTCATCATGAATATTTCTAACAAAAGGAATGAAGCCATCAGCCAACCAATTGAAAAATTGTGGTTCCTCCATCCATCCTACGATGTTCCCCTGATCGTCTTTACAAGCTTCGGTTCGTGGCTGGTACTCTTGGGAATTTTTTTTTTACCTTTTGGTAAAATTTACGAACCTCATTCCTGTTGTGACATCCCTCTATCTCCTCGATCGCGCGCTTCTCATGTTCTCTTTTTTTCAATCTAAGAAGCCAGTGTTCCTCTCTCCTCTTCTGCTCGTAGAGCTCGCGAGCAGCTCTCGTCCTTTTGTGCAGCGCCGTTTTGTATGCCTCTTGTTTCGCTGCGTGAGCTTGCCGGCATTCGTCGTCAAACCAGGGGTTTCGCTGTGGTGGCCGTGTGAAACCTAGCACTTCAGAGGCGGCATCTCTGATGGCTGCAAGGCAATGTTGCCACTGGTTTTCAATGCTTAATGCAGGAAGCATAGGACTCCTTAGGAGGTTATTAGAGACTCGATCGGAAAAGGACATGGCAGTCTCTTGCGATTGTAGCCGTCTAACGTTGAATCTTCTCACAGTACTTCCTTGTTTTGGCTTGGATCGGGATATCCGTAGCCGTACCTTGGCTACAACGAGGTAGTGGTCCTAGTCAATGTTGGCCTCTCGGAATGTTCGGATATCCTGGATACTGGAGAAGTGTCGTGCGTCGATCGCAATGTGGTCAATCTGGTTGACGGTTGATTGATCAAGAGATTTCCATGTCCCCTTGTGGATATTGAGATGCGTGAACTGCGTACTAGCTACCAGAACGTCTCACCCCGCAGCGAAATCGACCAGCCTGAATCCGTTGTCGGAGGTAGTGTCGTGCAGGCTGTATCTCCCGATTATGCCACCAAAGATGTCTTCTCTTCCTAGCTTGGCATTAAAATCTCCTAAGACAATTTTAATGTCATAGCCAGGGCACTGCTCATATGTCTTGTCCAAGAGCTCAAAGAATATGTCTTTGGTGTCTTCATCTTTCTCCTCTGTTGGGGCGAAATTTCTTTTATGTTGGCGAATTTAACCTTAATGCGGATTGTCGTGATGCGCTCGCTCACACTCTTGAAACTCAAGACTTTTTGCTTGAGCCTAGTTCCAACAACAAATCCACACCCAAATAGACGCTGTCTTTGTTCTCGGTAGCAGTCGCCGTAGTAGATATCGCAGTCTTTTAGTTTGCGTTTGCCCGGTCCATCCCATCGCACTTCTTGGATGGCTGTAAAATCTGCCTTGCAGCTTTAGGGCATCCGCTAATTGTTCGGCTGCACGTGGTCTGTTAAGGGACCTAACATTCCACGTACGTATTCGAAGTTCGTTGTCCTTATTTCGTTTGCGTGGGTTGTCAACAGTGAATCCGTCCGTATCCGATTCTTGTTGGTGCTTCGAAACTATGATGTTTTTACGTGGCCAGGAAGTCACCCCGACGGCACAACCCCCAACCTGGAGGACCAGATCCTTAGTATAACTCCAAGGAAGGGTAGCCGGATAAACCGCTCCTTACAGGCCTGGGCTCCGAATATGTCGAAGAAGCCCTATAAGGTGTTCACTAAGTAGTTCAACCTTACTGGAATTGTAGACGCCACCGTTCATTCCATCTCGAGAATTCGTCCGCTACCGCCTGGATAAGGAGAGGTGCCTTAGTGGAAACACCTCTCCCCCTCTCTCGTTTGCTTTCCCCAACAACTTTTCACTGGGGTTGAAACCCAATCTCCAGTTGAGGTACTAGGCACCCGATGAGAGTAGGAGTTAATAGACAGTGGTGGGTTTTGAGAAAAACCTGTGGACGCTGGTGTCCTCTTGAATGCACATGTCTACCATTTGAACATCAATAATAATAATAAAGTATGTAAATATACAAAATTATTTAAATAAGCAAATCTTATATCATCCTTATGAAAATTCCATCGAAATAAATCAAATTAAAAATGGGCTACGAGGGTAGGCCAACCCATATCAAACCTTGAGTTTTGATGGTGACGTTTTTCCCTCTTTAGGGAATACCCTAAAAAGTAGTCATCAACACCCATTTTTGAATGCTAATTTCAATTCATTCGCAATGAACACAAATCGAATAGTATCCTTTTTAAGGCTCGATTTACTTTAAGAGCTCATCTTCCTTATAAATATTAAAAACGTTGATTTTCGAATAAAGAAAAAAGTAAAATTCGTTAATCTCAAAGAGATTACGACAACGACGTTCATATCCTTTTGAATTTTTCTCATGGAATGCTATAAATTAGATTCTCTGCACGGAAGGACTCCATTGCCATTGCCATAACGTCATATCTCATATCATATTATTATTTGAATGAATATGAATGCAGTCACATAATCCGGTCTCCTTAGACTTTTAGAGGATAGAAATGCATTTTATTTATTCTGCGTTTTGTAATATTAAACTTGCCCTGAAGTTAGCTTTGAGACTTTGACGTATATGACTTTAATCCTTGACTCTCGAAATGGCGTGGATGGGTGAGAGTTTGTGATCCGATGAATATTATCTACTAATTCAATTTAATTGGCTTAATTTCTTGTTTCGTTTTTTGAATTTAAATTGCCACGTTTATTTGCTGTTGATTTATCTGGTATCTAGGATAGGAAATCATTTGCGTGATTAAATTATTGAACTTTCTTTCATTGAACTGTAAATCCATCTTTGACTTTAATTTACTTTTAATTGTTTATTACTTTTCTTTGGTGGAGTGCAGTTGTTGTTAATGGGGTTTGCTTTATTCATTTGTCTCAAAAAATTTCTTTTCTTTTCTATCTTTTCAGAATATTCACCAATAAAGTACAAATATCAGTGTTGATCAAAAGTGGTTGCGTGTTGAAGAATTAAATAAACATCAACAATAAATTAATTGTTTTAATTGAATTGATTAAACAAAACAAAAATATAACATCAGAGACAACTTCACCGAATCAACACCCCGAAGAGGGTGAGACACAAAAGGCCACAAGTCGAACAGAGCTACGCCTAAAAGCCGGGAGAGTAGCACAGCGTTTTCAAGATGTATGGAATGCTATTGGAAAGTGTTCAGCATTACGTGCAGGTAAGCAGAAGCACGCGACGCGACAATTGAAACGACGAGTGAGAGCAATAAGTTTATTTATCTTCTAATCTTCGAAACCTTTTTGTTTTGCATTTGCGCGCGTGTTTCTCGGAATTGGTCTACGTCTGTACGCAAAAACCATTATAGCCTAGCCAAACATGATTATTTGAATAATTAGGAGTTCCCAGCTATAATTAAAATATTGAATAAAGATAATTTATCTATCTGTCTAACTATCTATCATTTTTGTCGCAGGTATTGAACACTCGTAGGTTGTCTAAAGGGAATTCAAATTAGTTTATTTACCTTCTGAAGACTGTTTTGGGTATGCTTATTATGGTTTGTGGAGATAAGTCAGTAATTATTAACGTAGATATTATAACTACTTCGTAAGACAATAAATATGACATGGATAATGAATATGGCAATCATTTAATAAAGTACCTATGGGTAAACAAAAAGCTGAGGTAGACACTTGGGTGTTAGAGATTGTATAGAAGTTTATGATGTGCTGGAAGTTTTTGATATCTGAAAATGTTATATCTGAAATGTGTAAAGGAAGTCGTTTAGTTAAACTGAAGGACAATCGAATTCAAGCAAAGATTCCGCACATGAATGACTTTGATAAATTTCAATTTATGATACGCAACAATAAATTGAAGATGGATGGAGAGATTAGTTAAGAAATTTAGGTGGGTATCACAGAATTTTAAGTCTTTTGAAGCGAACAACAAGATTATGTGGTATATTCGTAAAACCTATTCATAAACGTTTATATTCTCGTATGGACATTTTAAGGACTTCTATTGTCCCTTGTTAAGGAAAAGCAAATATATAACATTTTTGATTCGAGGAAAAAAATCTCAAGAAATCAATTACATTCCTAAGAGGGATATACTTGTAAGATACATGAATGAAAACTTCAAAAAATGAGACTAATTTTTGTTAAAAAGATTTTTTTTAGGTCTATAATAGATTTAGGGTGAATTACTTGTCATTTTTGAGACACATTTAATTAGGTAAAAAAAGAAAAGGAAGGGCCTTCAACCCCCAACATATACACTTCGTGTCACATGAATAGGGAGAAACTTTTATCGTTTTTTTTTGTGTTACTTTATTTTTCAAGCACTTAGTATTCTTGGAAAAACCCAAATGTGGAATGAATAAGGTATGTATTTTTTCCCACCATGGCCTTGACATCTACATCAGGAGTGATGTTGCTTATCAACTCTATTTTTATTTTTAATTATTTGTCGATTAAATTTTCCGTAAATAAGCAAATCACTCACTATTGTTTCCTTTATCGAAGCCCAAATCTAGACAGAGTATCAACTTCTCGTGAATTGTTTTGTCCTATCCTCTCACTGAAATCGTTGTTACGGACGATTTCACTGTACACAATTCTTCATGGCTTCAACGTTCGGGCCAGACAACACCAGAAGGAGTGTGTGCTGAGATCTTCGCTGAGTTAAACCACCTAACTCAGCTGGTCAACGAGCACACTCGAATATCGGACGTTGAAGGTCGAGCAAAAAACACTCTTGACTTATTTCTTACCTCTGACCCTGGTAAGTACACTATTAGTGTTCTATCTCCTCTAGGCACATCTGACCATTGTGTCATATCAGCAAATTTCTCGTGTAAAAACTCTCCAGTTAAAGAAAAAGCTCCTAAGAGAACCGTTTGGCAATACGAGAAAGCCAACTGGGACGGTCTCAATAATTACTTCAGGATCTTTAACTGGTCACTATGCTTCCTCGATAGTGACGTTGACGCCAGCGCTGATATGATCACAAGTTTGATTCTCCTGGGAATGAGAACTTTTATCCCGAATAGGGTTAAAAGCATCAGACCTAAGGAAAACGCATGGTTCGACGCGAGCTGTAAAGAGGTTATTAGGGTTAAGAAGGTAAGCCAATTTAACTGAGGAAAACCGGAATAAGTTCAAGCAAGCCAGGAAGGCCTGCAACGCCCATATTCGAAGGACCAAATTTTTACATGACCAACAATTACGGCAAAAATACTGCAATGTCCCAAAGGCAGTACAAATTCTTCCTCTTCCTCGGTTCCTACGCTCTTTGTGAATGACACTCCATTTGTTAGCTCTTTAGAGAAAGCAAATCTCTTTGCTAGGCAGTTCGCCGCCAATTCAACGCTGCCAGTGAGTGTTATGACTCCGCCTGTACTTGAGCGAGTTAATGATTCTATGTTGCAAATCTTTTTTCGCACTCGTACTGTAGCGAGAGTCCTAAAAGATCTTAACATACACAAATCTGCTGGTCCAGATGGTATCCACGCTATTGTTCTGAAGAGGTTCTTCATCGCTGGCAAAACCACTGCGTAAGCTTTTCCATCTGTCCTACTCTTCAGGTCTCGTTCCGAGCGGATGGAAAACCGCATTTGTCCAGCCTATTCCCAAAAAAGGCATATCTTCCTTGCCGTCTAATTATCGACCGATTGCACTTACGTCCCTTCTTTCCAAGGTCATGGAAACGCTGATTAATTATCAGCTCAAGAAATATCTTGAAGAACGGAAGCTTCTTAATGACCGACAGTATGGCTTTCGTAACAATAGGTCCACTGGTGATCTCATGGTTCATCTCACCGAACAGTGGAACAAATCTTTAATCGAAAATGCGTGCTTTCGGTTTGCATGAATCCCTCCTTCATTGTATTAGTAATTACCTTTCGAATCGTTCAATACAAGTTGTATTAGATGGATTCAAGTCTGAATCTTTCCAAGGTCATGCATAGGTTAGGTTAGGTTAAAGTGGCTGTCCAAGATGGAAACGGACACACTTAGGCAAGTTTAATGGCCCATTGTGATATCACAATAGCCACATGAATCTTTAGTCTTCCTCCTTACCTCAATTGAACCAGTTTGAGTCTCTTACGAAACGTGAGAGGCCTATTATACTGATAAGATTTAGATAGAGAAGAGAAAGAACTGTTTCTTCCACTTCCTCATCCATACAGCTTCTGCAAAAGTCATTTGAGAATACGCCTAGTCTCTGCTTAGAGAGAGCAAGCACCTTGAACGTTTTAAATCCAGTGTTGGCCAGATGTTTTTTGTGGCTTGACACGTGGTGACGTTGTTCCACCTGGTGCCTGCCCTCCTCGCAGCGTCTTGCATTAGCAGCAGTTTAAAAGTAGCGATTGGTATGCCAGTATTTGCCAAACGTGGTAGGATGGGCTGTACTGTACCGTTCCTGGCGAGTTCATCTGCCTTACAGTTTCCTGGAATGTCTCTATGGCCCGGCACCCAGAAAAGGTGAATATTAAACTGTTGCGCCATCTCCATAAGAGATGATCGACAGTTATGGACTGTTATAGAGTTTGTAGAGAAAGAGTCCAGAGATTGAATAGCGGCTTGGCTATCTGAGAATATACGGATATCAGATGTTGATATCACGTTTTCCTTAAGCCAGGATAATACTTCTTTTGGGGCCAAAAATTTCGCCTGGAACACGCTACAATGATTCTGAAGGTGGAATGAGAATCTTAATTTCAGTCGTTCAGAGTACACACCCCATTTATTACAGTAGCTTTTTTGACTCTTTCCTGTACGTTGTGTTTCCATTTTAGTTCTTTTAATCTAAGACAAGACCCAGGTATTTAGCCTCGTCTGAGAATTTTAATTGAATTCCTTTAATATAGCTAGGGTTGAAAAATGGAATTTTGTATCTCCTCGAAAATAAGACCAGATCGGTTTTGTGTGTGTTAACACCCAGTCCACACCGATCAGCCCAAAGTATTAGTCTGTCTAAGGCATTTTGTAAGAGTTCGCATAGGCTATCACTCTCAAGCCCTCCACCTCCAGACTAGTTAGGATTTCATTCACCACTAGGTTCAAAAGGAGGGGTGTCCCTCTACTAACGAATCGTCTACTAGAAGAGATGCCCAGTTTAAAGTTGATTATTCTGCTAGTCAGCATCAATTAACTCCCGAAGCGAACTCTCTATATTTAGAGATGTTAGTGCAAATGTGATTGCAGATGTGTCCACGTTGTTAAGGGCACCTTTGATGTCAAGGAAAGCAACTGTAGTGAACTCTTTATGATGGAGGGAATATTCGATGGGGCGTACTAAGGTGTGTAACGCTGTTTCCACCGATTTACCTTTACAGTAGGCATGTTGAGACGAAGACAGAAGTATGAATACTTGCCCTAAAATGGATATCAATCAATATTTCCAAGGTCTTAAGAAGGAATGATGATAGACTTATAGGTCGTAGATCTTTAAAAATGACTTGCGAGCATTTACCTGCTTTGGGTATAAAAACAACTTTAACTTCTCTCCATGACGAGGGAACATGGACCAGGTAAAGACAGCTGGTAAAAATTGCCTCAAGGATTGGTGTAAATATGTCAGAAGTCTTTTGTAACTCGGTTGGTATTATTCCATCTAATCCTGCAGATTTAAATGGTTTAAAGCTGTTGAGAGCCCGTTGTAGCTTGTACCTTGTGATCAGACCTTTTGGATATGTTGTATTTGAATTTGAACGTATATAATTGTTGCCAATTTCGGTAAGAGAACTACCAGGAAAGTGAGTGTCCAATAGTAAGTTCAGCGATTCATTACTTGAATTTGTCCAGCAGCCGTCTGTATTTTTCAAGCAGCTTGGCATAGCTGGATTAGTTGAAAGAATTTTCCGTAACCTAGAGGCTTCAGAAGTTTCTTCTATTGTGCCACAGAAGGATCGCTTAAACTCCCTTAGTGCCTTCTCTTAAATTCTTAGGGAATCTTTGTAACAGTCCCAGTAGAGGCTAGTTGTGGCTTTGGCTCGGTTGAAGAGTTTCCTGCATTCTTTCCTGAGCGAGTCAAGCTCTGAGGCCCACCATTGTGGTTCCTCTTTGTGTGTATAAAAGGAACAAGCAGTTTTCAGCGATCTGTTCATAGCTGAAGTGAGGTCATTGACTTTGTTATCAAGTTCATTAGCATTTGAGGAAGGACTAGATAGTCTAGGTTTTAGTAAACGTTCTAACGAGTTCCTGTATAAAGCCCAGTCAGTTTTCCAATAATTTCGAAAAGTCAATGGGCTCGGGTTTTTTATCCACATTGATACTGAACTGGATATATTTATGATCGGAGAACGAGTGTTCTCTGGATACTTTCCAGTCTACGATCATAGGATGTATAGTATCTGAGACAAGAGTTATATCTAAGACTTCTTGTCAAGTTTAAGTGATGAAGGTTGGTTCGCTAGCAACATTACTTACTAGGAGTTTAGTACCAAGAATATAATCAAAAAGAGACTCATGGCCAATTTTCGCCGAAACTAGCCAGACTCTTTTTTTAATATGTTTCCAGCCTAGCTACAGAGGTATCTGTGTCACTGAAATGATGGAGTAAAAATACATTAATGCTATGTTTCACTTGTATGCAAGATCTAGCTTCGACTTTATCTGGCACACACAGTGTGTAGTACTCAGGAGTCCTGAACCCTCGAACAACGGATCCCACAATCTATGGCTCTTGGAACAGGACAATGTCTTCCCCGTTTCTTGCCAGACGGAGAAGAAGTGAGGCCGAGGCCTTTATTGAGTGTTCGAAATTAATCTGTACTAACTGCATAATTTTGGCTATAATTAGGCAGATCAACCTCCACCACGGTTTTGTTCTGATCCTCTTAGTCTAAGGATGAACCCAGAAGGATCATGTTTACGTCGTCCTCAGTCTCCATTAAGGATGGACTATCTACGACTTTTTTAGAGGGTGAAATCGTGATTGGAGAGGGAAAGGGTGCATCGTCACCCACCCACAGCGAGTTCTCCTTCGGTTGTTGTTGGAGGCCCGCTATCCGCGTTAATTTCGTCTTTTTTATAAATTGGAATTTTATGGATTCGAAGCCATAGTTTATGGAGCTATTGGTCGAGGCTAGAGGAGTCAAGGATTCTTTATTGAGTACCACAATGGTACTCCTATAAAGACCCTTCACTTCCTCTAGCTTGGCTATCTTCCAGTTATGCGTCGGAAGGGATGGGTTACAAACTTCGATTGGAATCCAAATGCGGGCTTTAGGTCTGCTAGGAATGTCTTCCTTAGCGACAACCTCGAGCTTCGCACCTAACCTACAATATTTTTGTTTATGATATTTAATTTTTTTTATAAAGTTTTAACGTTACGCTTTTATATAATTATTTGTTGCAAATTAGTTGTGGAGAGGAAAACATTTAAAAAATTTGTTTTAGTTTGATTTTTTCCATAAATTTGTTTTACTTAGATTTTCTTTAAAAAGGGAGTATGTAGTGCTAATTTGACACCGTGAGCCCAGTCATTAAACAATGATATTCGAAAATGTAAAGATGCAATTAAAATATAGCTTTTTTGTTTGAAATTAAACTAATTTTTGGAATTTATTTTTCTTCCTCAACTTATTTACAACAAAATAGTTTGCTAACTCAGCTTTTTTAAATTTCAAAAAATGTAGTGCTAACTTGACAGTCGTATTCTTTTGAGCTAATTTTGACCAGTTTTTGACACATATTGGGCGGTATCTCAGCATGACATGAAGAATGTTGATTTTTAAGGGATCAAGATTGAGAAATGTTTTTCTTCGTTGAAGAAATTTTGTTCGAAAAATCGCCGTCCACCGACTGTTGTTCAAGCCCCATTCGACGTATCTACGACTTTGTGAATGGTCTTCTTTTGTTGTGTGAGCTGGACTTTATACGAATGTAGGTGTATATCCAAGTGCAAAATACGCCATACTGTACCGTAAGACCAGTCCTAATTCCTGAGAACGAGAACGAATCGACAAATTTGGGTCTTCGAAACCCTTTCACTTACAGCTGCGATATTTTCAGTGGCATGAGCGAAATGATGGTGCACAGGCCTTACAATATCAGTAACCAATCCAGTCTCTTCAAATTTCTTTACAATTTTGCCAATAGCTTGCATAGGACGATTATACAAACCAGAATGTCCTCTTAAAGCACGATTTGTGGCTGTGGCAGAATCACCATTTTTGTAGTAAGTTTTAAAAATTATAATGCGTTCTGCGATGGTTAAGCGATCATTGATCGCAAATGTCAGACTTTGATCTGAAAAAAAAAGTTGGTTTGACAACTTAGTTTGACAGATGTTAAATTCCAGCCCTATACTTTCGAAACAGCAAAATGCATAACCCACACTCAAATAGGGACAAGATCTAAATTTGCCTATTAGAGTGTTTTAAATCCGATATAAGAATACTCTGATAATTTGAGAGCTTATTACGAGTATTATTTTGATAGAATCAAGAAGAGGTAAGTGTCTAACCAAAGCGGAAATAGGTCAGCTTTGAACTTACCGGGATCTCCGGAAAACCATCCGTTTTATTGCCAGTAAAAGTAGAAGAAGTTCAAATGTTGTATGCAGCTACACCAAGGACCCAAAGAGTTATTTCAAAGACCACAAAGGAAAAGTCATGAAAGCCACATTATTTCATCAAAGGCGGGCGATAATGAGAGCTGCTTCATATTCGACACCAACAAATGAAGAAAAAGCCAGCATTGAATGCTGCACGTAAAATGCCAACGTCTTAATTTTGCAACAAATCACATCAGGTGAAACCAAACTTGGCGTACCGTCACGGTCGTCTTTTCCAATTAAAAATATTTAATTTGGACGGACCTGCAACTTCCATGATTAAAAAAAAAGAAGAATTCTATCTTGGGAAGCAATCAAGTATTACGGGACCGTGGAGCTGGATTTTCAAAACTTTTAAACGACTGCAATCACTTACAAATCTTTTCCGCAGTTACCTGAATCATTTGGTGGACAACGATAGACTTTCCAACAAGATAATGCACCAGCACATACCGAACGGACAACAAAAGCCTGGATTCAAGGGCAAAATGTAAACCCATTACCATGGCTACCATATTCTCCTGACCTTAACATCATGGAAAACGTGTGAAGATGGCTTTCAAAAAAATTCTACAAAGTAGGAGAGATATACCAAAAAAAAACCGAAGAAATTATTGAAACCATAAAATGGGTCTTGACCCAAATTTCGCTCAATTATCTGACAGCACTCTATAAATCCATACCACAGTTACTTGAAGTAGGTAATTCAGAAATCACCTAAACAATAAGACTTGTTGTTATTTTCGTTGCTCTAAAGGGTAAAACAAGTAAATGTTGTCCCTATCTTCTTGACAAAAAAAGAGGTTCCTTTTATGATTTTCTAAAGAAAAACCGCCATAAGACTTGTATTTATCAACTTGCTATATAAATTTAGTACATACCTTATTTATTCCATACCTAAGGATTTGAAACATATTGTAAAAAAAGAGCCTGGGATGCGACCCACACTGATAACTTCCCATCCCGTCTGTCGATTTGTCTTGCTTGTCTTTATGTACTCAATCAATTTTTAACAAATTTGCGTAGTATTTTTTGTAGATTTTATTTTTTATGAAAAAACGGACTGTTGGATTTTTATATAAAAATTACTGAATATCGAAAACTATATTTTCTGTGAAATAAAATAAGTTTGAAGCCAATATTTTTAATTTTTGAAAAGCTTTTTGAGCCGAAAGTGAATTTTTACCAAGTTTTAGTATTGTTTTTCTTAGAGTTTTATTTTTGTAAAAAAAACTGTTAATTCGATTTTTTTCAACATTTTATAGAATGTTGAAAACAATATTTTTTATAAGATAAAATAAGTTTGAAGCCTAAATTTAAAGTTTTTGAAAAGATGTTTGAATCGATATTCAATTTTTACCAACTTTGAGTAAAAGGTTTTTTAGATTTTTATTTTTCATAAAAAAAAAAACTGTCAATTTGATTTTTCTCAAAATTTCATTAGATGTCAAAAACATTAGATATTCTTCGTTGCACAAAATTGTTTTGGATATGAAATCATATTTTAGTCGTAAAATTTTGGAGGTGACAAATTTTGTTTTTAGGTTTTTTTGATTTATAAAAAAAAACGTTTAAACGGATTTTTTTTCAAAAAATATACTTCTCTGATATCACGGTGCAATATTTTTTTTTATTTTTATTTATTTCATTTTTCGTGATTGCCTACAATCTGTAAGATATAAAATCTTATAAAATAGAGGTAAGCTAATTTTACAGAATTGAGCCAAAAATGTTACTTTAATTAATAAAAATGAAAACAAATTAATTATATGAGATATCTAAATATATACATAAGTTCAATTAATATCGTATAATAGCAAAATTAAATTCAAATTGAAAAATGAGCTTTTAGAACTTTTTTAATGCTTGTTGCACTTTGGTTTTCTTTTAAGTTACGCGGCAATGAGTTCCAAAGACGGACGGAATTTACAAAAAATTGTCGCTCCGATGTTAGATATGAGAACCGAGGAACGATTAACTGATGAGATCTGTGCGAGGATCCAATTCTAATTTTTTCAAAGCAGTATTGTGGCTGGCGTGTTATAAGAATATCAGAGAATAAAATTAAACTTCGATAATCGAGATAGTTTTCAAATGGCATATTCAGTAGGCGCGAAGCAAAACCAGATATTCTGTCGTATCTCCGTAGCCCGTATACATAACGTACGATAGAATTAAATGCGACATTTAGTTTACGTTTGCTCACATAATTACAATTACAATAAATTTCGCTACCATATAATAGGATAGGAATAATCAAAGACCTAGAAAGGAGAAAACGCGTTTTTGTTGGAGTAAAAGCTTGTGTAACCCAAAGTGTACGAAGTGCACCATATACTTTGCCAACAATTCCATTAATGTGGTTATCCCAGGTCAGAAAGCGGTTAAAAGTCACACCGAGATTTTTTGCTGTTAAAACGTATTCGATTGGAGCATTGCTCAGAACAATCGGTGGAAAGTACGTGAGATCAATAGATCTTCTAGAAATGACAAGACACTTAGATTTTTTAGGGTTTAAAACAAGACCATTTGACTGCGACCAATTTACCACTTTTTCTAAGTCCTCATTGACACAAAATGCTCCATGCTCAATAAGTCCCAGTGGGCAGCTAAAATATAACTGAATGTCATCAGCGTACATGTGAGATGAACAATTTGCAAGTGAAGATGGAAGTTCATTTACATATATTGAAAATAAAAGGGGTCCGAGAATGGATCCCTGGGGCACACCAATAACATTTGGTAAAAAACTAGATAGTCTATCTCCAACTTGCACTGCTTGTCTTCTGTTAGTGAGGTAAGAAAAAATTAATTTTGTAGCACCGGATGAAAAATTAAAATTTTGCATAAGTTTTCTACACAAATTGACATGATTGACAGTGTCAAAAGCCTTTGAAAAGTCAAGCAAAACCAAGAAAGTAATCTGATCTTTGTCCAAAGCTTGCCTCAGGTCTTCAGTTACATTTAAAAGTGCAGTTATACAACTGTGTTTTTTACGAAAACCAGATTGCTTTGGACTAAGCAATGAGTTGGCAGCGAGGTAAGCATTTACTTGTTTTTGCAGAATCCTTTCAAAGACCTTTGACAGAAATGGCAGTATGGAGATAGGCCTAAATTCGTCTTTTTTGGCATTTTTAGGAAGCGGTATGATTTTGGCATCTTTCCATAAGTCCGGGTACACGCCAGACATCAAAATAGTGTTGAAAGCAAAAGTTATGTAGGGTAATACAATTGGCAAAATCATACACAAAAAAGAAGGATGAACATCATCGAGCCCAACAGCCTTTGACTTAATAGAAAGAACACTTTCGACCACATCAGCACTTATTACAGCGGAAAAACCAAAGCCATGTTCATCGCGGTGATCGGTAAACGAAAAGGAATTTTCGACGCTGATTTGGGGGGTCTGCCCAGATGGAGTGGACACAAATATTTTATTGAGGATGTTACAATCAATATCCTCAGCTGGTCTGATTTTTGTCTTACCTATCCCAATATTATGAATGTTTTTCCAAAGCTGACGTCCGTTTAACGTTGTGGTGAGCTGTTGAGAGAAATGAAGGGATTTGGCTTTACGTATTTCCGCTACCACTCTATTTCGGAGCGAACAGAACGCACGACGCAGCTCATTCAAACGATACCGCTTCCAATTCGTATAAGCATCATCTCGCTGTTGGATTAAGTTTCTAATATTTACAGTGAACCACGGTTTATTGTTTGGTTTAAGAATTTTTGTTTTTAATGGAACATGAGTATTAAACAGATTAGAAATATTATAAGTTAAAAATTCAATCTGGTCGTTTGATGACGGTAGATAATACATGGCATCCCAGTTTATTTCTCGTGTACGATCGCCAAGTTCCTGAATATTAATATTATGGAAATCTCGATAAGTAATTTTTTCAACGGAGAAATCAAGACTAAATCTAAGAGTGAGAAAAATTAAATCATGCTTTGAAAAAGCTGGCGCAGAAAGCTGATCATAAAAAGCAACGTCATGAATATCGCTAACAAACATCAGGTCCAACAACGAAGCATCTCTACCAAAATAATGAGTTGGTACGTTAGTGTTGACTGGTTTTAAATTGTAAGTTTGCATATTATGTGTCATTGTGTGAAATCTCCACAGAGTACAATATTGGGGGAGCTCAGAGAGATTTCCTCCAATACTGTATACAGTGGTGAGAAATCTATGTATCTATTAGGCCTGTAGATAGTACCCAAAAGCAAATTTCCATCATTACCTACAACTTCAACGAACAAATATTCAATAGTGCTATCCACAGTGGCTGAAAGTTTAAGTTTGCATTTAATTGTTCTCTTAACATAAATCGCAACGCCCCCCCCAACACGGTTCACTCTATTAAATCGAAAAACTCGATAGCCCTCTAAGCAACAGATATCATCATTTAGTTCATCCCTCAACCAAGTTTCAGTGACACAAATAACATCTACATCGGAATCAGTAAAAATATCGCGAAATTCATCAATCTTTGGAAGCAAACTTTGCGCATTGATGTGACAAATCCGGAGCCCACATTTCTGCTTGCTCAGAACTCGAACCATATATATATTATGTAAAATCTAATTCAAGTCTCTTGGACTTTTCGTTCCTAAGATATTTAGGTTTAACCAAAATTTTCACCTGTCTTTTCAAACTACTATGGTAAAAAAAAACTACCCACGCAATTGTCTTGAGAGCCCTTTTTGCATCTTTCTGCCTTATTATCTGTATAACACAATTTATTTGAAATCGATATCTCTTCTGGTTCTTGAGCTATGGACGACGAAAGAAACCTCGAAAACGTACGGGCGTACGAACGTACGTATACACGCACGCACAGACATCTTTCTAATAATCTTTTGTTTCGATTCTAGGGACCTTGAAACGTCGAGAAATGTCAAAATTTTCAATTTGACAAATCGGAGCCTTTACAATAACTTCCTATGGGAAGTTACTAAAAAACAAAAAAAAAATGTCCCTATTCATGTGGCACGAAGTGTATTATTAGATGGATATTATTATTATTACCAAATGTCAAAAGCGCAATGCTTCGTAGTAATAAATATTTTAAAATCTATTTAAATCCGGTTTTTGGTTAACATTTTAAATGAGATATGCCAGAAGTTCCAACTACAAGAGACAGGAAAACGAACTTGTTTCAAAACACAAACTAATACTATTTTAACAGATAAAAAACAAAATTAAAAGAACTATGACTAAAAGTAAATATAACTTTACAAAAAATTAAATATTTAACAAAGAATAATTTGACAAAATATATAACTTAGCGTTTCCACAATATTTAAAAAACTTTAACTTTAGTTCCGGACATGTTTAAATAAGAAACCATGTGAAAACCTTAAATAGTTCCGCGTACATAGTTCCAGAAACTAGTTCCGGACATGTTTACACCAAGGAACTATGTGAAAAACTTAAATAGTTCCGCGGACATAGTTCCAGGAACTAGTTCCGGACATGTTTAGACCAAGGAACTATGTAAAAAACTCAAATAGTTCCGCGGAACTAGTTCCGAACATGATTCTATTCGAAGTAAAACGACAAGTTTCTTCATTGCACTGGAGTACATTTTTTCTTAAATTTTCGCTTTCAAAAATGTATGATTTTAATAGCTTTAGGACGGTTCAAACTCAAGTCATTTAAAGGAATGAAGAGGAAAATCTTTGTAAATTTAACTTGAGTACTTGTTATTAATTTTTTTTTCGATGTTTTAACTTTGGAAATGCCTTTATACCGCTTGCCATTATCAGACTTTAAATATTCAAATTTACAACGTGTTTTGAACTCAATTATTCCAACGTCATAATACACATCAGTTTAAAGTACAAGATTTAAAAATATACCTGTTAAATAACTTTGTCTTCAAAGATATAAATGCCATTAGACTTGTCAAAATAACCGCGCGATTCATCCCGAGACACAACTCATCCCGGTTATGAATAATACTTGTAAGCATACTTTACGAAAACAATTGTTTGTCTATTGAATTAGTTCGTTCAAAGCTTTTTCCTTTGGATAGCTTTATTTTAATTTCATATTAGAAGAACCAGGATGGAAAGTAAATTATCTGAAGATAAGAAAGAGGCAGAACATGTATGTTTAAATTGTGAAGCGATCGCCTATTGGTTGTGTAGTTAGGCAAGTGTCTAAAACGAATAAAGAATAGTTCATTGGCGTGCTGAGCCATATTAATGACGATAATGAAGGAATGTTATTGGAAGGTAGAAGTTACTAACTACAATCCAATCACATTCCTTCTTCTCTAGTTTTCAGCGCAAACATGGAGTTATTACGTTCAGTTTATTTTTTTTCGTTAAAGTTTAAAAAAAAACAAGCATACGAACAGATACAAGAAATTGCTATTCATGTGTTGTTTACAGTCAGGCTCTTGCGCGTTTCTTGAATTTGTACTAAG
This sequence comes from Eupeodes corollae, assembly GCF_945859685.1. Classification (NCBI taxonomy): domain Eukaryota; kingdom Metazoa; phylum Arthropoda; class Insecta; order Diptera; family Syrphidae; genus Eupeodes; species Eupeodes corollae. The sequence goes on from NC_079147.1 coordinate 104,471,881, forward strand.
TATTTATTTTTTTATATAGGCGATGGCAAGGACTATTATTTTTTGAAAATCGTTAGAGCGGTTTTTTTAAACTAATTTTGTATACATTAAATTAATATTGTTCTAAAAATATTTTTAGTATGCAGTTGTTTAGTGATTGTAAATATACGGTCTATATTTGAATTTAGTAAAAAAATGTTGAACCGTTTTTGAGATACAGAAATTTAAAAAAAAATCAATATTTTTTTAAAAATCCAAACAAACAAAAATTGCACTTTTGATAACCAAAAAATGTTAAGGCAATATAAGAGCTTATTTAAAAAAAATATTTAAATCGGTTGATAAGTTGCTGAAAAAATTAAGAAACAAAATAACGGTTCTATGAGCGGTACCTTTCCCTAGCAATACAAAAATATGTTTTTCTTATTAAAAGAAGATTTTAGAGAAAATCTATCAGTTTGTTTTTGAAAAAAATCGAATTTTCGTTTTTTGACCAAAAAAATGGCGGTCCACTGTTAGTTTTGATCTTAAAAAAAAAATGAAAAAAAACGCCTAACGTGAATCTGCTCAAAACCTTAACTTCCAAGTTTGAACTCAATCGATACAATGGTTAAGGCTGTAGGAGCGTGGACAGATAGACAAAACAGACCGGTTGCAATCGCGGGACCGACTTTTTTCGACTTCTCTAATATCGTAATATCATGTTTGATTAAAATCTCGAGTTCGACACTTTGCACGAATGCAAAACTTGCCATATGCTTCCTATGTGTCGCAAGTAAAAAAAAGAGGCTGGGATGTGACCCTCACTGATAACTTCCCATTCCGTCTGTCGATTTGTCTTGCTTAAAAGTTTGCAGGTTTTCGTGTTGGGTTAAAATTGTCAGTTGAATTATTCTTACTTACTTACTTACTTAAGGTGGCGCTACAGTCCGGGGCGGACCTGGGCCTCAACCAACAAGCGTCTTCAGCCAGCTCGGTCCCTAGATAGCTGTCTCCAGTTTCGCACGCCAAGTTGGTTGAGGTCCTCTCCCACCTGGGTGCGCCACCTGAGTCGCGGTCTTCCTCTACTGCGCCGTCCCTCGGGATTGGATTCGAAGACCTTCCGGACTGGGGCGTTGATGTCCATCCGCTCTACATGACCTAGCCATCTAAGCCATTGGACTTTAATTCTGCTAACCAGGTCAGTGTCGCAGCCGGTACAGTTCGTCGTTATATCTTCTCCTCCATTCTCCATCTATGCGTACGGGACCAAAAATCACCGAAGAATTTTTCTCTCGAAGCATCCTTAGACGCTCTCATCTTTCTTTGACAGGGTCCAGGTCTCAGCGCCATAAATGAGAACCGGGATGATGAGTGTCTTATAGATGGTGATTTTACATGCTCGAGAGAGGACTTTACTTCTCAATTGCCTTCTAAGTCCAAAGAAGCAGCGATTTGCAAGAGTTATTCTCCGTTTGATTTCAGCGCTGGTGTTGTTGTCTGCATTAATAGCGGTGTCTAGGTAGACAAAGTCCTTAAATACCTCAAAGTTATAGCTGTCCATGTTGACGTTTTGTCCAATACGTCGTCGTTCAGTGTCCTTTTTTGATGACAGCATATACTTGGTCTTGCCCTCATTGACCACTAAACCCATCTTCTTCGCTTCCGTCGCAATGCCCAAAAACGCTCCACTGACATCACGCTTTGATCTTCCAATTATGTCAATATCATCTGCGTATCCGAGTAATTGGATGGATCTTTGGAAGATTGTGCCTCTAGTGTTGACGGTTGAGTTTTGCACAATTCTTTCCAAAACGATGTTGAAGAAGTCGCATGACAGTGCATCGCCTTGTCTAAAACCTTTTTTGACATCAAATGCATCGGTAAGATCTTTTCCGACCTTGATAGAGCAGCGTGCATTCTCCATCGTCATTCTGCACAAACGGATAAGTTTGACAGGGATGCCAAAACTAGACATTGCTCGGTAGAGCTCTTCCCTATGGATGCTGTCATACGCGGCTTTAAAATCGATAAAGAGATGGTGGGTATCGATTTTAAGCTCCTGGGTTTTTTCCAAGATCTGCCGTAGTGTGAATATTTGGTCGATAGTGGACTTTCCTGGTCTGAAGCCACACTGATAAGGACCAATCAGGTTGTTGACGAATGGCTTCAGACGTTGACATAATACGGCAGAGAAGATCTTATACGCAATGTTAAGGAGACTGATGCCTCTGTAGTTGGTGCAGTTTAGAGGGTCTCCTTTCTTAAGTATCGGGCACACTATGCTGAGATTCCACTCATCGGGCATGCTTTCTTCCGACCATATTTTGCAGATGAGTTGGTGCATGCTCCGTACCAAGTCATCGACTGCTGCTTTGAATAGTTCGGCAGCTATGCCGTTAGCTCCAGCAGCTTTGTTTGACTTGAATTTAGATATAGCTATCTTCACCTCGTCAAGGTTGGGTAGCCGGAATTGATGATCTGCGTCGCCGAGGTTGAGTGGTTCTATCTCCCTTACAGCGGGATTCGGTTCGTCATCGCCGTTATATAATTTGGAGAAGTGATCTTTCCATATTCTCAGCATCGACTGCGGTTCTACTACGATGTTCCCCTGATCGTCTTTACAGGCTTCGGTTCGTGGCAGGTACCCTTGGGAGGTTTTTTTTACCTTTTGGTAAAATTTACGAACCTCATTCCTGTTGTGACATCCCTCTATCTCCTCGATTGCGCGCTTCTCATGCTGTCTTTTTTTCCGTCTAAGAAGCCAGTGTTCCTCTCTCCTCTTCTGCTCGTAGAGCACGTGAGCAGCTCTAGTCCTTTTGTGCAGCGCCTCTTGTATGCCTCTTGTTTCGCTGCGTAAGCTTGCCGGCATTCGTCGTCAAACCAGGGGTTTCGCTGTGGTGGCCGTGTGAAACCTAGCACTTCAGAGGCGGCATATCTGATGGCTGCAAGGCAATGTTGCCACTGGTTTTCAATGCTTATTGCAGGAAGCATAGGACTGCTTAGGAGGTTATTAGAGACTCGATCGGAAAAGGACATGGCAGTCTCTTGCGATTGTAGCCGTCTAACGTCGAATCTTCTCACAGTACTTCCTTGTTTTGGCTTAGATCATGATATCCGTAGCCGTACCTTGGCTACAAGGAGGTAGTGGTCCGAGTCAATGTTGGCCTCTCGGAATGTTCGGATATCCTGGATACTGGAGAAGTGTCGTGCGTCGATCGCAATGTGGTCAATCTGGTTGACGGTTGATTGATCAAGAGATTTCCATGTCCCCTTGTGGATATTGAGATGCGTGAACTGCGTACTAGCTACCAGAACGTCTCGCCCCGCAGCAAAATCGACCAGCCTGAATCCGTTGTCGGAGGTGGTGTCGTGCAGGCTGTATCTCCCGATTATGCCACCAAAGATGTCTTCTCTTCCTAGCTTGGCATTAAAATCTCCTAAGACAATTTTAATGTCATAGCGAGGGCACTGCTCATATGTCTTGTCCAAGAGCTCGAAGAATATGTCTTTGGTGTCTTCATCTTTCTCCTCTGTTGGGGCATGAGCGCATATTAGGCTTATGTTAGCGAATTTAGCCTTGATGCGGATTGTCGTGATGCGCTCGCTCACACTGTTGAAACTCAAGACTTTTTGCCTGAGCCTAGTTCCAACAACAAATCCACAACCAAATAGACGCTGTCTTTGTTCTCGGTAGCAGTCGCGTAGTAGATATTGCAGTCTTTTAGTTTGCGTTTGGCTGGTCCATCCCATCGCACTTCTTGGATGGCTGTAATATCTGCCTTGCAGCAGTTTAGGGCTTCCGCTAATTGTTCGGCTGCACGTGGTCTGTTAAGGGACCTAACATTCCACGTACATATCCGAAGTTCGTTGTCCTTATTTCGTTTGCGTGGGTTGTCAACAGTGAATCCGTCCGTATCCGAGGCTTGTTGTTGCTTCGAAACTATGATGTTTTTACGTGGCCAGGAAGTCACCCCGACGGCACAACCCCCAACCTGGAGGGCCAGATCCTTAGTATAACTCCAAGGAAGGGGAGCCGAATGAACCGCTCCTTATAGGCCTGGGCTCCGAATATGTCGAAGAAGCCCTATAAGGTGTTCACTAAGTAGTTCGACCTTACTGGAACTGTAGACGCCACCGTTGATTCTATCTCGAGAATTCGTCCGCTGCCGCCTGGAGAGGTGCCTTAGTGGAAACACCTCTCCCCCCTCTCTCGTTTGCTGCCCATAACAACTTTCCACTGGGGTTGGAACCCAATCTCCAGTTGATTTAGTAGGCACCCGATGTTCACCGCGGGGGCGTGAGAGTAGGAGTTGATAGACAGAGGTGGGTTTTAAGAAAAACCTGTGGACGTTTGTGTACTCTTGAATGCACATGTCTACCATTTGAACATCTGAATTATTCTTAAAGATTCTAAAAATAACAAACAGTCGAAAACAAATTTTTTTAAAATTTGGGTACTATTTTTTGTAGATTTTATTTTTTTGATGAAAAAACGTACTGTTGGATTAAAAAAACTACTGAATATCGAAAACAATATTTTCTGTGAAATAAGAAAAAGTTTGAAGATAATATTTTGAATTTTTGAAAAGCAATTCGGGTCGAGTGTAAATTTTTACCAAGGATTAGTATTGTTTAGGTTTTTATTTTTTGTAAAAAAACTGTAAATTAGATTTTTATCAAAATGTGTACGAATGTTGAAAACAATATTTTTTATAAGTAAAAATTAGTTGGAATCCATTATCTCAAATTTTTGAAAAGATATTTGAGTAGAAAATCAATTTTTACCAACTTTTATTAAATTTTTCCTTTAAGTTTTTTTTTGTAAAAAAAACTGTCCATTAGGGTTTTTAAGATTGTACCAATGTTGAAAACAGTATTTCTTATAAGATAAAATAAGTTGAAGGCCATAATCTCAAGTTTACGAATAGATATTTGAGTCGAAATTTAATTGAGTATGAGGTTTTTTTAGGTTTTTATTTTTTATAAAAAAAACTATCAATTTGATTTTTATCAAAATTTTACCAGATGCTAAAAACGTTATTTTTCGTTGTACAAAATTGTTTTGGAGATAAAATAATGTTGTATTCGCAAAATTTTTGAGATGAAAAATTTTTGTTTCAGTTTTTTTGATTTATAAAAAATCCGTTTATTGGATTTTTTTCCAAAAATGAATTGGTTTGGTACCACGTTACAATGTATAATTTTAAATTTAATACAAGTCTCTAGCGTCATTGGTTCGTGAAATATTTAGGGTTAACCAAAATGTTCACCATTTTTAAACTGCTATGATAAAAAAATACCGCCCACTCAATTTTTTTGAGAGCCCTTTACGCCTAGCTATGCTCTGCACATTGAAACAGGTTTACAGAAGGATTTTCTGATGTCCCTCGAGCTACATTTTTCTTTCATAGGATTGAATCTAAATCTTTCTATTAATAGATTACCCAACATTTTATCGAAAGCCTTTATAAACAAAAAAATCTTCTGGGCTAAGGAATGGTTGGATCTTTTCCATTGATGTTCGTTTAATTTTTCCTTTGACATGAACTCACTTGAATGGCCAAGCTTACATAACATTCTCTTACTGAAACTGAAAGAAAAACACTGGACTGACTTAACAGTTATTGCGACACAGTCTCAATTTCATGGTGAATAATGCAACTTGATGTACTCTGACACACCGAACTACTTTGATGACTCCAATTCACGTGATATGATATCCATCATTTTTAAAGTTCGCTGCGGGCTCCTTCATATCAATAGAAGTATTTGAAAAACTTTAAGCGTTCCACTGACATAGTTCCAGGAACTAGTTCCAGACATGTTTAGGCCAAGGAACTATGTGAAAACTTAAATAGTTCCGCGGACATAGTTACAGGAACTAGTTCCGGACATGTTTAGGCCAAGGAACTATGTGAAAAACTTAAATAGTTCCGCGGATATAGTTCCAGAAACTAGTTCCGGACATGTTTAGACCAAGGAACTATGTGAAAAACTTTAATAGTTCCGCGGATATAGTTCCAGGAACTAGTTCCGGACATATTTGAATGAAATAAGAAGAATATTCCCAAGGGTACAACCTTAATTTTTTGCTATAAAGAAGAGTAACCACAAAACAAATTCGTTCCAAGTAAAATTTTAAATAGCTTCAAAATTGATATAGTTCAAGCCTTTTTTTTGACTGTTGGTAGTAAAACTTTTCAAAATTTAAATGTATTTATTTTTATAGGCTGAATATGGACCAGACATCTGGAAGCAAGTATGTCAAATTGTTGATTGCAAACACAGTTCTTTCAAAACCCATCAGGTAATTATAAAAACAAATGTGAAATGTTAATACTACAAATTTTCAACATTTTATTTCCCATTAATTAAAGTTGTATCCTGACCATCTTATGCCAGATCTTGCTTCAGCCCTATCGGCCTGTACAGGTGAATCTTTTGACTCATGCATGAATTTCTATGGAAGATGCTTTGTAAGATTTTTCAGCAATTTTGGGTAAATACAATAAACTTCCCATTAAGCTAGGATACCAATTAACCTCTTAAAATGCCTTTTCTTCCAGATATGACAAAATGATTCGTGCAACAGGTCGATTCTTCTGCGATTTCTTGCAATCCATCGACAACATTCACTTGCAAATGCGATTCACTTACCCAAAAATGAAGAGTCCTTCTATGCAGCTGACCCATATGGACGAGAAAGGAGCCATGATTGTATATCGAAGTTCCAGGACCGGTTTATCAAAATATCTCATTGGACAAATGACAGAAGTTGCCGAGGAATTCTATGGATTGAGGATAAAGGCTTACGTAACAGAGAGTCAAAATGACATCACTGGTGGAACAGCTGGCCCAATAAAACTCACCGATACTCCAAAGACAGTTATTGTCAAATACAGAATCGATTTTGATAATGCTGATTATGTAAGTTCTAGTTTTGCTTGCGGAGCTTAGAAAAATAAGTTTTGACTTTATTGTGTTATTAAAATTAGATGGCAACAAGGGTAAATGTTATGGCACATCCGTCCCAATTATGCTTGCCACATGTTGATTTGAACATCTTTCTCGAACTTTTTCCCTTTACATTGGTTCTCAATCCCCAAATGGAGATAACACACGCAGGTGAAAAAGTAATTGAAATGTGGATTCTTCATAACCCGGGAAAACCTCCAAAAAGCTTCATTGGTTCCAAAATAACCGAACACTTCACCTGTCGTCGACCCAAGGGAACACCCTTCGAGTGGCAGGTTATCCGCCAGATGAAAACGGTGCTGTTTGAGTTGATGTTAATTCGAACGGGAAAGAGCAAGACTGCGGATCTCCAAGCAGCTGTTTTGAATGCCGAATCTGACATGTATGACGAACTATCCCTTCAAGCTTACAACTACATGAGAGGTGCCGAGGAGGATGATGACGATGAAGATGAGGCATCAGGTGACCGAAAAGCTTCACAAGGCACAAGGGGTATATTGTTGAAGGGACAGATGTTCTATATCACGGATATGGACTCGCTGATTTACCTTTGCAGTCCACTGTAAGTTAAATAAGTCCAAGGGAGTTTTGAACCTGACATATCTTTTTTCTTATGTGTAGCATTGAAAATCTTGATGAACTGCATGGTGTTGGTTTGTATCTCAATGATTTGAATCCACATGGCTTGAGCAGGGAATTAGTAATGGCCGGTTGGCAGCATTGTTCGAAGCTGGAAATAATGTTTGAAAAAGAAGAACAACGTTCGGATGAGTTGGAAAAATCACTTGAATTAGCTGATTCTTGGAAACGACAAGGCGATGAACTTCTCTATTCGATGATACCTCGACCTGTTGCCGAGCGTATGAGACGTGGTATTGATCCAATGGCATCTTGTCAAAGTTTTGAGGAGGTTTCTGTTATATTCGTGGAAGTTATGGTAAGTTTTCGTGGCACAAAAAACTTAAGTATTAAAACCTTTATCGTTACAAAAATAATAGTCAAAATTTGCTTCTCACCTCATAAATAAAACGAACATTGAAAGCCGAAATATTTACTATTCAGTTGCATTTGAACCGTTATTGAGTGCGGCGCGTCGCGCAGTGGTGCAAGATTGGTAGTTTGTAGAAGGCCAAGATTTCGACTCCTGTAAAGAATCCATCAAAAGTATAAACTAGAATTGAGAATACCCAAACATCCTCATGGAGATCTCTCTGTAACTCCATAGAAGGATCTTCGCAGGCATCAAGGATAAGGAAGATTCTCTCGACAAATCCAACCATGCCTAGTTGTATTTAAAACTCAGATGGTACATGGACTAACTCTTGCGAAGAAACGCTAAACCTGCTATCAGACACCCACTTCCCGGATAGCTCCCAATCCGTTAATACAACGAACAGTCCTGGGTCGGGTATTAACTTAACTTTTCCTCAAGGTATGGTTACAAAAGAAAAATTGACATAGGCTCTGAATAGTTTCAAACCTTATAAAAAGTCCGGATCAAATCGTACCCGCTAAGCTACAACTTACCATTGATATAACTTTGTCCATCATTGAGATGATCTTTAAAAGTTGTCTAGATCTTGTCTATACCACAGCGATGGAGAGAAGTAAAGGTAGTTTTCATTCCCAAGACGGGTAAATGCTTGCATGTCAACCCTAAAGACCTAAGACCTATTAGCCTATCATCATTCATTCTCAAAACTCTAGAACGATTGATTGATATCCATGTACGTAATAGCATTAATAAAAGACTATCAATGTCTCAGCATGCTTACTGCAATGGGAAATCGGTAGAAACAGCCCTGCACTGTCTGGTAATAACTATCGAATACTCCCTAGAGCAAAAGGAATATACTATGGTAGCCTTGGGGGCGCTTTCAACAACGTTGACACATCCGCTATCACGTCGACTACTCAATCTGTGAGCAAGATCATCAACTCTAAGTTGGGGGATTTTTGCAGAAAAAGGTCTGTGAGTAGAGGCACTCCGCATGGTGGTGTTCTGTCCCCTCTCCTGTGAAACATAGTGGTTAACGAACTACTAATATCCCTTGAGAGCGAAGGCTACAGAGTGGTTGCATATGCCGATGATGTTGCTATCGCCGTCACAGGGGAACATCCTAATACACTGAGAGAATCCTCCAAAATGCACTCAATATGCTCACTAAATGGGCTAATCACTGCGGACTTAGTATTACTCCTCAAAAAACAGACCTCGTCCTTTTCACACGGAAATACAAGATGGTCTGATATTGGACAAAAAATTAAGTTGGAAATCTAATATACAGGAAAGAGTTAAAAAAGCTACAGCAGCTCTTTTCCTTTGCAAGAAAGCTGTAGGAAGTAAATGGGGTTTTAAACCTCGCATAACCTACTGGCTATACACATCGGTCATCCAACCAAACTTATGTGCGGGGTTGCAGTATGGTGGACTGCACTGGATAAAGTCACATACTAAGACAAACTTCGCACAGTCCAACGCACTGCATGTCTCTGCATAAGCGGGGCATTGAGAACCACACCCTCAGCAGCGTTAGACACTCTCCTCCATCTGACACCCCTCGACATCTTCAGTAAACAAGTGATAAGACTCGACGCCTCATCTCAATGGACCAACAACAATTTGGGGCACTCCATTATTTTAAACCTCTTTAGTTCTATACCAAAGTACAAAGACTACACTATTCCTAAACCCCTATTTTGAAAAAAACTATCCATTCCATCCAGAGATGAATGAAAAGACAAAACACTCCTGGATGACAAAAGTATTCATTTTTTACAGATGGATCCAAGACGAATGAGGGAGTTGGTTCCAAGCGGAAATTTTAGCGATCTCTTGACGGTATCTCAACCAAATCTCAAACGGCCCTCGATTGTCGATCGTCTCTTAAGGAGATGGAGCACCAATTTAACATTCACCTCTGTTGGGTGCCGGCCCAAGGGAAATTGTAGAGCCGATGAACTCGCTAAAAATGGAACCGTCATGCTTATTTCACCTGAAAGGGATGAGAAAGGTATATCGAAAGCTACATGTGAACTTCTGCTAAAAGAAACAGCTTTTGCGATAGCAAACTCTAGGTGGCACAATTTAAAAACATGAGCAACCACAAAACTCATATTCACTGGACCTAAAGCGCTCTAAAGACTTGTTATCTCAAAGCAGACTTCATATTAGCTCCCTAATAGGTGTCCTTACGGGACATTGTCTTATAGGCAGACACGCAATACGACTTGGTGTAGCCTCAAATGACTTCTGCAGGAGCTGTATGGACGAAGAAGAAACAATCTCTCACCTTCTCTGCACTTGCCTGCTCTTTCACAAAGACGCAAACTTCATCTGGGAGACTACTCATTTGATAATCCTAGTGAAATAGCTAAGAAGGATATCAAATATCTCCTTCGCTTTATAAAAAGCTCGAAATGATTCGACTAGTAAAAAGTAATTCTCTAGATTCATGTGGTATCCCAATGGGCCTTTTCTTTTGGCCTAAGTGTGTGGATTCTAAATCCACAGCCACGTAAGCCTTACCTTACCTTACCTGTGCTCATATAATACCAAGGGTATAATGACACAAAATATATTGCAGTTTCCTCACAAAACGGTTGAAATTTGAGTGGGTTGATCCTAAAACCACTTGACAAACATGATATAAAACTTTACAATTAAAGCTTCATCGATACATTTGTGTTACCGTAACCAGGCTTAGGTTTATCGACTATTAAGCCTGTTCTCTCTGAATTCGTAGTTTATTCTGTTTTACTGTAAATTCGTCTTTTCCATTTGATTTCTGTCTATATTTGTCGAGTTTTGAAGATAATTTTGGTAAGATGTTTAATCATTAGTAGAGACTGTTCTTCTAAAGCTTGCAGTGCGTTTCCGTTTTGTTTGCTCTCTGCTTTCTTCAAAAATTAAGTAAAGGACGTCTATGTCCAACAGACTGACGATACATTTTAAAAGAAATATTTTCATCGAGCCATTTTCCTTCGGTTTACTCATAATGCTACTCAAAAGCTTACATCCTGGCATCATACATCGCATACGGTTGCTCTGTCGTGTTTGCTTGTGATCAGTTCCATCATGTATCACATCCGTTGACGGCACAACTTGCAACACATTCCTTCGCTTTGGGGCTGGTTCCTCCGAAAAACTACTGCTGCTGCTGGACCGACCTCTTGTTGCTGATTGTGTGCCTTATATTTACAAAGCGTATCAGCAAGTTCGCCTCTAAAATCGACAAGATTCAAAATTTCTTTCGGTCCTTTCCCTTTCTTAGACAAAACTTGCTGTCCAGGATTTGACAGAAAAGTCTCAAGTACCATTTTCTACTTTTCATGCGGATACGGTACCGTCCCAAGTACGAATCCATCAAATCCACCCCACCCATATGGGCGTTGCATTCTTTGACGATTTTTGGACAAGATATATTTTTTCTTCTCTTTTTAGTCTTGTCGTACCTTTCTATGGTTAAAACACGATCTGCACGAATATACGTTGACAAAAAAGTCACTTGTTTGTTATCCTTCCAGCTCACGGTAGACATCTCGATACCTTCGTAACTTGTGACGAATTCTTCGTACGATCCTCTTGACAATGATTTTGCCATAACTTCTTGCTTCGTCGGCAGCTTACAATTTTTTCCCAGGCGGTTTCTTTGCACAGTCCCAAGACATAAAATTCCTTCCTTGGCCAGTTTGTATATATATTGTATATGTATTACATAAGTGGCAGGGAGCTCTAAAAATTGTCAAAATAAACAAAGTGATTGACTCTTCTTTCTATTGCCCTAGAAAGTTTTATCACAACATTTCCGACCGCTCCAACATCCATCTCATTTTCCAACATTAGATCATTGTCTTTTCCAGAATAGATGATGAACTTATAGGCATATCCCGTCAATGAACACAGCATATAAAGTTTGAATCCCCATTTATGCGGTTGCAAGGGCAAATATTGTTTCATGAAATGACCCATTTTTGTTGCACACATTTGCTCTTCAATAGAGTCGCTGATCCATGGGTACACTACCATACCTTTCGTTGAGGTGGTCTATCACTGGACGAAGCTTATGGAGCCTGTCATGATTGGAGTAGTTTACGGGCCTGTGTTTTATGCCCTGAAATCAATGTTTATTACTCCAATATGAACGAAAACTTGAATAATGATAGACTGACATGAAAATCAAAATCCCCATGTACTTGCGCAATTCACAAGCTGACACGCAATCAGGACGATCAGGTTGCTTCTGAACTGAAAATCTATTTGTTTCTGTGGCTATTTCATCGATAAAATCAGACGTAAAAAAAATAAGGAAAAAAATGAAACGGAATTTCGAGTTCCATTATTTGTGATGGGAAGTCGTTGCAACCGTGAAATTTGTTATTTCCATCATACGCAAGCGATTTTTTTTTCCAAATAAGCATTTGAATGTCAATGGACTTAGGCACAGATCGACGAGAGCTATTTGGACCTGATTCATTGTTTATTACTGGCGGCGGCAGAGCAGCATCTTGAACCAACGGAACAATATGCTCTTGGTTTTCAGGGACAGCCTCCTCATTTGCACATTCAAGTTCATGGTCACTTTCATTTGCAACTCCAGCTGCGTACGAGTCAACAACTCTCCAAGATCATCTTCACCTTCGTCATCGTCATCCTCTGACAAATACCCATTTTCTAATTTCGCCAATTAATTGACGATATATAGATGTTCAAATGGTAGACATGTGCATTCAAGAGGACACAAGCGTCCACAGGTTTTTCTCAAAATCCACCTCTGTCTATCAACTCCTACTCTCACCTCCCCGCGGTGAACATCGGGTGCCCAGTACCTTAACTGGAGATTGGGTTCCAACCAAAGTGGAAAGTTGTTGGGGGCAGCAAACGAAAGAGGGTGGGAGAGGTGTTTCCACTAAGACACCTCTCCTTATCCAAGTGGCAGCGGACGAATTCTCGAGACAGAATCAACGGTGGCGTCTACAGTTCCAGTAAGGTTGAACTACTTAGTGAACACCTTATAGGGCTTCTTCGACATATTCGGAGCCCAGGCCTGTAAGGAGCAGTTTATCCGGCTCCCCTTCCTTGGAGTTATACTAAGGGTCTGGCCCTCCAGGTTGGGGGTTGTGCCGTCGGGGTGACTTCCTGGCCACGTAAAAACATCAAGCACCAACAAGCCTCGGATACGGACGGATTCACTGTTAACAACACACGCAAACGAAATAAGGACAACGAACATATCCGAAGATATGTACGTGGAATGTTAGGTCCCTTAACAGACCAGGCGCAGCCGAACAATTAGCGGAAGCCCTAAACTGCTGCAAGGCAGATATAACAGCCATCCAAGAAGTGCGGTGGGATGGACTGGGCAAACGCAAACTAAAAGACTGCGACATCTACTACGGCGACTGCTACCGAGAACAAAGACAGCGTCTATTTGGGTGTGGATTTGTTGTTGGAACTAGACTCAGGCAAAAATTCTTGAGTTTCAACAGTGTGAGCGAGCGCATCACGACAATCCGCATCAAGACTAAATTCACCAACATAAGCCTAATATGCATGTCCCAACAGCGGAGAAAGATGAAGACACCAATGACATATTCTTCGAGCTCTTAGACAAGACACATGAGCAGTGCCCTGGCTATGACATTAAAATTGTCTTAGGAGATTTTAATGCCAAGCTAGGAAGAGAAGACATCTTTGTTGGCATAATCGGGAGATACA